>NC_056740.1:107404080-107727117 GCF_019279795.1 Protopterus annectens | reverse complement strand
TATAAAATGTGTGTGTATATAATACATATATATATGTAGTCTACTTAATGCCAAAAATGTGATGAGACCTTGGGATACAGGTGGACAGTAGTCTCTCCTTTGATAATCACATCGCCACAGTGGTCAGGAAATCCTTCTACGTGGCTCATCTTATCACAAAAGGATTCTCATCCAGAAAAAGAGGTCCTTGTTCCCCTCTGCTCATCACACCCATTATAGAGTTCATTGCCCCTTTTTGTATGTACCTCACAAGACATCTACAACAACTGAAAAGACCACAAACATACCTCACAAAGAGGATTACTGGCCTCAAACAGATGCCCTATGCAGACAGTCTCAAAAAGCTACAGCTTTACTCCATCGCATATCGCCTACTCAGGAGCGATCTCTGCCTAACATACAAAGCTATGTCAAACCCAGAGCTGTTGGACATGCTCCACTTAAAGAAATCCCAATCCCTCCGAGCTACACGCTCTAGGGACCTTAACCTTGTCACCACAATAAACAGAACATGCTGGAGGGATAGATTCCTGTCCCAGAAACTTCCCATACTCTAGAACAGACTACCTATCTATGTCAAACAGAGCTCCTCATTAGCACTCTTCAAGAAAAATCTTGATGATTGGATGGGAAATGGGAAATTCACCCCGGGGATCACTTCTGTGGCTCTGCTCGACAGGGGCACAGGAAAATAATTTTCTTGGTTGGCGAAAGTCGGGTACATTTTTTGGCTAGGCATGTATGGTCCCTAGGGCCGATAGCCTAGTACCTACCTATGAACAAGTGCCCCTCAGAACTGTTCCCCTCAGAACTGTTGAGCACTAAGCATAAAAAAGTAACATGAAGTGCTTGACAAGCGTGTCTTTTTTTTCTCAGATTTTGGGGCATAAGCATAGCACTGCATAAATTAGTTCTTGGTAGTAAACGTCCTACAACAGCTTAGATTCACAAAAACAGATGCAACAGCCAGATTTACAAAAACAGTTGAAAAGCATTAAACTTGAAGCAGTGCTGTAATAAGCATGCACCAAATATATAAAAAATTTATGTATCAAGGCTGATATCCCAACTGTCATGTCTGACCTATTGCCTTTTGTTAAACTCTATGTAGTTGTAATATGCATGCTTTCTACTGTTTGGGAAAGTTAAATTTTATGTGTGTGTGGTAAGATTCCGCAGTGTTTGTTTACAATCATTTCAATTTGAAAAATGTTTTTGTGCATTTATGGTGGCTAATACAGTATTTTAGACAGAGGGCAGGAATTTAATTCTAAGTTAAAAAAAACATTGGATTTGTATGTTGGGGGCAAACGTTCAGGCATTTATGAAGCCTTTAAAAGTAAAAGCTTTGAAGTGAAAAAGGTTTGATCCAAGTCCTTCACTTTAGGTTTCTATGTTTTTTCTGCCATCTGCTGGTTAACTTATAAATTACATGAAAGCAATGTTTGTCTTCATAATGGTCTGATGGATCCAGTGAGCTACACTTAAATGCATGTTATTTATTCACTTTAATTTTTGAAATGTACCATGAAAATATACCCCGAGACAAAGGGGAGTAGCTTATGTTTGTGACAAAGTTCAGTATTTCTTCAATGATACCTGTAAAACACAAATTTGGTGTTTTTTTAGTAACATGCATGCAATCTTAATCATACTGGAATTTTCATGCATGTCTTGACATGAACCTTAATTTTACCAGACTTGAGCTCCATATTCCTTAGAGAAAGTAAGCGTTCACATCCTACTGTCTTATTCAGCAAAGCATGTTTTGCAACATGACCCATTTTATGTTCCTTAGTTCTGGCACAGTGATTTTCTGAAACACTGTCCTAATGGACTGGGCCTCTGGTTTTAGTATGACATAAAATTACAGCAGAATAGAGGAGATCCATGCATTATTATTTTATTTACATTTGTTTACTGGGTAGTGTCCAACTGGGCTGTTGGGTCTGTTTTCAGTGGATACCCGGGGAGAAAAGCTCCACACACACACAGTACAGAACAGACTGCAAGAAAAGAAAACATCTACATTACTACATTAACTAAAAACATAAGAACATATTTGCAAGTATTGAAATTTTGCTAAGAAAAAATGATTCATTATTAACTTTGTAGAAAAAACAGCTTTAAAAGAGTACTCCATTAAACAGGAAGATTATTATTATTAGCTAACAACAAGCAGTGATCCGGTCTAGACTGTGAGGTATGCAACTTTAAGCAAAAAAAAAAAATTTGCTTATGAATAAAATTATAGAAGAAAATAAAAAATGAACATGCCAAAAGCTGTGAGGATGCAGATCAAGGTGAGAAAATGGGCAATAGGAGCTGTAATAGAGGAAAACTGTATAGTAGAGGTATAAAAGAGCATAAGGTAGTTATCCTGCTGCAGAACAAGGGAAGAGAAAATTGCTTTCTGAATATACATTTTACTCCGTTGGAAATGATAGTAAATGCAATATGATGCTTTATGCAATGTGTGGTATCCATCTTTGCCTGGTGGATTTATTTAAAATACAGTGATTCATTAAATAGAAGGTCATGGGCTTGACGGTTCATTTTGTGAGCCGCCTGTTATTACAGACACTATTTTGCAGCAGTGTCTGTTCCTATGTTTTAACTTTCCGGCTATTCTCTCCAATTCTAAATGCAGTTCATTTTGGAATCTGTTTGGCAGTAAGTTTCTTTATATTAATCCTGTCACATCTGTGGGAATGTAGACTTCTGTGTTAATAAATTTGTAATTGTTTATTGGTTTTCTGATAATAGGCTTGTTTTAGACAGTGCCCACTGTAGTTATGATGCAGTCTATATTTTATTGTTCTACTATGCTAGAAAGTCTCCGCTTAGCTAAGTATCTTTTGCACTTGTTGTGTCTTTCAGCTTTTCCCGGATAGGGGTCGCCACAGCGGAACTCCGGTCCGCTAATGATTGGCAGTAGATTTTTACATGCGAAGTTGCCAGCTCTGACACACAACCTTCAACGAAGGTACGCCCATTCACGCACGTCTCCACACAGAAGATGCGCCAAGTATCTTTGCACTATGAAAGTAAAACTAGCTAGTGTTTGATTATAAATGTGTAGTTAATTGCATCAATTTCCAAAACGTGGGTAGAGTACTAGTGCAGTGTTCTAAAAATGGCAAACTTGCCTTTTGAGGCAAGGCAGAGAAATCTTGATATTCACTTGCCTTCCTTTTCCCATTATCATGTAATCTGACCCTTTATGCTGATACTGTTGCTGCATTTTGGGTCCATGTTCATAGGTTAATACTAGGCTAATTGCCCTTGGGGACCATTTTAAGCCTAGCCAATTACCCCATGTGAGAATCAAACCCTGCACCTTGTGTCTGAAGGTACACACCTTAACCCTTGTGCCAACCTCCAACTAGTTGTTGCTGTTAAGGATCAGTGGTCCAGTCCATCTACCCATTTAAAAATTGTTGGGCAGATTGCATTGCTGTTGATGGCTTGAAAATATTTGAAATATACTCTCTGTACGCAAGCTTTTAAACTGTGAGCCTATTGTTAGGATTTCAAAAACTGAAAGGTACCATAGCATTGCATTACATTTTGCATGATCAGTTTTGGTATATGCTTTGTTAACCCACATATTAAGTGGACGATATACAGATGTCCTGAGATATATTATTTCAGTGTCTGGTAGAATCACGTTCTCAGTCTCTTGTAAAAATTCACTATATACAAGTGAGAGTATTTCCTCCTCTCTGGAAGGTATGATGAAGCAATCCACCACCATTTTAAAATTTACTTTGGCTATCCATGATCCAAAAATAGTTGGATACAGCAGTTCATTTTCAGGAATTCATTTTGGTAACAGTAGGGGATATGTGGGCATTGGTATTAAACTGAGGAAAGCTGTGTTTTCTTGTAAATTGCATCACATGACAGATGGAAAATGTCATGTTACAAATCTATTTTATTGCTCTCTCTATCAGCCAGCCATGATTCCATATGGCTTTCTTGACTTCCTTTCAAGGGTGTTAGTATTGTGGAGCAACCTATTAATTTTATCAGGTGTTAATTGAATGTGATAATGTCTCCTGAAACTACTGAAGCATCAGGTTATAAAAGCCAAATCAAAATTTAAAGATTCAAACTCTAGGATAAATGGTTAGATTAAAAGTATGACTTTGAGGATTTTTAAAAATAGGCTTTAGTATTTGTAATTGCTGCCCCAAATACATTTACTGCCAACTGTGGTAAAGAATTGTTTATTAAATGGCATGGTTTGCTTGGAAATTCTGAGATTTGAGTATCTCAGAGCTAAAAGAAATGCATGTAACTCTTGTTTATAACTCTCTTTGCTCAAGAATTCTGAGCAAAACCAAACAATAATGGGGATGAAGGGGAAAAATGGTGTGAAATTGAAGCAAATATTGCTCTTAATAAACTTCAATTTCTATAATAGTTTTTGCATTTACATGCAACTTCTGAAGGTTATGATGTCTGAAATGTCTGAAATTCTATCTCATTTAGTATGTAAAATCCTCAGTGATTTGCCAGTAATTTTTCAAGGCATAGATTCGGGCACTGTGAAATTGTCAAGAGGTATATTTCCATTCTGTAATGCACTGCCAGATAATATGATAGTCTGATACTGCATTCACCATTTCTGTTCTGTTGCACAGGAATATACAAAGTGACCGCATTTCCTATGAATAAGTCTTTCTGGCTTTAGTTAGTTTGAGGAGATGCACTTAAGTGTTTGAATATTGAGAATCCTCTCTCAATAAGACCTGTTACTTTTGAATGCATAAGAACAAAATAAATATTTTTGCATCTTGATTGCAGGAAGCGACCTGTTTTACCAGCAGAGTAATATGGACATTAGGTGCCATACAAGAATATAGAAAAGGACACTGAATGCTTTAACAGTTCAATATACATTTCTTGAGTTTGTATATTTTTTTAGTTGTTTAGATGAAGTGGTTATGCTGTAGCACTGATGTAAGAGTAGAATAATAAACATTAAGCCTCAATTCTGATCATAGCTCTCTCAATTCAGTGCGTTTAAAATCCCCAAAGGGTATTTACCCATTTTAACTTCATCTTTAATCTGTAGAGAACTCAAGGTTGTTTAAGTTGGGTGAGATGCAGGATGTGTCTTTCTAGATTCCAAAGGAGACAAATGACTGTGACGACTAAACTGTTCTTTGAGAACCAGTTAAAATTATTTTTTTCTTCTTTGTATTGAAAAACAAGAGGACCTGTACCTATGAAGTGCTGTCAAATCTAAAGCCACTCTATGCTGCCATAAGTTGAGCTCTCTTTTGTGAGCAAGAAAAAACATTTATTTAAAGAGCACTACATCAATACTTTAAGACTCCCTTTCCTCCCCTTTGTGAGTCTCGTACCTAGAGCTGCTTTGAATGTTTATTGACTGACTGTATTTCACATACTAGTACAAAGTTAGGCACCTTAATACCTTTATCTGTGATGCTTGGGAGAGAACCCTCCTTCACTATTTCTCCATATTGCTTTTATTGTATTTGGCTATGTCTGCTTTCTTTTATTTTTAACCCCAAACATTTTTCTGTTTGTGTTCTTAAACTTTGTATTCTGTGTATTACTGTGTTGTTGTTGTGTCTTTTGGCTTTTCCCGGTTAGGGGTCGCCACAGCGGAACTCCGGTCCGCTAATGATTGGCAGTAGAGCTTTACGTGCTGGCTTGCCGGGCCTAACGCACAACTTTCAATGAAGGAACGCTCGTTCACGCATGTCACCACACAGAAGATGCTCTGAGAATCGAACGGGCAATGTCTGTGAGGTGACAACGCTACCGCAGCACCACCACCGCAGTGTGTATTAGTGTAAGAGAGTAAATGTGCATTCATGGTGCGACTATGAAAACATCTGATATTATGCTTTTGCAAATGGCTGTGATATTAATCACGTAAAAAATATCCCCATTAGTCTCTTAACTTGATCAGAAGTACCCTATGTGCGCTGGCGTCTCTTAATGTGATTTTTTTTCTCCATTTAATTGATGCTTTGTATAGGTAATTTAAAAATACCACAGAGAAAACAGAATGTTCATTATATTTTATAACCTGCACCTAATCGCCACTTATTGAATTTGTGCTGTGATATTTAATCTGATTGATTGATTGTACAGTTTAAGTAGTAAGTTTATTTAATGTTAGTCTGAAGCTGCTGTCTACTGGATACTGAAGTCTGACCTGCCTCCTCTGTTGAGGAGAAAGAATGAGTACCCATTAGGATCACCTAGTAAACACAAAGGAAAGCAATAAAGATAATCATTGCACAATATTTCTTTATAGTTGTAGTTATTTCTAAAACTCCATACATTACTGTCATCTTTGTAGAATGAATTTGAGACTTCCTTTTTACATGACCAATTGCCCCTCCCCCTCTCGAGTATTGCAACTCTCAACAAGTTTATAAGGGAATATCGGAATTTGGACACTTCTGTTCCTTTTTTATGGAATTCCTCACAAGCAAAAAATGTTGCATGAATGTGGAATATATGAAAATTTCAGAAGGGAACTAAATACCACATAATGAGTAAAGAAATGCTTAAGTCTTAATAGAAAAGTCAGACATTTGTAATCACCGGGGTGCCAACATGGAGAACTGAGCTACCTCCTTGAAAGAATGTTCTATGATGGTGTCCTTGAGAAAGAGAATTTTAGAAGGGTTGTGTTGGTAAAATGCAGCTTAAAGTGATGTGTGTTTAATTTACATTTATGACCATAATAAGACATACATTTTGCATAAATGTAATGCTCTCAGATTGAGCCAAGTCTGCTACGGTTAAAAGAATTAAACATTCTTTTGAACTTCCTGTCACAATGCAATAAAAACATGAGTCACCATTTTATTTGAAAGCAAATTGAAATGCATGCATAGTAATTATCCTTGTCTCAGGAGTAGAAATGATATTTTACAAATTTTGCCAATAAAGTCATAAAACATGATAATTAAATGACAGTGTTGGAGATGACAATGGATGATTAACATTTGTTTTAACTGCCATCTTTTGTAACATCAGTAATGTATTGTGTGTAGCATATGACATTTTTAATTGGTAGTAACATGCATATTTTGCTGCTTATACCCTTCAGTTATTTCATGTCTGTCATGGCAGGAATTTCTTCTATTGCCACTTGGATAATGTTCATTGGCGAAAACTGCACTGTGCTCCAAAGGAGGCCATCTGTGGGGGTAGCTCCCCTTTACATGATGTGCAGCAGTTTTGAAGTTCATGAGTTCATTATGCAAGGTTGCACATGGGCAAAGCAAACAGCATGGAGTTGAGGTGCTTTGACTTCAAGTTCCACTTTGAACAAAGTTCCTTATTTGGAAGTAATTTTGGTTGAACGGGGTAACAGTTGGACAACACAATCCTCTTATTTCATATATAACTGTTCACCAGGAGTGTTTGAGTTTTTGACATCTGTAAGGAAAAATGTACTTGGCAGCAAATTATTACATAGTCGTATGTGCATTTTAACATCTATTCACTGCATTAATTGACATTATCTTAGCATTCCCATCTCATTTAAAAATTGTTAAAAATGTGACAAATGGGGCTTATTGTGGATTATTTTAAAGTGGATTTTTTTGAACTGAACAGCTTTACTCTGCAACTGTTTCATCCATTCCTGCTTACAAAGCTGCTGTAAAAAAAAAAAAAAAAAAAAAAAACACCCATGCACATATAACGGACTAACAAGTAAAGTAGTGCACCTTTACTTCAGTGATTTAACTATGGACAAACTGTGTAAAATGTAAATGGACACTTATGCCAATATTATTTTGGCCTGGTGGGATAAAAACTGTGTGTTTAATTCCAGATTTAGTGAGTGCTGGTCTCATTATCTGAGGTTTTTGAACGATATTTGTATATTTTGGAAGGATTCTGAAGAAACATTGTATGAATTTTTGGGGTATTTAGAATCCACTCTTACAGTCCTACAATTCAAGAGAAACCGCTATGACAGGCTTGTTTTTTTTTTGGCTGAGAGTCTCTTGAAAAATTCTGATAGTATTAAGTCGAAAGTGTTCCAAAGAGACGCATTCTCTAACTGTTGTTTACATTTTACATATACAAAAACAGAATATATTTAAGGGTCAACTTATTCGGGCCTGTAGAATGACATCAGGGGATTGTGATTATGAGGTAGAATGGGATTTTATTGAGGGCCTCTTTTTGGAAAGGAGTTACCCTGGAGAAATATTGAGGGACATATGAGGTTATGTTGGGAACCTCAGTCATTCCAGATATTACCCTTTGTTGGGTAGGGGGTTTGAGACTAATTGCCCCCAGTCAGTTGATAAGGGTAGTTTGAACAATCCCAGAGCTCTAGTATTGGATTATAATGTTGATTCTAAAGTAATTATGGAGGTGGTCGGTAAGGAATGGGATAAATTTTGTTCCTTTACTGATTTGAAAGGCATAAAAAAGGAGCCCATGAAAATTATAAATAAAAGGGGTAGGAATTTGAAAGACTTATTTGAAGGGACAAAGCCTTCAAAGGGGGGTGACAATAATAAAAGGAAAGGAACTTACAAATGTGGTTCCTGTGCACAGTGCATTTTTATTTCTGATACAGACTGTGTAAACATTGCTAGCAGGAACAAATACATTCATAGTAAATGCTTTAGCAATTGTAATAGTAGTGAGTTAGTATATTTAGCACTGTGTAAGATCTGTGGGGGGTTTTATGTGGGCGAAACGGAGCGAAAACCCGAAGTGGATTTATGAACATACATATGAGATTAAAAAGGCAAATGTGAATAATGCTCTATACAAACATGCTTTGGTTTGCACACAAGCAATCTTTATGTTCTTTGTTTTGGATGTGGTTGTGGCTGATGTTAGAGGGGGTGCCTGGGAGACTACTCTAGAGTATAAATAATTACTTTAGCAAATTCTCTTGGCTGCAGCTAAACCCCCTGGCTTAAATGAAAATATTTCATTAGCACCTTTGCTTAAGCTTAGGGCTGCAAAGCTGTAGTTTTTTTTCAATTTTACCCCTGATATCTACTTACTTTTATATATTTTTTCATTTTTATCATTGTATGTTTATTGAAATGGGACATCCACATGTACTTTGATTTTTATGCTGTATGAAAATATTTTTTTAATTGCCATTACAGTTCATGTTCAGTGTTTTTATAGAAGAAGTTTTTAGCTAGTCATTTATATTACGTTTACTATGGACCAGTTTTTAATGTCAGCCAATTATTAAATAGGATTAATCTAATTAAGTAATGTTTTTTCATTGGTTAGGTTTTAACTTGGTAGGGTAGATTTGGATTACAAGTGAGTGGTATGTTTATTCTGATGAAGCTTTTTTATCAATGAAAACGTATGTGGAGTGTATCTAGCGTTAAACTGTTGGCGTTTGGATTTTGACTTCCTGGTGCTTCCTTCCACCTTTGGTGGATACTGTTCAATGGACCTGTTCCATATTCTGTGTGTCTGCTCATTCAGTCTGTTAACTAGAACTGATTAAGTACTGGCAAAAATTAGATGCTATCTAAACTGAAAGTCTGAGTATATAAACTGTTTGTGTTGAGTTTTCTAACACTGTATATTAAGCTGTTAAGTTTATTTTAAGGGGATTCAGACTAACTTCCATGCTCTGGAAGTACATTTCCACTGTAGCTAGGAAATCTGAAGGAAAGTATATTACTGCATACAAATGCAGTGCAGTCTATCTGCCAGTGTCAATTGCTTTATTCGTATTGTAAGTTAACAAACCATAATGCTCACCTTATGGCCAAACCTTCGTTAATGAATTGTACTGATAAGATTCATGGGCCTAAAACTCTGTGGACAGTTTGTAATATCTTCAGCATAAGGAAAATATTGGATCATTACTTGGGAAGATTGATTTATATAAACATTTAAATGGAGAGAGAGTATCTTAAGTACATTCTTCTCACCATACTGACTAAATTAGGCTTTTTCTTCTGTTAACTCAATGTGGTGATCAGAATATATTAGTATATTATCTTGCAAGAGTATGTAATGAATAATTTAATTAATGTCTAGAATACTGCTCTGAGTGGGTTAGTGGAAAGGAAGAACACAAGATGCTGGGATATCATTCTTCTAGTCTTGCATGAAGATTAGACCTTAGCATTGTATAAGGTGAAGAAATTCTAGATGTTTGGAATTTGTCCTGAGATTGCCGTGAAGTAGTTATTTCTGTACAGTTTGGCCAGAAGACCCTCTGGTCCAACCAATTGACTGATATGAGCCTGCAGAGGCAAGATATCATTACATTTCCTTAAAGATTAAGGTCAATTAGGGAACACTAGTATAACATGGGTAGGCTTGTAAAGGCCCTATGACCATTAACCTAGTAATCTCCTATGAAATGAAGCAAGAAAATCAGTGTCAGACTTGTGTAAGAATTTCTAGGGACACTGTTGTGTTCACTACTGTGCGACTGCTGGACGTTGTCCTTTAAGATTGTCATGTGCTGGGTATAGATCAGAATGCAAGTGAAGTGTGCTGTATCTTTAAGAAGCCTGTCAAGCTTTACGTGCATGTATAAATTCCAGACACGTGCACTCCCTAGTGCCATTTTCTAAAAGGAACCAGACTAAGAGCATGCAAGATCGCAGTCGTTTGTATACAAGTTACTTAAGTTAGTCAGTTCACATCTACAGTGATGTTTGTACAAAATAAAGTTGCTTGGACAGAAGCCACAAAGACTCTTCTATTGTGTCCAAAGTAGGACAGTGACATGGTGTCAGAAGTGCGATTGAAAAGAATAAGGTCCAGAGCCATGAGGTGCAGAGACTACAGTGAAAGTAAAACCAAGAGAAACGAGCACACAAAGAGCCAGAGAAGGTGGTAAGAAGTAGCACAAACTCTTTGATAAAAGACAAAACTGGGCATTACAAGGGCACAGACTGCATTTCTGAGCAAGCGGAAGGCATGAAGAGTTTTGCTGGCTAAAAAGAAATGTTCAAATTAAAGGTAGTGTAAAAAAAAAAAAAAAACTCTAGGCAGAAAACCTGTTATACATCTATGCAAGACAAATACGAAAACAATCCCACAAAGTTCTGGCAAGCAATTAACTTGCTCCTCCACCCAGGCAAAGCTACAACCCCAGAACCAACAACTAAAGCATGAGTATTGCCTTACAAATAGACACCTACTTTATAAACACCGTTCTCTCCTTCGTTACAGGGAACAATTCCACTCCACAGTCTCTTCCACTTAATGTGGAAACTAACACCTCTTTTTTGACCTCAAACCTGTCCCAACTAACACCATAAGAACAATGCTGAAAAAACTGAAACCACCTTCCTTGGTTGATCAACTCCCCAATGAGTACCTCCAAACTTTCAGCTGATGCTATCCATTCTGGTAAATGGGTCTATAGCAGAATGTCACAAAATTATGGAAAATGTCCTATATCGCCCCTCTACATAAAGGAGGAACATCAACAGAATGAAGTAATTATAGACCCATAGCCACCCCCCAATATCAATATTCTGGAAAAATGTATCCACACTCATTACTACAATACCTGTTATCTCAAAACCTTCTCTCCCAGCATGGTTTCAGACCAAAACACAGCACCACCACAGCCCTTACTTAATTTCTCTAACACCATCAACCAACTGAGAAATTCAATCCAGCAATTAGCATCAATCTTCTTAGACATGTCAAAAGCATTCGACACGGTCTCCCATAAGAAACTCCTTAGTACTCTTGCCTCACTAAACCTATCAAAGACTTCTCTCTCCTGGTTCCTAAGCTGTCTTTCTGACAGACAGCAATCAGTACGATGGAAATCCAAACTCTCACCCCATCTGCCTGTCTCTGGCGGAGTCCCTCAAGGGTCAGTACTAGGACCCCTTCTTTTCACCAACTTCGCAAATGATCTAGCCTAATCCAAAACGCATGCTGAAGTAGTTCAGTATGTGGACGATTCAACTTTAATCTGCTCAGCAGATACCTTACCAGACCTCCAAGTAGTAGTGCAACAAGCTTTTAATGATATAGAAATATCAAGTAAATCACAACTAATCCTCAACCCCAAAAAGAGATTGCTAATGCTATTTACCAGTAGGAAACATTCACCAACCACAACTCCTTTCACCATTTTCTCAGCAAACATGATCAACCAACCAGCTGAGCATACAAAACTCCTTGGTGTGACAATTGATGACAAACTCAGATTTGACTGATAAATAGCCATCACAATTAGACTTCACATCAAACTTGGCTGACTGTATATAAGCAAGCCATTCCTCACTGACAGTACCAGACTAGCCATATCCAGAACCTTCCTACAGTCTATGATCCTGTATGCCTCCCCTCTTTACCAACTTAAAAAAAATCAGATTTAACTAAATTGGAGACTTGCTACAACAAAATAGCCTGCTTTACAGCCAACCTTCCCCACCAAATCCACCATTGTATTGCTCTACATTAAATTGGCTCGTGCTCCCTACCAACTTAAATTCACATACAATATCATCCATCCTGACAGCTGACCATCCCTCAAGGAACTTGTTCCTACTCATGCCCAGACAGAAACTTTGTCACAGTAAAGAAAGCTTTCAACACTCACGGTAAAGCCCTATTCTCAAATCAAATGGCCAAATTATGGAACTCTCTACCCCATACTCTCTCAAACATGCCTGAATCCACCAATTTCAAACTACTACTATTTCAACAGCTGTCCAAGAACTGTCATTGTTCCTGCACCATACCTGACTGATAACTCTGAACACACTGTCCACTCATTACCTCATTTTCTCCCTCTCCTCAGTGTTTTACTGCTCAAAAAAAAAAAATATACACACACACACACACACATATATATAAAATCTCATTTGTTCATAACTTTTATGTAATATGTACGCAGTACTAATTTTATTTTTCTCTGATCTTTACTGAAATGCTTGCATTTCTATTAGAAACTGTATTGAATACTACTTTGTATAAACTAGATGATGTGTATTCTCCTCCTTACTGTATGTATACTATCTAATTATTGTATTTTGTTTATATTTCTGTGGAGCTTTTCTCCCTGGGCCTCTGCTGTAAATAAATAAATTTGATGAAACGATTAACAGTAAAGCAAAACAAGTATGTTTAAAGAAAAAAACGAGTATGTTTAAAGCGAAAGTGAGCATGTTTAAAGCGAAAGTGAGCATGTTTAAAGCGAAAGTGAGCATGTTTAAAGCGAAAGTGAGCATGTTTAAAGCGAAAGTGAGCATGTTTAAAGCATGTTTAAAGTGAGCATGTTTAAAGTTTAAAGTGAGCATGTTTAAAGCGAAAGTGAGCATGTTTAAAGCGAAAGTGAGCATGTTTAAAGCGAAAGTGAGCATGTTTAAAGCGAAAGTGAGCATGTTTAAAGCGAAAGTGAGCATGTTTAAAGCGAAAGTGAGCATGTTTAAAGCGAAAGTGAGCATGTTTAAAGCAAAAGTGAGCATGTTTAAAGCAAAAGTGAGCATGTTTAAAGCAAAAGTGAGCATGTTTAAAGCAAAAGTGAGCATGTTTAGAGTAAAATGAGCACAAGAAAAGCACATTGGGCATGAAAAGGGCTTAAACAAGCAAAACTAGTATAGTAAGGTCAAAAAGGGCACAGTAAGCAAAAAGAAAGCAACTGCATACGTTTTGGCAAAGTGCTATGTTTTGGCATAACTATGACTTCATATTGTATCAAGGTGTCAAGGGCATAACTAAAGTTATTCGAAACGTCTCAGTGTGTGAAAGTGCTTACTGTGTGCTTATTACTGTGCATGTATTTCTAAGAGTTTATTGTATGCGAAGTGCAACTATTTTGTGAAATACAGTCAAAAGTATAGCCATTTTGAAAAGTTTCTTGTGCTAGGTGTCTATTCGCAAAGTACCACCATTAGTGTTTCTTGCACTGTAAAGAGTTGCCTAGCAAGGTACTGACATTGTGTGGACAGTTCAGTTTGCTGTATCTAGTTATTTGCAAAGTACAGCTACTTCGAAATGTTTTCTGGGCATGAGAGGTCCACTTTATTTGCATCATGCAGTTTGATACGTTTCTTACACTGATGAGGTGATTTTATTGCAAAACAATATTACAAGAGTATTACAGTGCCCAAGAGTTTTTTACTCGCATCGTAAAGTTGTTTGAGATGTTTCTTAAAGTGATGATAAATTACTTTAGCAATTTTCAAGAGTGTTTAAAGTTATTCAAAGGTACTACAAATTTGTTCATTAGCACCATTTCTAAAAGCCCACAAGGTATAAATTCAGATGAGCAAAGGCATTGGATAAAGTTACAAATACCGGCATAAGTTTCCGGCATATGTGCATGTGTGTTTGTGCTTGTTTGCAAAATCCTTCACTTTCGATCAGAATGTTGTGGAGAATTGGAGAATGTTTGAGCAAGAGTAAGATGCCTTTATACAAGAAGCTTGCGTAGATACAGATACATGCACCAGGTCATTCATTTTGCTAAATCTAGCTGGGTCAGAGGCCATAGAAAGAGACCATTCATTTGTGTGTGCATCTGCAGTATATGAAGGAGAAGGTGAAAACCGCCATATTGTTGTACAGGCTGAATCAAGAGAAGACCGAGTGTCTGAAGCACAAGTTCAGAGAAATGTGTTATCCCCAGACAAATATAACATTAGAGAGGCATTTGTTTTGCACAAGAGATCAGAAACCAGGGGACACATTTGCAGCTTATATAACTGACCCGAGAAGCAAAGCTAAAACGTGTCTGTTTGGTGACTTAAAAGATGAGCTGATAAGACAGGCTTGTGTGTGGTATCAACAGTGCTGCTGTGAGACGGATTTTACTCTGTGACAGTGATTTAATGTTGTGCAAGCCATAGAGATTTGTCAAATCCATGAGGTGACCGAAAGACCCACGAGTATGTTTGCAAATGACAAGAGCATGGTTTCAGTTTGCTCCAGAGCAAATGTAGATGGTATGCAACACGTAATGAACAAAAGCAGGCCCAAGCACATGGCATGTACGAGGTTTCCAGGCAAGATGAGTAGCTTTCAAGTAAGTTCTAAGAAGGAGCGCAGTCCAGCTCAGTACAGTACGAGCACAAATCAGCAAAACCCAAGTCCAGCTTTATTGTTAACTGTCGCAATTGTGCAAATCATGAGTCTAAAAGAGAAAATTACTTGGCATTTGGTCAGCAATACTACAAGTGTAAAAAAATGGAACCACTTCCAAAAGTTTTGTAAATCAAGTAAGCCTCACACAGTTGTAAAGAAAGGTCACACACAGAAGCAAGTCGATCATTCAGTGTTTTGTGAAAGAGTTGATACAGTGAATTTATTAACGAGAAGCAAAGTGTTTTGTAGTGTCTGGGTTAATGGAAAATCCACAGAGCTTAAAGACACTGGTTCAAAGTGTAATGTTATATCTGCAGACACCTTTGCTAAAGTGAGAACTAACAGAAGTCAATGTAGCCAGTAGTGCGAGAGTTGCTGCTTATGGAGGTGAAGAAATTCATACCGAAGGGTCAGTGATGCTTTCATGTTATTCGGCCGAGAATGGTTACAACTTGTTCTGTGTAGTCTGAATCAGTGCAATCTTTGTTGTGTGTCAAAGATAGTTTAAGAATGAATCTGCTTTCTTTTGCTAAAGAAGCCAGTCCTGTAAATGCATTTCAGAGTTCTATCTGAAGCCATTTTCTCAGTATGCTGATGTTTTCGATGACAAGTTAGGCAAACTGCCAGTTGTGTTATTCCATGAAGTTAGACCCAGAGGTCACTCCCATAGTCAGACCAGTAAGAAGAGTTCTGATAGCAGGACAAAGTTGACTTAATTGGATAAGATGGTGCAGCAAGGTGTGATTTGTCCAGTCACAGAACCAATTGAATAGAAAAGGCTAAAACGAAATTAGAATATGCATGGATCCAAGAGATCTGAACAAAGCATTAGAGACCACGTCATCCAATGCGTGCAGTCAGAGGTCACAGCCTTCATACCGAATGCCACTGTTGTCTGTTTTCTGTCTTGGATGAAAAGATTTAATTTTGGCAAGTGATGCTTGATCGCAAATCTTCCTTTCTAGCTACTTTTGATACTCTGGCAGATACAGATTCCCAAGGATGCCATTTTAGAACTTCCAATGAGTGACCTCCCAAACCTCCTGTAACAGAGGCACATGGGATACATGCAAATGACCCTTATGAACATCAGGTGTTTCAGCTATATGGTGATTCTGATTGCCCATGACTTTTACGTTTGAAGTCGTGATATGCATATCCATAGCTAGTGGGGTTTGGCTTTATTGGCCTGAAATTGTCCATTAAAACAACTTCAATAAAAGTCATGTGCAATCAGAATCGCCATATAGCTAAAACACCTGATGTTCATAAGAGTCATTTGCATATATCCCATGTGCCTCTGTTACAGGAAGTTTGGGAGGTCACTCATTGGAAGTTCTAGCTTGGCTGCAGTTTTCATTTAGTTTTTACTGGCAAGGATGCCATTTGGAATAAATTCTACAAGTGAAGTCTTTCAGCGTGAAGTGGAGCAAAGTTTTTTGGGTTATCCTTGTGCCATAATAGTAGATTAAAGTTTGGAGGCAATGGTGAAGCAGAGCAGGGCAGAAACCTCAAGAGAGTCCTAGATAGGTTACATGAAGTAAACTTGAAGGTCAATCCTCTGAATTGCAATTCAGACTTCTAGAAGGTACATACATAGGTAATTTGTTCATGAGTACAGGCTTGAGACCAGACTCTACCAAGCAAGCAGCTATTCTTGAGAGGCTTGAGACCAGACTCTACCAAGCAAGCAGCTATTCTTGAGATATCAGCACCCGATAATGTACAAGCTCTACAACATTTTCTAGGCATGTTCAACTATTTAGGCAAGTTTATACCAGAGTTGAGTGAGTTGACAGCACCTTTGAGAGCTAACATGCAAAAATGTTGCAACAGCACCTGAAGGCATTTTGAAGACCTTAAGCAGAAAATTGCCCCTCCACCTACCTTAAGGTACTATGATGTGAGCAAACTTACTATTTCCTGTGATGCTTCAAAATTTGGTCTTGGCACAGTTGTACTTCAAGAAGGCAGACCACTTAGAACACTAACCCAAACTGTGATGCAATATTCTTAGATTGAGAAGGAGCTTTTGGCAATAGTATTTGAATGTTCTAAGTTTCACTGTTATTTACGGTTGAGCTATTCAGATTGAAACTGACCACCTACCTCTAGTTGTTCTAAAGAAGTCTATGCATTCCGCTCCAGTGAGATTACGAAGAGTGATGGTCAAATTGCAGAAGTACAATTTCAAAATGGTCTACACGAAAGGCAAATTGCTTTATCTGGCTGAACCGCTTCATGCAGAGAATTTTGACTGATGTAAATGCAATTTTTTCTACCACTAGACTTGAGTTGAGATCACACTCAAGACTGATCCAAATTTGCAGAAGCTCATTCCCTATATTAATGCTGGATGGCCGTCAAAGCATTCTAGTGTACTACTGAAGTGCAAACCTATTTTCCTTACAGAGATGAATTGCTGATGGAAGATGGCATTATTTTCAGCGGTCTGAGAAAAATTAGAACTCCTGCTTCCTTACAAGAATATGTCCAGATTTTGCATCGTGGTCACCTAGGATCCACCTCCACTAAGAAGAGCCAGAGCGTTAGTATTTTGGCCTTGATTACCAAAAGACCTTGCTAATGTACTTTCTTCCTGTTCAGTATGCAATAGTACTATACTGGATTTGTAAAGAGAATCACTTCAGCTATGTCCAGATGTTTTTCATGTTTCACTGTTGTCATCACATTTGAGTCATCTGCTTGCAGTAGCCCTAAGTCAGCCTGATTAACAAAGTATTGGGTCCTGCTTCGGTTGCTGTCACTTCTTCCATGATGTCAGGTAGTCGGGGGTATAAAACATGCAGCCGACGCCATTACATCAGTCTTTCTTGCAGTGCGGTGCCTAAAGCAGAAGCAGTTCGCAAGTGCCGGTTGGCAGACTCCTGAAATTTTCATTTTAGAGTTTGAGCCGAAGTCCTCAACTTAAAGCTAAGTACCCCACTGGGGAAACTTTTTTTTTTCTTGCTCTAAACTGATGTCAGTAAAAGTAAATAATTGTATTTCTTGTGGAAAGCAAATGCCTCATAAATATTTTCATTCGTACTGTATTCCTTGCCTAGGCCCTGACCACGATGTACCTCACTGTCTGTTTTGTGCCTTATTCAAACAATGAACTATCCGTCATTTGGTATATTTTTGCTTCTAAATACTTTGGTTCTCAGTTCAATTATCCGGATATGTTTTCGGTAAGCCATCAAACTAGCGACATTCTGAAAAAATGCAGAGAAAGACAAGAGACAGGCCGTCTAGGTCCAAAGCTGCCGACGACGCTTCTCCTAAGCTAGTCGCCAGTTCGCCTTTACTCAGGTGCTTTCACAGCCCCTGATACCCGCTACTTCAGATTTGCAGGCCCCTACTGAGACCCATTTGGAGTCTGGTATGCTGCGAGATGCTTCAACTGTGGAACCTGCAGATGTCTCTACCTTGGATGGGTCCGGAGCCACTGTGCAGGCACCGGCTTCTGCGGGTGTATTCAGGCCTACTGACTTGCATATTAAACTGACCAAATCTTTTTCTTCAAGGCCTAAACCTCAAACCATGCCTAGAAAACCGACGCCCAGACCGCATGGTCAGGCCTCTATGCCTAAAAAACAAATGAGAAGAATGTCTGAAGACCTTATTACTTTAATCAGGTCAGGCCTCTATGCCTAAAAAACAAATGAGAAGAATGTCTGAAGACCTTACTTTAATCAGGGGAAGCCAACCTTACCCCTCTAAGAGACATAGGACTGAGTTTGCTTATGATACTTCTGACCAGGATTCTGAAATTTGTTTCCTCTGACTAGGATTTACCCTTATCCAGCTATGAGGATTCTGATGCTGAAGACTCGATTGCCTCCCCGGGAAAGTCAGGATTTCTCTGATTCTAAAAAGAGGCTTAGGGATTTCTTATCCTTCCAAAGCATTTAGCTATCCCTCATGTACTAGACATTGTTGGTGATGACTTTTCGGAATCTAGATTGGCCCTCGAGTCTTTACCTCCTGCTCCCAGAAAACCTGAAAGATATTACAGGGTCCCTGACTCTCACAAGTTCCTTTTCAAAAATCCTACTGTAGATCGTGAGACCATTTCACAGGGACCCAAGGGCATTAAAGCTATTACTGCCAAAAATCCTACCCCTTCTTTAGAGACTCCAGGGTGCTGGATAGATGGGGTAAGAAGGCATACACTTCTGCAACCTTGGCTATTAGGGCCTTAAACTGCCAGTTTCATATGTTAAAGTATCAGCAGCATATTATTGTATTGCTTAAACAGAAAATTATGTTGATTCCTGATTGTGCTGAAGATTTTCAGGATTTAATGCATTCTGCTGAATAGGTTGGAAAACATAGTTAACAATGTGGTTTTGATTCACCAGAGGCATCTTGCAGGGCTGCTGTCACTGGGTCTGTACTGCTTGGCTTAAGGAGCAATCCTTGCCAGATCGTGTTAAAGCTAAATTACTGGATGCTCCCTTAAATCAGGATTGCCTTTTTGGCAACAAGGTGGAAGAAATTCTCAAAAAGATGGAGAAAAAAGAAAAAGCTTAAATCTATGCAAACTGTTCTTACAAGTACAACCTCCAGGATGTAGAAGGCATTGGCCCTCTAAGAATTGGTCCTTTCCTGCCTCTTCCAGGCCTTCAGTCCAAACCCAGATCCAGCAGAGCACCCAGGCTTCAGTCCCAGGGTACACACAGGACCAAGCAGTGGGGGGGGGGGGGGGGGCACTTCCAAATCTGGGAGTAGTAAAACTCGCCCTGTGGTAAACTATCTGAATGACTTTAAAACTGCCAAGCACTTATCAACTGACTGCCCCTTTGGGGGGAAAGATTGCTCTACATGCAAAAAACTGGGAACTCATTACCCAGGACAAATGGGTTTTAAACAGTTTCCCAAGGATAAATATTTCACTTACACACATTACCCCAAACGGTTGGCCGGGTCTACACCCAAATCAGTGGGCAGAGGCTCAAAAGCAAGTACTCTCTCTCTCTTAAGCATAAAGGCTATTCAAACTGTACCAGAAGAGGAAAAGGCTCAGGTTTCTACTCAAGACTTTTCTTGGTACCCAGAAAAGACGATTCATGGCTTCCTATCCTGGACCTGTCTACCTTTTTGGTGATTCCAAAATCCAAGATACTAACTCTTCACCAGTTGCTTCCTATGCTAGGCAAAGATGCCTGGTTAGCAGCACTCAATTTAAAGGAAGCCTACCTGCACATCCCAATCAGGGAATCTTGCAGAAGATGCCTATGCTTCAAAGCAGGCTACTTGCATTATCAGTTCTCTGCACTGCCCTTTGGCTTCTCTACTGCGTCCAGGGTATTCACAAAGTGCCTAGTTCCAGTCATTGCATTTTGCAGGCAAATAAATATTCAGATATACCCATGCCTGGACGATTGTCTAATTCAGGCAGAAAGCCAGGACATACTCTTGAATCCTATGGCTTTTGTACAAAGGGTGCTAACCTGTCTGGGGTACACCATTAAATGAAAATAAATCTCACCTGGTACCCTGTCAACGAATTATATTCCTGGGAGCAAGCTTGAATACAACTTCCCAGATAGTTTTCCTCACGCCCGAGAAACAAATTCATTTGACAACCTACTTCAAGCTAGTGGCCACAAAAACCCTGCTAATGGCAAATACTGCAAGCCTTGGGGTTCATGGTCTCCTGCATTTTTCTAATTCCATATGCAAGACTGCATATGAGGAAACTACAATGGTATCTAAAAAAGCCTATGGTGTCAACATTCAGGATCTAGAAGCAATGATTCCTGTCATACCTTGCCTATGACTAGAGTTCCTTTGGTGGGCAAAGGTCTGCCACCAAAACAAGGGGCTATCATTCACTCTACCCCCTGCCACCCAAATCCTAACAGATGCATCAGACTATGCATGGGGAGCTCACCTGGCAGGGAAGTGCATTCGGGGCAAATGGAACCCAAGTCAAATGCACCTGCATATCAATCAAAAAGAAATGTTAGCTGTACAGAATTCTCAGACGGCCTTCAAGGACCACATTTTTCCAGGACAATTAATGGTAAAGACAGACAGCACCACTTATGTGGTACATAAACAAGCAGGGGAGTACCCGTTCTTACCCCTCTGCAGACTAGCCATGGCAATGTGGAACACAGCCTTGAGCTACCAAGTGCATCTACAAGCTCAGTTCCTGCCAGGAAAACTAAATACACTGGCAGAC
The DNA here is from genome assembly GCF_019279795.1 of Protopterus annectens. Taxonomy (NCBI): domain Eukaryota; kingdom Metazoa; phylum Chordata; order Ceratodontiformes; family Protopteridae; genus Protopterus; species Protopterus annectens. Next base: position 107,705,852 of record NC_056740.1, on the reverse strand, counting down.
GGACTAAGCAGAAACCTCATGGACCCACACGAGTGGAAACTGGAACCAATGACTTTCAACATGTTGACAAACAAATGGAGGAGCCCGGATATAGACCTGTTTGCCTCCCCCCAGAACTACCAGACCAATTTTGCACAAGGACTCCCCACAAACAAGCTTGGAAAGTAGATGCTCTGTCCTTCAGCTGGAAAAACCTTTTCCTCCTCTGCCTCTCCTTTCCAAAGTACTACTAAAGATCAAACCAGATAAACCAAGGATGATATTGATTGCACCAGACTGGCCACGCCAACACTGGTACTCTCTCTTGCACAGTGTCACTTTTGGCCCCATGGCACCTGCCTCAGACCCCTACCCTGTTGTCTCAGCAGGAGAATCAGATTCTGCACCCTCAGCTTCAAACCCTGAACCTAGCAGCCTGGCTAATTACATAATCTCTCCTTTACCATCCCTCAGTAAACCAGTGATGGATATCATTTTAGAGGCAAGGAGGCCTAGTACTAGAAAATCTTATGCTGAAAAATGGAAAAGATTCTGTGCCTGGAACCAATCTCAAAGGATGAGCACAGCAGCGCCCAGCTTGCATAAGATTCTACAGTACTTAACCGAGATGCTTCACTTACTTTTTCCTCCAAAAATCATGCGTCAGCCATTTCGGCTCATAACCTCCCCTCTTCTCTCATCCACTGCACAAGCAGTTCCTCAGAGGGGCCAAAAATTTAAGACCACCCAGGAGAGCCCCAACTCCAGCCTGGGACCTTAACTTTGTATTGGAAAAACTCACTCTTCCTCTGTTCGAGCCAGCTGCTAGTGCAGATTTAAAATTCCTTTCTTGGAAAACAGCCTACCTTTTAGCAATCACTTCAGCAAGAAGGGTATCAGAATTACGGGCCCTTATGGCAGTGCAGCCTTTCATCAATTTTCATGCGGACAGGGTGTCCCTCAGAACCAATCCCTCCTTCATGCCCAAGGTGGTATTCAGTGTGGCTCTTAATCAGTCCATTCATTTGCCAACCTTCTTTCCAAATACACAGACGAAGGGGGAATGGATACTGCACTCCTTAGATGTGCACAGATAACTTTTAGATTTTACTTGGACAGGACTAAACCTCCAAAGGAAATCTGAACTGCTGGTGGTATTTGCTACAGGGGCAGAGGGGAAGGCTATTTCAAAGCAAACAATTTCTAAATGGATAGGCCAATGCATTCATTTCTGCTATAAGCACCATGGAACATCTGTCCCACAGGGGATCAACCAGGGCTGCATGTACCTCTATAGCCTTTTCTCAGAGGTGTCCCTATCAGGGGCATCCTAGAAGTTGCTACCTGGAGCTCTGTACATACTTTCACCAAGAATTACCATTTGCCAATTTTCTCTAAATCCAGAGCTGGCTTTGCCACTGCTATCTTGCAGGGCCTTATAGCTGGTCCTAATGCTGTATAAATTCCTCCTCCCAACCTTAACTTTGGGGATCTACCCAAATGTAATGACTGCAACAGTGAAACACTAAGAACATAGTACAGTTGTGTACACTTGCCATAAATGTAGATGTTCAAGTGTTTTCACTGTTGCAGTCCTGGTTACCCTCCTGCCAGCCCCCTGACTTTTTTTGGTTATACCTCTACTCTCCTTTACTATGCTTAAAAGCTTTTTGGTGTATTTGCTTTTTTATTGGAGGTATATCCTTGTATATATTTATATTTATTTCATTGCTTCCCATTATGGGGGCACCTGACATCTGGGGCAAGAAAACTGATGTAATGGTATTTGCTGCATGTTTTATACTCCTGACTACCTGACGTCACGGAAGAAGGGGCAGCAACTGATGCAGGACCCAAGACTCTGTTAATCAGGCCGACTTGAGGGTTACTGCAAGCATATAACCCAAATGTGATGACTGCAACATCTACATTTATGGTAAGTGTACACAACTGTACTTTTCTGTACTACTGTGGTCAACTGTGGTCAACGGTAGCAACTAATATATTAGAGTAGAACAATCGCCACTACTATGGTTTGGTAATGTCCTTGTTTGAATTAGTTTGAGATTGATCTACTACCTAACAATGTCCACTGCTGTTACCAAGTTGAAATGTCATTTTTCAGTTCATGGTAGTCCACACAAAGTTCTTTCTGACAGTACTCAATTTACTAACCAGTTTCAGAAATTTGCAGAAGACCGGGACTTTGTACATGTCATTAGACGTCCTGAATATCCTCTGTCAAATGTTCTAGCTGAATGTGCAGCACAGAGTGCAAAGCAATTACTTGAAAGGTCAAAGCGTGACAATACCAATTGTGTTCTTGAATTTGTTAAATCTCAAACATACCTTGTGACAATATTCTTGACTCACCTGCTCAGATTACTTTCTAAGCAAACTAGAACTATACTACCCATTACTTCCAGTTTATTGAAGCCTAAACCAAAGAACAATAAAACCATCAAGGCTCAATTGGTTAAGAAGTGTAATATCCAGAAATCGAGCAGACTACTATTTTTAGGGAAGGAGAGACTATGAATCCAGACAATGAAAGGTTTTGATACGAGTTGGACAGATTACAGGCATCTGTGCCAAGCCAAGATCCTACCTGGTAAACTCGAGGGTGTGGAATATAGGAGGAATAATAAACATTTTCCTGTACCAGAATCATAATCACCATCACAGCATTTTCTGTGCTGCAGACTTCAGATCTGCCAGAGTGCGTTAAAAATTCTGATTCCATTTCAGCAAATGTTCTAGACATTCCACAAGTCACTCATTTTGCAGAGATGGTTCCAGTTGCTTAATCTAAATCTCAGTTTTATGTCACACTGTATGGGCGCGTATCAAAGCTTAGTGTGAAATACGCAGCAACGTGGACTTGATTGTATGTTTGTGTACATGTGCCTAGTAATGTATGACAAAAAAAGTACCTGCGACTTCTGCATGCTAAATACTCATAGTTTAATATGATCTATTTCTCAAATAAGAATGCAAGCGAACTGTGCTGTAGCTTTATGAAGCATGTCAAGGCTGCACATGCACGTATAAATTCCAGACATGTGCAATCCCTAGTGCCATTTTGTAAGAGCAGCCAGAATGAGAGCATGCATGATTGCAGTTGTTTGTGTACAAGTTACTCAAGTTAGTCGGTAAACTTCTATAGTGATGTTTGTATAAAATAAAGCTGCTTGAACAGAACCCACAAAGACTGTTCTATTGTGTCCAAAGTAGAAGGGTGACACAGGGTAATTTTCCTTTCAAAGAACAAAAATGTTAAATCTGCCATGGGACAATGGGCAAGTGATGGGGCTGAAAAAGACAGTTCTTTAAAACTTTTTATGTACTGCAAGAATATTGTATTTGCTTCAGTTAAACTATTTTGTGATGGCCTGTGTGGTGCTAATGGCTGCTGAATGGAAAGTGTTTTTGAAGTGCTTTTGTTCATGTCACTTTCACACTACACTGTGCACCTTTTAGAAAGCTGAGTGAAATGGGGTGTTACTTCAGACAATAGTGAAATACCTAGGAAGCGTCTTGTATGTGCATTCTCAACAGCATATATTCCTTGGAAGTGTATGAATTGTCGTTGTTCTACCCTCTCATTTTCTTTCTTGGAGAAAGTCGTATGCAAACCAGGTAGGTAAACTGGTGATGGACCTGGGACAGAAAGCAAGAAAAAAATACATAAACATTTTACAGGGAAATAAACGCATCATAAAAATGAGTAACATCTTACAAAGTATACGTGTTGCTATGGGAGGCAGCATATGTACTCGAAGGAAACAGGAGAACATACACATTTCTGATGACCTTTACAATTGTGCTTTGTGCCTTAGAAAGAAGAAAGCACTTTTAACAAAAACTAACATTCCAAGTGCAGTACAATAGTGAAATTGTCAAGCTATCATTAACTTGAAGCACCAGAGGACGATGTGGAGATTTCCAGGAACGTCACAGTCATTTACCTTAGTACTCTCTTCCACATAAAGTACTATTTACCTTGTGCTATTTCAATATTCTCTCACTGCAACTTTCTTACAAATATACTAAAATCTGGTCACTGTATCTTCTACAACATTAGTACACATACTAACCTGTCTTTATCCCCTGTAGATAAATCTCTCAGCTACTTGTACTTTGCTTCAAAATGTCCTGTAATTTGTACAGAGAATGTTAGTTCTGTATTGTATTACTACTTTCGGTTGTAACAACTATCTATATTAATTAATGCTTAAGTGATGTTATATTTGGAGCTTTTCTCCTTGGGTCTCTGCTGAAAAAAAAGGTTCTGCCCAGCCAGACTAACCTGGTTAACAAATGTCAAAATAAAAATAATATTTACTGTGCAAATGAAACCATTTATTTCATTTGATTTACTAACCATGCTAGTCTGTCGCTTTTAACATTAAATCAACCATTTGTTTTATTTATTTTTTGTACTTGTGTGTACTTGTATAGAGTGCATCTCCTGTGTGAGGGATGAGACATGCTTCCCTTTCCATCTGGAGCACAGTGCTAGGGTCACCGAACCCAGATTGTTAATCACTTTATTCCATTCGATCAGTCATGGATTTAAAAGTTGCTGCTTATAGGGACTAGACAACAATTTTTTTGCTCACATCGTCTGAGTACTCATTGGGCCCCTAAGTGTTTACCCTTCATGACACAGAGCCTGAAAACCTTGTTTGAGGAGACATTTCCTTCAGATGAAATAATGCCTCATTGTTTTTCTTTAGTTTCTTCAATTTCAGTGAACACTTCCTTCTTTTTTGTTTGGTATAAATGTCAATTCTGTCCTTTGTCTGAAAGGACATTGGGTGGCTGCCAAAGGAGTGACCACTCGTGGGCTCCTTGTTTGTCTTTGTGTAGCGATTTCTCCCTGGAGTTTAGTGCCAATGAGGTTGGCTTCCTGAAGTGTCAGGGAAATCCACACAGTGAAGGGTCATGTCCAGTAGTACTCTGAGTCTTTGGGGGATTCTGGGATGGTGACCATGGAAACCAGGGAGCTCAGCATTGCACCATATCAGAGATATTCAAGTGTCTGAAATTTTCTTCCAGTTAACTTCCCTGCTTTTGCACTCGCACTGCAGGAAGCATTTTATTGTTCCCTCAAGTCTCTCTACCTTTGTCATCAGCATCTGTTTTTTTAAGTTGTCATTGGTATTTGGTTTCTTCATTCTGAAACTACAAAGTAGACAAGCTCGAAGTTCACAAAAGCACAATAGGTTGAGTGCCCAAAGGAGGGAAAAAAGCTGCTGTAAATTCCTAGCATAAATGTTATAGACTTGTGATAGGAGTGGGTGGGAATGGAAAAATGTCCAGAGCCACAGATCCCATGTTATGTTAGGTTGTTCCTTGACCAAAAATTTAGTAGGAGGATTTAAAACTACAGACAAAAGTATAAAGAAGTTTCATTCACACCCCATACACTGTGCATCGTGTTGGCTGAAATGCAACTGCCACACAGGATACAAAATTAGCTGACTCTCATTTATAACTCTGTAGATCTCTTTGTAGGTAGGAAAGTACTCTGAGAAGGAAACTGTTATATGCATAGGCATAGCTGTCCTTTAAGGAATTTTGCATTTGGCCATCAGAGGTAAAAGCAGGATAAAAAGTCAACATACACTTGTAGGTACAGCATGTATGCATTCGCTTGTTTCTTGAAGGCTTTGTGATTCGTGTCAGACAAGTAGTAGATGCATGAAAATGTCAGTGTTTTTATTTTGTATATTTGATGAATGTAAAGGTTGTATGGTAAGCTATAAATGCACATAAAATAGAATACATAGTCATATGTGCCACACAAACCCCTGAGCACTTTAGGTAATAAATACTTCACACTTTGAGACTTTAGACTAGTTCTGTCACACTGGCAGCTTTTCTACTTCTAGGATTAGTAGTTTGAAGGAATCTGGACTTCAGAGAGGTCACTTCAGGCTGACAGTTTATAAAGTCAAGATTTCATATTGCAAAATATTAACTATATGATAAGTGTATGCATTTATTTTTCTTATATGGATTATAATTTGCATGATTTGACATTTGTTTCCATTTAAAGAGCTTCTCTCCATCTCATTTCATTCTTCCACAGAGTCTCAACAGAGTCCTGTACAGGTGCAAAATTTAATGTTTTTCTAGTAATTTTATATGAAAATTCCTCCAGCTCTGGTTAGTTTGATATAAAAACATTATTATGAACTGTGGCAGATTTCCACTGGGTTTCTCTTGTGTTAAATCTCTAGTGAGATCTCCAGTACTGATGTGTAATTAATATAATTTCATAAGCAGTGAGTAAGTCTCTTGCCAACAACTTAAGCAATTAATTAGTGTAAGTGCACTTCATAGATGTACTGGTATGTAATTTTTGAAGTAATACTTTAACAGATGATAATGACATGCATAATTAGTAATGTGCTTACTTAGCATGTCTACAAGCACAGACAATTCAGCGATGTTCATCGTGTTACCCTGCTGCAGTCATCACACTTGGGTTATCCTGTCGTCAGGCGGTCCCGCAGTCGGCCGGAATTCCAAAGTCTTGGTCCGGTGTCAGTTGCTGTCGCTTCTTCCCTGACGGCAGTGCGCCAGGGGTGTATATATAATGCATCCAACGCCATTTTCTTCAGTCTTTCTTGCTGCGCGGTGCCCAAAGCAGAAGCAGTTCGCAAGTGCCGGTCGGCCGACGCCTGAGATTTTCGAAGTGGTATTTCAGATCCGAAATATTCAATAAAGCTATGTACCCCGTTGGGGAAACTTTTCTTGCCTCAGACCGATGTCAGAAAAAGTTAATTGTATTTCTTGTGGGAAGCAAATACCTCCTAAGGATTTTCATTCTTACTGCATACCTTGCCTAGGCCCAGACCACGACGTCACTGGTTGTCCTTTTTGTGCTAGGTTTAATAAGCGTACTATAAAAAGATGCTTTGATTTCGCACGACACTACTTCGGTAGAAAATTAAACTACACTATGCCGTCGGAGCAACAGACTACCGGCGTGCACAAAAAACGCAAGGATAAGGACAGGCAGCCTAGATCCAAGCCAGACTCTGAGGCCTCGGCTGGTCCAGTCACCAGTTCACCGGTCGCAGATCTGGAACCCGACACCGCTTCGGAACTTTTGGCGGAAAGTACTAGGCCGACGCAGCCATTTTGTTTAGCCCCTACCGACGACACTGCTGAAAAAGATGGTGCTGCAGAAACACCTTTGGTTTCTGAAGGCGTCTTCAGACCGACAACGCTCACCGTAAAAACGTATCCTAAGACTCCTATTAAACTTAAAAAGACTGCACTTCAGTCTCCAGTTCAAGGCTCCATGCCTAAGAAACAGATGCTCAAAATGGCTGAAGATTTGATCTCTTAATCAGGGTTTTCCCAACCCCCAACCGACAAAAGGCCTAGACAAGAGGAAGATTATGCCTCCTCTGAGCAAGTGTCTATTTCCTCAGGCTCCTCTGAGGACCAAGATTACTAATTCTCCCCTTTTGAAGATTCTGATGCTGAGGATTCTATTCCCTCAGCTTCTCCTCCTGAAGACTACTCCTTTGGGGAAACTTTACACACTATGAGGGAACATTTTCAATGGGAAGGTCAGGACTACTCTGACTCAAAGAAAAGGCTCAGAGTTTTTTACTCCCCCAGAACAGACTACTTGCCATCCCCCCAGTTTTAGACATTGTGGATGATGTTTACTTAGAATCCAGTTTGAACCCAGATTCTCTGCCTCCTGCTCCGGCCAAACCTGGCAGATACTATAGAGTGCGGGATTCCCACAAATTTCTTTATAAAAGCCCTGTTGCAAAGCCCTGTTGCTGATCCAGAGACTATCTCCCAGGGTCCCAAAGGGGCTAAGGCTTCTATAGCAAAAAAATCCTGTACCCTCTGAAAGAGGACTCCAGAGCACTAGACAGGTGGGGGAAAAAGGTTTACACCTCAGCCACTCTAGCTATGAGGGCACTAAATTGCCAATTTCACATGCTAAAATATCAGCAATTTCTAATGTCTCAGTTAAAACAAAAAATGAGCACACTCCCTCAGCAGTCTGAATTGAAATAAATGCAGGATCTGTTGCATGCAACTGAACAGGTGGGCAAACATACTTTACAATGTGGGTTTGATTCTTTGGAGGCTTCCTGCAGAGCAGCTGTCACTGGGTCTGTTATACGTAGGCATGCTTGGTTAAAGGAACAAACTCTGCCTGATCATGTTAAAGCAAAGCTTCTAGATGCTCCCTTACAGCAGGATGTTCTTTTTGGAGTTAAAGCAGAAGAAGTCTTAAAGAAAATGGAGGATAAGGCAAAATCTATGCAGACAGTCAAAGATTTCCTACAGGTACAGCCCCCTCGCTTCAGCAGAAATTGGCCAACAAAAAATTGGTCCTTTCAAGCTACTGACAGACCACAGAGGGGTAAATACAGACGTCCAAGAGGCAGAGGACAACTACAAGCCCAGTACAAACCTCGACAATGGGGCACTGCAACACAGAAGGGAGGAGAAGACGGGTCCCAAACTACCAGAAGGCAAACTCAATGACTTGCACCTCATCTGGCCAAGCAACACTCTCTTGGCAGCCCCCTTGGGAGGAAAACTCGCACTTTTTTCAGACAACTGGCACATTCTCACAAAGGACAAATGGGTCCTAGACATAATTTCACGAGGATACAGATTCAATTTCACACCCTGCCAATGAAAAGAGGAATGCCAAACCTGCCACAAAATCAATGGGCAGAGGCACAAAAACAAATTACAGCTCTCATGGACATGAGAGCCATTCAGCTGGTACCTACTCGAGAGCAAGGCCAAGGATTTTACTCGAGACTCTTTCTAGTTCCCAGAAAGGACGATGCCTGGAGACCAATTCTGGACCTTTCAATTCTAAACACCTTCTTACAAGTACCCAAATTCAAGATGCTAACACTACAGCAGCTTCTTGCCATGTTGGGCAAGAAAGCATGGCTAGTAACATTGGACCTCAAGGAGGCATACCTGCATGTCCCTATCAGACAAAGTTGCAGAAGATACCTCCGTTTCATTGCAGGTTCAACCCATTACCAATTCTCTGCACTGCCCTTTGGCTTATCTACTGCGCCAGGGGTCTTCACAAAATGCCTGGCACCAGTAATTGCATACTGCAGAACAAGAGGAATTCAAATATACCCATACCTGGATGACTGCCTCATCCAAGCAGAAAGCAAGGAACATCCTCTTACAACATCTGGCTTTTGTAAAACATCTTCTAAGTTGCCTGGGGTACACAGTAAACGAAAAGAAATCAAAACTAGCACCCTCACAAAATATGACATTCCTGGGTGCTAGCTTGAATACAACTGCCCAGAAGGCTTATCTGACGCCAGACAAACAACTACAACTGACTCAATATTTCAAAACAATGGCAACAAAGACCCATCTACCTGCAAGAAAAATTCTGCAGGCCTTGGGCTTCATGGCATCTTGCACACTACTAATACCATTTGCAAAGCTGCATATGTGGAAATTACAGTGGTACCTAAAAAGCGTATGGTCTCAACACAGCCACAGCTTGGACACAATATCTCTCATTCCCTGCTTACAACAGAAGATGTTCTTCATGCATACAGCTGCAGTCATCACACTTGGGTTATCTGCCATCAGGTGGGTCCTCGGTCGGCCGAATTCCAAAGTCTGGGTCCGGCGTCTATTGTCGTCGCTTCTTCCCTGACGTCAGTGCAGCAGGGGTGTAAAAGAGGCAGCCGATGCCATTTTCTTCAGTCTTTATTGCCACGCGGTGCCCGAAGCAGAAGCAGTTCGCAAGTGCCGGTCGGCCAGCTCCTGAGTTTTACGAAAGTATTTCTGCCTAAGTCTAAAGCTAAGTACCCCATTGGGGAAACTTTTCTTGCCTCAGACCGATGTCAGACCAAGTTAATAATTGCATTTCTTGTGGGAAGCAAATACCATATAAGGATTTTCACTCTTACTGTATACCTTGCTTAGGGCCAGAACACAACATCTCAGCCTGCCGTTTTTGTGCTAGGTTTAACGAGCGCACTATTAAGTGCCGGGCGGAGTTCGCCCTTCATTATTTTGGCAAAACATTTAATTATATTACGTCATCGGATATGCCGACACCAGTTTTAGGCAAAAAACGCAAGGATAAGGACAGACATCCGAGGCCTGCACCGACTACTGAGACCACGCTAAGGCCGACTACTGGTTCTCAGCGAGGTGCCTACGCAGCCCCTGACTACCGATGAAACTTTATTACCGGTAACTTCAGTACCCGAGGTCGCAGGTTCCTCGGTCCCCATTCCCACTGCAGATACCGACGCCACTCTTGGCGGAGAAACGGAAAGTTTAGCAAGGCCTGCCATTTCTGAAGGCGTTTTCAGGCCTACCACCTTATCTATTAAATCGTTCACTAAATCTAAAGCTCCAATGAAAATTAAAAAACAGGGTCCTCAAGCCCCCTCTCAAGGTCCCATGCCCAAAAAACAGATGCTTAAAATGGCTGAGGATTTGATTTCACTCATCAGGGGCACTCAACCCCCCTCAGACAAAAGACCCCGGATGGAGGAAGACTACCCTTTCTCAGATCAGGCATCTATTACCTCAGGCCTTTCTGAGGACCTGGATTACGCCTATTCCCCTTTTGAAGACTCTGATGCTGAGGAGTCTATTCCCTCAGCCCCCCCCCCCCCTGAGGACTACTCTTTTGGGGAAACCCTACATACATTGAGAAAACACTTCCACTGGGAAGGCCAAGATTACTCAGATTCCAAGAAAAGGCTCAGGGAATTTCTGCTGCTTCCCCAGCATAGGCCCCTGGCTATTCCTCCTGTCTTGGATATTTTGGATGATGTGTACGCAGAAGCCAGTCTTAATCCAGACTCTTTTACCTCCTGCCCCTGTTAAACCAGACAGATATTACCGGGTGCCTGATTCCCACCAGTTCCTTTATAAAAGCCCTTCTGCTGACCCAGAAACTATTTCTCAGGGTCCCAAGGGGATTAAGGCCTCTACTGCTAAAAACCCTTTACCTTCAGAGCGAGATTCCAGAGCATTGGAAAGGTGGGGGGAAAAAGGTGTATACATCAGCCACTTTAACCATGAGGGCATTAAACTGTCAATTTCATATGTTAAAGTATCAGCAGTTCTTGCTATCTCAGCTGAAAAGCAAAATGGCACAAACAGAACAACCTGATTTGAAAGAGTTGCAGGATTTGTTGCATGGAGCAGAACAAGTGGGGAAACATACCTTGCAGTGTGGTTTTGATGCTTTAGAGGCCTCATGCAGAGCTGCTGTCATGGGGTCTGTCATGCGTAGACACGCTTGGCTCAAAGAACAAACCTTGCCAGATCATGTCAAAGCAAAATTATTAGATGCACCACTACAAAAAGATGTACTGTTCAATGTTAAAGCTGAGATTTCTTGCAGGTGCAGCCTCCACGCTTCAGCAGAAACTGGCCTTCAAAAAATTGGTCCTTTCCAGCCACGGACAGACCCCCAAAGGGGTAGATACAGACGCCCAAGGGGTAGAGGACAACCTTAAGGATCTTAGAGCCAGACAATGGCAATCACCAGCCCCAAGAGGTGGAGAAGACAGAACACAGTCATTTAGAAAACAGACGCAATGACTTTCCCCTTTGCCTGCCAAACAAAGCTATAATGGCAGCACCTTTGGGCGGAAAACTGGCCTTATTTTCAAAAAACTGGCACATTGTTACAAAGGACAAATGGATTCTGGATATTATAGACAGAGGCTACAGATTCCACTTCCTCACCTTTCCAAAGATGAGGGGCATGCCAAACCTGCCACAAAATCAATGGACAGAGGCACAAAAACAAATTTCCGCGCCCATGGATATGAAAGCAATTCAAGAGGTACCTGCAAAAGAACAAGGTCAAGGTTTTTATTCAAGACTATTTCTGGTATCAAGGAAGGACAAAGACTGGAGACCCATCTTAGACCTATCTATTCTAAACACACATCTAGAGGTACCAAAATTCAAGATGCTCATATTACAGCAGCTTCTTCCAATGCTGTGCAAGGAGTCTAGGCTGGTAACGTTGAACCTCAAGGAGGCATACCTGCATGTCCCTATCAGACAAGATTGCAGAAGATACCTCATATTTCTTGCAGGTTCAACCCATTATCAATTCTGTGCATTGCTCTTTGGCTTATCTACTGCACCCAGAGTGTTTACGAAATGCCTGGCATCAGTAATTGCTTTCTGCAGACAACGAAGAATACAAATCTACCCATATTTGGACGACTGCCTGATCCAAGCGGACAGCAAGGACATTCTATTGCAACATCTGGCGTTTGTAATAAAACTGTTAAATTGCCTGGGGTACACAGTAAACAAAATGAAATCAAAACTAATACCCTCTCAACAGATAATTTTCCTGGGTGCCTGCTTAAATACAACGGCCCAGATGGCTTACCTCACACCAGACAAACAAGGGCAACTGTCTCAATACTCCAACAAAATGGCAACTTTAACCAGGCTAACTGCAAGGAAAATCCTGCAGGCTCTGGGATTCATGGCATCTTGCATTCTACTAATACCATTTGCAAAGCTGTATATGAGGAAACTACAATGGTACCTAAAAAACTTATGGTCAAACACAGCTTGGAAACAATTTTACCACTCATTCCAGAGTTTTTGTGGTGGGTTCAAGCATGCCAAAGAAACACGGGTCTCCCTTTCCGTATACCACAAGCAAGGCAAGTCATCACAACAGACGCCTCAGACTACGCATGGGGAGCACACATGGCAGACCAGTGCATCCAGGGAAAATGGTCCCAAAAACAAATGCACCTACACATCAACCAAAAGGAGATGCTAGCTGTGCAAAATGCTCTTATGAATTTCAAGGACCTACTGCAACCGGGCCAGCTATTGATAAGGACAGACAACACCACAGTCATGTGGTACATAAACAGGGAGGGACGCATTCATACCCCCTATGCAGGCAAGCTATGACCCTGTGGAACACCGCATTGCAATTACAAGTTCAACTACAGGCACAATTCCTGCCAGGGAAGGAAAACACTCTGGCAGACAACTTGAGCAGAAATATGACAGACCCTCACAAATGGAAGTTGCATCCTCAAGTCTTTCAAGCATGGGGACAGCCAGGCATAGATCTATTTGTCTCCCACAGCAATTACCAGTTGGAAAAATTCTGCTCAAGGACCTATCATCCGCAGGCCTGGAAAGTGGACGCACTATCTTTCAGTTGGACAGCATTGACAGTCTACGCCTTCCCGCCTCTACCTCTACTGACCAAAGTCCTATTAAAAACCAGAGCAGAGAGGCCAAAAATGATTCTCATTGCTCCAGACTGGCCACAACAGCACTGGTATCCTCTCCTAAAGAACCTGTCACACTCGCACCATGGATCCTACCTCAAGTTCCTCTTCTGTTGTCACAGCACAACTACAAGATCCTTCACAGCCAGCTCAGAACTCTAAGGTATTTTCCATGCAGCTAAATTTAATTTGCCAACAGGCTCTCCTCTCCAAGGAGGTACAGGATGTCATCTTGGAGGCCAGGAGATCCTCTACTAGAAAAACCTACTCCGCCAAATGGAAACTATTTAGCTCCTGGAATCGAGCAAAGGGCCAGAATCCCTGGGTAATAAATATACCTCAGATTTTACACTACCTAGCTGAGATGTTAAACAGTGGCCTTTCCTTCTCTTCCATCAAGATCCACGCTTCAGCAATTTCAGCACAATACAATACGGATCCTCCTTTATTCTCACATCTTCTATTAAGGCAGTTCCTCAGAGGGGCAAAAAATATAAGAGCCCCCACGGAAATCACCAGCTCCAACTTGGGACCTCAACTTCATATTAGAAACTGACACTGCCTCCTTTTGAGCTGGCCTCTTCAGCAGAGTTACAATACTTGTCGTGGAAAACAGCTTTGCTTCTGGCTATTACCTCAGCACGCAGGGTTTCGGAGTTACAGGCCCTCATGGCTGTGCAATCATTCATCATTTTCCATCAGGATAGGGTTTCCTTACGAACCCAACCCTACCTTCATGCCAAAGGTAGTATCCAGTGTGGCTTTGAATCAGACTATTCATTTACCTACCTTTTATCCAAATCCCCATAACAAAGGGGAGAGGCTACTCCACTCCTTGGACATTCACAGGCAACTTCGTTATTACTTGGACAGAACAAAGTCATTCAGGAAATCTGAGCAGCTCTTTGTGTTCTATGCTACAGGTGCTCAAGGAAAGGCTATTTCCAAACAGACTATTTCAAAATGGATAGCCCACTGCATACGCTTTTGTTATTCATTTCATGGAAAATCAGTGCCTGTATACATCAGATCCCACTCCACCAGGGCTACAGCTACCTCAGCAGCTTTCCTCAGGGGGATCCCTACCAAGGACATTCTGGAAGCAGCTACTTGGAGTTCAGTGCACACTTAAACCAAACACTACCACCTTCCACTATACTCAAAATCTAGAGCGGGCTTTGCCACAGCAGTCCTGCAGGGCATTCTAGCCTCTCCTAATTCTGCTTAGTACCAGCCACCCTCACTTAGCTTTGGGATTCTACCCAAGTGTGATGACTGCAGCTGTATGCACGAAGAACATAGTACAGTTTTGTACCTACCATAAATGTAGATGTTAGAGTGCGCATACAGCTGCAGTCCAGGTTACCCTCCCTCCATCCCCTCTTAGGACAGAGCTTATGACAAACACCTTTAACATACAACCTATTTGGGGTATTCCTATATGGTGTATTTGCTTGCAACTACTGTTTTGATTTATCTACTTGTGTATGTTTGCATAACATCATGTATTGCCTTCCTTTCTGGGGGAACCTGACATCTGGGGCAAGAAAAACTGAAGAAAATGGCGTCGGCTGCCTCTTTTATACCCCTGCCGCACAGACGTCAGGGAAGAAGCGACAACAACTGACGCCGGACCCAGACTTTGGAATTCGGCCGACCGAGGTCCCGCCTGACGGCAGATAACCCAAGTGTGATGACTGCAGCTGTATGCGCACTCTAACATCTACATTTATGGTAGGTAGAAAACTGTACTTTTCTATGGTGGTCACAGGCATGTCACCTCAACAAGGGTCAGCCTTTCACCTTGCCCCCAGCCAGGCAAACTATGACAACAGATGCATCGGACTACGTCTGGGGGGCACACATGGCAGGACAGTGCGTTCAAGGAGTATGGACTGCAGATCAAAGGAATCTGCACATCAATCAAAAAGAAATGCTAGCTGTACAGACTGCTCTGACAGCCTTCAAGAATCTATTACATCCAGGACAATTTACAATAAGGACGGACAACACCACAGTAATGTGGTACATAAACAAACAAGGGGGTACACACTCCTACCCTCTATGCAGGCAAGCAATGACCTTGTGGAACACAGCTCTGGCTTACCAGGTTCAGTTACAAGCTCAATTCCTGTCAGGAAAAAAGAACACATTGGCAGACTACCTCAGCAGAAACATCATGGATCCCCACGAGTGGAAACTGGATCCACAAGTATTTGCAATGATAACTCAAAAATGGGGCCTTCCAGACATAGACCTGTTTGCCAGTCCTCAAAACTATCAACTAACAAAATTTTGTACAAGGACACTTCACCATCAAGCTTGAAAAGTGGACGCACTCTCATTCAGTTGGAAAAACCTGACAGTATATGCCTTCCCTCCATTGCCTCTCCTCACAAAGGTGCTTCTGAAAGTCAGAAAGGAGAGACCACGACTGATGGTCATAGCCCCAGACTGGCCACGCCAGCACTGGTACCCACTATTGAGGAATATGGCCCAGGGCCCACCTTGGATTTTACCACAAATTGCCCATTTGCTCACACAGCAAAACAATCAGATTCTTCACAGCCAGCTCAAAACCTTAAATCTGGCTGCATGGCAAATCACCTAAGCATCCAGCCAGCTCCTCTTTCCCAAGCAGTTATGGATGTTATTCTGGAAGTTAGGAGGCCCTGTACCAGGAAGGCCTATTCGGACAAATGGAAAAGGTTTTGTGCCTGGAACCAAGCTAAAGGCCAAAACACACTTCATCCTCACATGCCTCAGATTCTACAGTATTTAACTGAGATGCTGCACAAAGGACTTTCTTTTTCTTCCATTAAAATCCATGCATTAGCTATTTCAGCCCACTACAACACGGAACCACCCTTATTTTCGCATCCACTTCTAAGGCAGTTCCTCAGAGGGGCAAAAAACATTAGGCCCCCCAGGAGAGCACCTACACCAAGATGGGACCTCAATTTTGTTCTGGAAAAACTTACGCTACCTCCCTTTGAACCAGCTTTCTCTGCAGATCTACAGTTCCTGTCATGGAAGACTGCCCTGCTGCTAGCAATAACTTCAGCTAGAAGAGTCTCAGAGCTTCAGGCACTAATGACAGTGGAACCTTTCCTCATTTTCCATCAAGACAGAGTTTCTCTACGAACTAATCCTTCCTTCATGCCTAAGGTGGTTTCCAGTGTGGCTTTAAATCAAACCATTCACTTACCCACCTTCTTCCCAAATCCACAGAACAAAGGAGAAAGACTCCTGCATCCCTTGGACATTCACAGGGAACTTCATTACTACTTGGCTAAAACTAAGGCTTTCGGAAAATCTGACCAGCTCTTTGTATCCTATGCTACAGTTTCACAAGGGAAGGCTATATCAAAACAAACCATTTCCAAATGGATAGGACATTGCATTCGTTTTTGCTATACCCATCATGGAAAACCAGTTCCTGCTACCATTAGGCCTCACTCTACCAGGGCAACAGCTACATCTACAGCCTTCCTCAGGGGGGTTCCAACCAAGGAGATTTTGGAAGCTGCAACTTGGAGATCAGTACACACCTTTATCAAACACGATCACTTACCACTTTACTCTTAAGACTAGGGCTGGTTTCGCCACTGCAGTTCTGCAGGGCCTTCTAGCCTCCTCTAACCCCTCTAGAAGTCCTAAACCCATCCTTAGCTTTGGGATTCTACCCAAGTGTGATGACTGCAGCAGGGTAACACGATGAACATAGTACAGTTTTGTACCTACCATAAATGTAGATGTTCGAGTGTACACCCTGCTGCAGTCCAGGTTACCCTCCCTCCATCCCCTCTGATCTAACTAGCTAAATCTCTACAATACCTTCCTGATGTATTTGCTTATAGCTGGAGGGATTTTGTGTTTGTGCAAAAATTACTTAATTTGGTACTAATTTCTGACCACCTTTTTGGGGGCACCTGACATCTGGGGCAAGAAAAACTGAAGAAAATGGCGTCGGATGCATTATATATACCCCTGGTGCACTGACATCAGGGAAGAAGTGACAGCAACCGACGCTGGACCAAGACTTTGGAATTCCGGCCAACTGCGGGACCGCCTGACGACAGGATAACCCAAGTGTGATGACTGCAGCAGGGTGTACACTCGAACATCTACATTTATGGTAGGTACAAAACTGTACTTTTGATAAGCTTATTGCATTTTACATCTTTTTGTGTTTACACAGTAAGACTTGTTAGAGATGGCACTTAATGATTTCCACTTGAGCTGTTTAATCGATTTGTTTATAAAATGCATAAGTTACTCAATATAGCTAAAAGAATATAAACATCTAGACAACAATTTTTTGCTCACATTGTCGGAATACTCATAGGGCCCTTAAGTGTTACCCTTCATGACACAGGGCCTGAAAACCTTGTTTGAGGAGACATTTCCTTCAGATGAAATAATGCCTCATGTGAACACTTCCTCCATTGCATTCTTTTTTGTTTGGTATAAATGTCAATTCTGTCCTTTGTCTGAAAGGACATTGGGTGGCTGCCAAAGGAGTGACCACTCGTGGGCTCCTTGTTTGTCTTTGTGTAGCGATTTCTCCCTGGAGATGTTCTTCGTCTTCCATTGCTGCAGTCCTGACTATTGGGTATAGTCCGCGTCCAGTCGGCCCGAATACCAGAGTATAAGGCTGACGTCGGTCAGGGCGCATTAGACTGACGTCAGTACGTCAGGGTACTAATGCGCATGACCGTCGTCATATCCTCAGTCTTTTGCCGCATGGTCGATGCAGAAGCAGTTTTGCGGGTGCAGGTTGGCGTTCTGAAATATTTCGAAACGGAGTTTCAGACCGAAACAGAGTTGGCTAAGTACCCGTTGGGAACATTTTGGTTTTTCTTGCCTCAGTACTTTACCGGATGTCAGAAAAAGTGAATAACTGTATTTCTTGTGGGAAACAGATACCTCATAGGGATTATCATACCTTGTGTATACCTTGTTTAGGGCCTGAGCACGACGTTGTTGGTTGCCGCTCTTGTGCTAGGTTTAACAAACGCACTATTAAGAGGAGGTTAGACTGTGCCAGGTTAGTGTTTGGGAAGCGTTGCAATTATAAAATGCCGTCGGATGCTCCGACGCCCGCTTCCTCCAAGAAGCGCAAAGATAAAACAGTGAAGCCTAGGGTTGAGGAACCGGCAGTCCCGGACGTCGGTTCTTTAGAAGGCTCAGTGGAGCCGGAGGATGTTCTTCGTCTTCCCTTGCTGCAGTCCTGACTATTGGGTATAGTCCGCGTCCCAGTCGGCCCGAATACCAGAGTATAAGGCTGACGTCGGTCATGGCGCCTTAGACTGACGTCAGTACGTCAGGGTACTAATGCGCATGACCGACGTCATTTCCTCTGTCTTTTTTGCCGCATGGTCCGATGCAGAAGCAATTTTGCGAGTGCAGGTTGGCGTTCTGAGATTTTCCGAAACCGGAGTTTCAGACCGAAAACAGAGTTGGCTAAGTAACCCGTTAGAACATTTTGGTTTTTCTTGCCTCAGTATTTAACCGGATGTCAGAAAAAGTGAATAACTGTATTTCTTGTGGGAAGCAGATACGCATAGGGATTATCATACATTGTGTATACCTTGTTTAGGGCCTGAGCACGGCGTTGTTGGTTGCCGCTCTTGTGCTAGATTTAACAAGCACTATTAAGAGGAGGCTTGATTGTGCTAGGTTAGTGTTTGGGAAGCGTTGCAATTATAATATGCCGCCGGATGCTCCGGCGCTTCATCCAAGAAGCGCAAGGACAAACCAGTGAAGCCTAGGGGTGAGGAACCGGCAGTCCCGGACGACGGTCCTTTAGAAGGCTCAGGGGAGCCAGAGGTTTTGCCAGGAGTCTCTATGGAGTCTCAGGCAGATACTTTACTGTTACAGGATGTGCCCTCTCAGGAGGTAGGCCAGGCTGAGGGGCTTCTCAGGTAACTGTTCTTCCCTCTCTTCCCAAGGTAGTTAGGGCCTCTCCTTCTGTTGCCAAAGCTTCTTTTAGAGGTAGGCCAAGTTCAGCTTCTGTGGGGCTTCTCCTAGCATTTCGGGCTCTGTGCCTAAGAAACATATGCTTAAAATGGCAGAAGATTTGATTACTCTGATTAGAGGTTCTATGCCCCCACCTGATAAGAGGCCTAGGGTGGAACAGGAGTTTGATAGTTTTGAACAGTGTTCACAGGCTTCAGAGTCTTCTGTGGAAGACTTGCAAGAGTTTCCTACTTATTCTGATTCTGATGTGGATGATTCCACTCCTTCAGCTTCTCCTCCTGAGGATTTTTCATTTTCAGAGACTCTTCACTCCATGAGGGAGCACTTTAAATGGGAAGGCCAAGATTACTCTGACTCCAGAAAAGGCTTAGGGAATTCTTGTTTTGCCCCAGCATAGGCCCTTAGCTATTCCTCCTGTGTTGAATGTGGTGGAGGATGTTTTGCAGAGGCTTCTCTGAACCCTGACTCCTTGCCTCCTGCTCCTGTTAAGCCTGATAGGTATTATAGGGTGCCCGAAGCTCATAAGTATTTGTTTAAGAGTCCCAGGGCGACCCAGAAACTGTTTCTCAGGGGCCTAAAGGTGTTAAAGCTTCTGTGGTTAAAAATCCTATACCCTCTGATAAAGAGGCAAGGGCTTTGGATAGGTGGGGTAAGAAAGTATATACTTCTTCCACTCTAGCCATGAGGGCGTTGAATTGTCAGTTTCATATGCTGAAATATCAAAATTATCTCCTTTCACAATTGAAATCTAAGGTGGATGCTTTGGCGGAAGGTATTGAGTGTAAAGAATTGCTGGATTTGGTTCATGTGTCTGAACAAGTGGGTAAGCATTCTTTGCAGTGTGGTTTTGATGCTGTTCAGGCCTCCTCGAGGGTGGCTGCTACTAGTTCTGTTCTTCGCAGACATGCCTGGTTGAAGGATCAGAATTTAGCTGAGCATGTTAAGACTAGGATTTTGGATGCTCCTTTACAGTCCGATGTGTTGTTTGGACCGCCTGTGGAAGCAGTTTTAAAGAAAATGGAGGACAAAGCTAAGTCTATGCAGACTGTTAAAGATTTTTTGCAGGTGCAGCCTCGAAGTTTAGTAGAAATTGGCCTGCTAAGGGGTGGACATATCCTGCTTATGGTTCCCAGTCTAGGGGTAGGTCTAGACGTGGTAGGGGCAGGGCTCAAGGTTCGTTTAGGCCTAGATCAGACAGTTCACCTGCTCAGACTTCTGGTGAGGGCAGGGGTCAGTCCTTTAAGCAGAACCAATGACCTGCCTTTTCAGCTGCCAGTGGACTCTCGTCTGGCAGCTCCTTTGGGAGGAAGATTGTCTCTTTTCAAAGAAAATTGGGATTTAATCACTCAAGACAGATGGGTGCTGGATATTATTCATCACGGTTACAGATTTTATTTCCACACAATGCGCCCTTTCAAAGGCATGCCAGATGTTCCTCCTCCACAAAGAAAAGAGGCTCACAAGCAAGTTTCTCAGTTACTCCAGATAGGGGCCATTCAGCCAGTCCCTGTATCAGAAAGGGGCTTCGATTTTATTCTCGCCTGTTCCTAGTACCAAAGAAGGGGAACACGTGGAGACCAATTCTGGATTTATCTATCCTCAACACTTATCTGGACATTCCCAAGTTCAAGATGTTGACGTTACAGCAACTGTTACCTCTGCTGGGCAAGGATCACTGGATGGTAACTTTGGATCTCAAGGAAGCTTACCTTCATGTGCCTATAAGGCTAAGTTGCAGAAAGTATCTGCGGATTCGAACTGGAGATTTTCATTATCAGTTCTCTGCATTGCCCTTTGGCTTATCTACTGCGCCCAGAGTATTCACAAAGGTTCTGGCTCCAGTGATAGCTTACTTCAGGCTTCAAGGCATTCAAATCTATCCTTACTTGGACGACTGCCTGATTCTGGCTCAAGAAAAGGAACACCTTCTACAGCATCTGGAATATGTCATAGCAGTGCTAAGATGCCTAGGGTATTCTGTGAACGAAATAAAGTCCAGTCTAGTACCCTCTCAAGACATGTGCTTTCTGGGTGTGAGACTGAATACAGCAGCTCAGATGGCCTTTTTAACCCCGGACAAACAAAAGAGTCTGTCACTTTACTTCCATCAACTATCTCATCAGTCCGTGCTGACTGCAAGGACAGTCCTTCAAGCATTAGGGTTCATGGCATCTTGTATTCTGGTGCTTCCCAATGCCAAACTGCATATGAGGAAGCTGCAATGGTATCTCAAAATGTATGGACACAGCACTGCCAAGATTTGGACACTGTCATTCAAATAATACCTTGCCTTCAAAAGGAATTCTTGTGGTGGGCTCAGGAATGTCACCTAAACAAGGGACTCTCTGTGACCCGGCCAGAGGCGAGTCAGATTTTAACGACAGATGCCTCGGACACTGCTTGGGGAGCTCATCTAAATGGAAAGTGGATACAAGACAAGTGGCCTGCCAGACTACAGCATCTACATATCAACATGAAGGAGATGTTAGCAGTCCAGTTTGCATTGATGGCGTTCAAGGAGTTACTTCTTCCAGGGCAGGTGTTGATTCTGACAGACAACACAACTGTCATGTGGTACATCAACAAGCAAGGGGAACACATTCTTATCCTCTATGCAGGCAAGCAATGATTTTATGGGAGACTGCGTTAAGCCTGCAACTGACTCTTCAGGCAAGGTTTCTGCCAGGAGCACAGAACTCCTAGCAGATGTATTAAGCAGACAAATCATGGATCCCCACGAGTGGAAACTGGATCTTCATGTATTTCAGAAATTGACAGTGTCATGGGGAACTCCAGACATAGATCTGTTCGCTTCTCCACTAAACCACCAGCTGCCAAAGTATTGCACAAAGGGGTTTCATCACACAGCTTGGAAAGTGGATGCTCTGTCTTTCAGTTGGAAAAACCTTCATGTCTATGCCTTTCCACCTCTACCTCTTCTTCCAAAGGTATTACTAAAGGTCAGACAAGACAGGCCAAGGATGATTTTGATAGCTCCAGATTGGCCTCGGCAACACTGGTACCCACTTCTAAGGAGTCTTGTAAAGAAGCCTCCATGGCCTTTACCTCTGATTCCTCATCTGTTATCTCAGAAGGACGGTCATCTGCTCAATGTCAAGCTTCAATCTCTTCATCTCACAGCTTGGCATATTCTGTGTTGAAGCACGGTAGGTCTCAGCTTCCTCAACAAGTTTTAAATGTGATTATGGAAGCTAGAAGGCCTAGTACTAGGAGAGTGTACGCAGAAAAATGGAAGAGATTTTTATTTTGGAGTACAGCAAAGAATTTGGAGATTTCAGAGCCTAATTTGAGTGTGGCTCTTCAATATCTTACTGAATTATTGGACAAAGGTTTGTCCTTCTCTTCCATAAAGATTCATGCTGCAGCAATTTCAGCTCACTATGATTGTGACCCACCTTTGTTTTCGCATCCTTTGTTCAAGCAGTTTCTTAGAGGGCAAAGAATATAAGACCCCACGTAGAGCTCCTACTCCTGCTTGGGATCTCAATTTTGTGTTGGAAAAACTTACTCTACAACCTTTTGAGCCTGCAGCTACTGCTGAATTGAAATATTTGTCATGGAAGACTGCTTTTCTGTTGGCTATTACTTCTGCAAGAAGGGTGTCTGAGTTGCAGGCCCTTATGGCAGTAGAGCCCTTTTTGGTTTTCCATAAGGACAGGGTTTCATTACGTACTAATCCTTCCTTTATGCGAAGGTGGTTTCTAGTGTGGCTTTAAACCAAACTATTCATTTGCCTACGTTTTTGCAGATCCTCAAAATAAAGGGGAAAAGATTTTGCACACTTTAGATGTACACAGGCAATTGCGTTATTATTTGAGCAGGACTAAAGATTTTAGGCAGTCTCAGCAGTTACTTGTTTCTTTTGCTTTGAGTTCACAGGGCAAGCCTGTGTCAAAACAAACTATTTCTAGGTGGATTGGCTTTTGCATTGCATTTTGTTATTCCCATCATGGCAAAGAGGTTCCAGCTGGGATTAGGCCTCATTCCACTAGGGCTACTGCCACTTCAACAGCATTTCTAAGGGGTGGCAACTAAGGATATTCTGGAAGCAGCTACTTGGAGTTCAGTGCATACTTTCTCTAGGCATTATCACCTGCCTATATACTCTAAGACTAGAGCTGGTTTTGCCACAGCTGTTTTACAAGGCATGTTGTCAGCTCCTGCTACTTTATAATTTGCCAGCCTCCCTTACCTCTGCTTTGGGATTCTACCCAATAGTCAGGACTGCAGCAAGGGAAGACGAAGAACATAGTACAGTTTTGTACCTACCATAAATGTAGATGTTCGAGGATTCCCTGCTGCAGTCCAATTACCCTCCCTCCTTCCCCTCTGTGTTTCAGGGTGGTTGTGTAGGTGAGTTTACATGCTTATATTTTTTGTATATATATTACTGTATATATTGTACATGTTTATTGGTGCAGGTTGTTTTTGGGACTTGTCTTTTTGGGTCTTCTGACATCTGGGGCAAGAAAAGACTGAGGAAATGACGTCGGTCATGCGCATTAGTACCCTGACGTACTGACGTCAGTCTAAGGCGCCATGACCGACGTCAGCCTTATACTCTGGTATTCGGGCCGACTGGGACGCGGACTATACCCAATAGTCAGGACTGCAGCAAGGGAATCCTCGAACATCTACATTTATGGTAGGTACAAAACTGTACTTTTTGCCAGGAGTTTCCATGGAGTCCCAGGCAGAAACTATACTCTTACAGGATGTGCCTTCTCAGGAGGTAGGCCAGGCTGAGGGGGCTTCTCAGGTGACTGTTCTTCCCTCTCTTCCCAAGGTAGTTAGAGCCTCTCCTTCTGTTGCCAAAACTTCTTTGAGAGGTAGGCCTAGTTCAGCTTCAGTGGGGGCTTCTCCTAGCATTTCGGGTGCTGTACCTAAGAAACATATGCTTAAAATGGCAGAAGATTTGATTACTATGATTAGGGGTTCTATGCCTCCGCCTGATAAGAGGCCTAGGGTGGAACCGGAGTTTGATAGTTTTGAACAGTGTTCAGAGGCTTCAGAATCTTCTGTGGAAGATATGCAGGAGTATCCTACTTATTCTGATTCTGATGTGGATGATTCCACTCCTACAGCTTCTCCGCCTGAGGATTTCTCATTTTCAGAGACTTTGCATTCCATGAGGGAGCACTTTAAATGGGAAGGCCAGGATTACTCTGATTCCAGGAAAAGGCTTAGGGAGTTCTTGTTTTTACCCCAGCATAGGCCTTTAGCTATTCCTCCTGTGTTGAATGTGGTGGAAGATGTCTCTCCAGAGGCTTCCCTGAACCCTGACTCTTTGCCTCCTGCTCCTGTTAAGCCTGATAGGTATTATAGGGTGCCCGAAGCTCATAAATATTTGTTTAAGAGTCCTAGGGCGGACCCAGAAACTATTTCTCAGGGGCCTAAGGGTGTAAAGGCTTCTGTGGTTAAAAATCCTGTTCCCACTGATAAAGAGGCAAGGGCTTTGGATAGGTGGGGAAAGAAAGTGTATACTTCTTCCACTCTAGCCATGAGAGCTTTGAATTGTCAGTTTCACATGCTTAAATATCAGAATTATCTCCTTTCACAATTGAAGTCTAAGGTGGATGCTTTGGCGGAAGGTATTGAGTGTAAAGAGTTGCTGGATTTGGTTCATGTGTCTGAACAAGTGGGTAAGCATTCCTTGCAATGTGGTTTTGATGCTGTACAGGCCTCCTCGAGGGTGGCTGCTCCCAGTTCTGTTCTTCGCAGGCATGCCTGGTTGAAGGATCAGAATTTAGCTGAGCATGTTAAGACAAGGATTTTGGATGCTCCTTTACAGTCTGATGTGTTGTTTGGATCGCCTGTGGAAGCAGTTTTAAAGAAAATGGAGGACAAAGCTAAGTCTATGCAAACTGTTAAAGATTTTTTGCAGGTGCAGCCACCGAAGTTTAGTAGAAATTGGCCTGCTAAGGGGTGGACATATCCTGCTTTTGATTCTCAGTCTAGGGGTAGGTCTAGACGTGGTAGGGGCAGGGCTCAAGGTTCTTTTAGGCCTAGAACAGGGAGTTCACCTGCTCAGACTTCTGGTGAGGGCAGGGGTCAGTCCTTTCGTAAACAGACCCAATGACCTGTCTTTTCAGCTGCCAGCAGATCCCACTTTGGCAGCTCCTTTGGGAGGAAGACTGTCTCTTTTCAAAGAAAATTGGGATTTAATTACTCAAGACAAATGGGTGTTGGATATCATTCACCACGGTTACAGATTTTATTTCCATACAATGCCTCCTTTCAAAGGCATGCCAGATGTTCCTCCTCCACAAAGAAAAGAGGCTCACAAGCAAGTTTCTCAGTTACTTCACATAGGGGCCATTCAGCCAGTCCCTGTATCAGAAAGGGGCCTAGGATTTTATTCTCGCCTGTTCCTTGTACCAAAGAAGGGAAACACGTGGAGACCAATTTTGGATTTATCTATCCTCAACACTTATCTGGACATTCCCAAGTTCAAGATGTTGACGTTACAACAGCTTTTACCTCTGCTGGGCAAAGATCACTGGATGGTAACTTTAGATCTCAAAGAAGCTTACCTTCATGTGCCTATAAGGCTAAGTTGCAGGAAGTATCTGTGGTTTCGAACTGGAAATTCTCATTATCAGTTCTCTGCATTGCCCTTTGGCTTATCTACTGCGCCCAGAGTGTTCACAAAGGTTCTGGCTCCAGTGATAGCTTACTTCAGGCTTCAAGGAATTCAAATCTATCCTTACTTGGACGACTGCCTGATTCTGGCTCAAGAAAAGGAAGTTCTTCTACAGCACCTGGAATATGTTATCGCAGTGCTAAGATGCCTAGGGTATTCTGTGAACGAAATAAAGTCCAGTCTAGTACCCTCTCAAGACATGTGCTTTCTGGGTGTGAGACTGAATACAGCAGCCCAGATGGCCTTTTTAACCCCGGACAAACAAAAGAGTCTGTCACTTTACTTCCATCAACTATCTCATCAGTCCGTGCTGACTGCAAGGACAGTCCTTCAAGCATTAGGGTTCATGGCATCTTGTATTCTGGTGCTTCCCAATGCCAAACTGCATATGAGGAAGTTACAATGGTATCTCAAAATGTATGGACACAGCACTGCCAGGATTTGGACACTGTCATTCAAATAATACCTTGCCTTCAAAAGAATTCTTGTGGTGGGCTCAGGAATGTCACCTAAACAAGGGACTCTCTGTGACCCGGCCAGAGGCAAGTCAGATCTTAACGACAGATGCCTCGGACATTGCTTGGGGAGCTCATCTAAATGGAAAGTGGATACAAGACAAGTGGCCTGCCAGACTACAGCATCTACATATCAACATGAAGGAGATGTTAGCAGTCCAGTTTGCATTAATGGCTTTCAAGGAGTTACTTCTTCCAGGGCAGGTGTTGATTCTAACAGACAACACAACTGTCATGTGGTACATCAACAAGCAAGGGGGAACACATTCTTATCCTCTATGCAGGCAAGCAATGATTTTATGGGAGACTGCGCTAAGCCTGCAACTCGCTCTTCAGGCAAGGTTTCTGCCAGGAGCACAGAACTCCTTAGCAGATGTGTTAAGCAGACAAATCATGGATCCCCACGAGTGGAAACTGGATCTTCATGTATTTCAGAAACTGACAGTGTCATGGGGAACTCCAGACATAGATCTGTTCGCTTCTCCACTAAACCACCAGCTGCCAAAGTATTGCACAAAGGGGTTTCATCACACAGCTTGGAAAGTGGATGCTCTGTCTTTCAGTTGGAAAAACCTTCATGTGTATGCCTTTCCACCTCTACCTCTTCTTCCAAAGGTACTGTTAAAGGTCAGACAAGACAGGCCAAGGATGATTTTGATAGCTCCAGATTGGCCTCGGCAACACTGGTACCCACTACTACGGAGTCTAGTACAGAAGCCTCCATGGCCTTTACCTCTGATTCCTCATCTGTTATCTCAGAAGGACGGTCATCTGCTCAATGTCAAGCTACACTCTCTTCATCTAACAGCTTGGCATATTCTGTGTTGAAACACAGCAGGTCTCAACTTCCTCAACAAGTTTTAAATGTGATTATGGAAGCTAGAAGACCTAGTACAAGGAAAGTGTATGCAGAAAAATGGAAGAGATTTTTATTTTGGAGTACAGCAAAGAATTTGGAGATTTCTGAGCCTAATTTGAGTGTGGCTCTTCAATATCTTACTGAATTATTGGACAAAGGTTTGTCCTTCTCTTCCATAAAGATTCATGCTGCAGCAATTTCAGCTCACTATGATTGTGACCCACCTTTGTTTTCATCCTTTGTTCAAGCAGTTTCTTAGAGGGCAAAGAATATAAGACCCCATTAGAGCTCCTACTCCTGCTTGGGATCTCAATTTTGTGTTGGAAAACTTACTCTACAACCTTTTGAGCCTGCAGCTACTGCTGAATTGAAATACTTGTCATGGAAGACTGCTTTTCTGTTGGCTATTACTTCTGCAAGAAGGGTGTCTGAGTTGCAGGCCCTTATGGCAGTAGAGCCCTTTTGATTTTCCATAAGGATAGGGTATCATTACGTACTAATCCTTCTTTTATGCCTAAGGTGGTTTCTAGTGTGGCTTTAAACCAAACTATTCATTTGCCTACGTTTTTGCAGACCCTCAAAATAAAGGGAAAAGATTTTGCACACTTTAGATGTACACAGGCAATTGCGTTATTATTTAAGCAGGACTAAGGATTTTAGGCAGTCTCAGCAGTTGTTTGTTTCTTTTGCTTTGAGTTCTCAGGGCAAGCCTGTGTCAAAACAAACTATTTCTAGGTGGATTGGCTTTTGCATTGCATTTTGTTATTCCCATCATGGCAAGGAGATTCCAGCTGGGATTAGGCCTCATTCCACTAGGGCTACTGCCACTTCAACAGCATTTCTAAGGGGGGTGGCAACTAAGGATATTTTGGAAGCAGCTACTTGGAGTTCAGTGCATACTTTCTCTAAGCATTATCACCTTCCTATCTACTCTAAGTCTAGGGCTGGTTTTGCCACAGCTGTTTTGCAAGGCATGTTGTCAGCTCCTGCTTCTTTATAATTTGCCAGCCTCCCTTACCTCTGCTTTGGGATTCTACCCAATACTCAGGACTGCAGCAATGGAAGACGAAGAACATAGTACAGTTTTGTACCTACCATAAATGTAGATGTTCGAGGATTCCATTGCTGCAGTCCAATTTACCCTCCTTCCCCTCTGTATTTAGGGGTGGTTGTGTAGGTGAGTTTACATGCTTATATTTTTGTATATATTGTTGTATATATTGTACATGTTTTTGGTGCAGGTTTTTTGGGACTTGTCTTTTTAGGGTCTTCTGACATCTGGGGCAAGAAAAGACTGAGGATATGACGTCGGTCATGCGCATTAGTACCCTGACGTACTGACGTCAGTCTAATGCGCCCTGACCGACGTCAGCCTTATACTCTGGTATTCGGGCCGACTGGACGCGGACTATACCCAATAGTCAGGACTGCAGCAATGGAATCCTCGAACATCTACATTTATGGTAGGTACAAAACTGTACTTTTAGTGCCAATGAGGTTGGCTTCCTGAAGTGTCAGAGAAATCCACACAGTGAAGGGTCATGTCCAGTAGTACTCTGAGTCTTTGGGGGATTCTGGGATGGTGACCATGGAAACCAGGGAGCTCAGCATTGCACCATATCAGAGATATTTAAGTGTCTGAAATTTTCTTCCAGTTAACTTCCCTGCTTTTGCACTCACACTGCAGGAAGCATTTTATTGTTCCCTCAAGTCTCTCTACCTTTGTCATCAGCATCTGGTTTCTTAAGTTGTCATTGGTATTTGGTTTCTTCATTCTGAAACTGCAAAGTAGACAAGCTCGAAGTTCACAAAAGCACAATAGGTTGAGTGCCCAAAGGAGGGAAAAAAGCTGCTGTAAATTCCTAGCATAAATGTTATAGACTTGTGATAGGAGTGGGTGGGAATGGAAAAATGTCCAGAGCCACAGATCCCTTGTTATGTTAGGTTGTTCTTGACCAAAAATTTAGTAGGAGGATTTAAAACTTCAGACAAAAGTATAAAGAAGTTTCATTCACATCCCATACACTGTGCATCGTGTTAGCTGAAATGCAACTGCCACACAGGATACAAAATTAGCTGACTCTCATTTATAACTCTGTAGATCTCTTTGTAGGTAGGAATGTACTCTGAGAAGGAAACTATTATATGCATAGGCATAGCTGTCCTTTAAGGAATTTTGCATTTGGCCATCAGAGGTAAAAGCAGGATAAAAAGTCAAAATACACATGTAGGTACAGCATGTATGCATTCGCTTGTTTCTTAAAGGCCTTGGATT
This sequence comes from Protopterus annectens, assembly GCF_019279795.1. Lineage (NCBI taxonomy): Eukaryota > Metazoa > Chordata > Ceratodontiformes > Protopteridae > Protopterus > Protopterus annectens. The sequence continues at coordinate 107,676,283 of NC_056740.1, read as the reverse complement.
GTGATTCGTGTCAGACAAGTAGTAGATGCATGAAAATGTTGGTGTTTTTATTTTGTATATTTGATGAATGAAAGGTTGTATGGTAAGCTATAAATGCACATAAAACGGAATACATAGTCATATGTGCCATACAAACCCCTGAGCACTTTAGGTAATAAATACTTCACACTTTGAGACTTTAGACTAGATGTTCATCGTGCATACAGCTGCAGTCGTAACAGATGGGTTTTCCTGCCGTCAGGCAGGTCCTCGGTCGGCCGAATTCCGAAGTCTAGGTCCGGCGTCGGATGTCGTCGCTTCTTCCCTGACGTCAGTGCGACAGGGGTATAAAAGAACCAGCTGACGCCATTTTCTTCAGTCTTTCTTGCCGCGCGGTGCCCAAAGCAGAAGCAGATCGCAAGTGCCGGTCGGCCAGCTCCTGAGATTACGAATATTTTTCAACCAAAGTCTTCTTGAAAGCTATGTACCCCGTTGGGGAAACTTTTCTTGCCTCAGACCGATGTCAAAGTTAATAATTGCATTTCATGTGGGAAGCAAATAACCGCATAAGGATTTTCATTCCCTCTGCATTCCTTGCTTTTTGCCCAGACCACGACGTCTCGGCCTGTCGTTTTTGTGCTACATTCAACAGACGCACTATTAAGCGTTGGGCGGAGTTCGCCCAACACTATTTTGGCAAAAAATGTAATTACATTATGTCGTCGGATACTCCGACTCCAGTTTTGAGTAAAAGACGCAAAGATAAGGACCGACATACGAGGTCCGTGACTTCTACCGACACCACGCCAAAGCCGACTACAGGTGGTCCGGTTCTCAGTAAGGCGCCTACGCAGCCTCTGACTACCGACGACACATAATTGGCGGTGTCTACTGTGCCCGAGGTCGCAGGCTCTTCGGCCCACACCCCGACTACAGATACCGAAGACACTCGACGGTGAAACTCAGAGTTTAGACAGGTCTGCCACCTCTCAAGGTGTCTTCAGGCCTTCCTCTTCTTTTTCCATCAAGGCTTTCAGTAAGTCTAAAGCAGCCATGCATACTAAAAGACAAGCTCCACAGGGCCCTTCTCAAGGCCCCATGCCTAAAAAGCAGATGTTCAAAATGGCTGAGGATATGATTACTCTTATCAGGGGTTCTCAACCCCCCCCCCGGACAAAAGGCCCAGAGTGGAGGAAGAATCCCCCTCCTCGGACCAGGCCTCCATTATTTCAGAACATTCTGAAGACCAGGAACATTCATACTCCTCTTTTGAAGATTCTGATGCAGAGGAGTCCATTCCCTCTGTCTCCCCCCCTGAGGATTACTCTTTTGGGGAAACCTTGCATACCTTGAGGGAACACTTCCACTGGGAAGGCCAAGAGTACTCAGACTCCAAGAAAAGGCTTAGGAATTTTCTCTTGCTCCCTCAGCACAGGCCTCTGGCTATACCTCCTGTCTTAGACATTCTAGATTATGTGTATTCGGAGGCCTCCCTTAACCCAGACTCTCTACCTCCAGCCCCAGTCAAGCCTGACAGGTATTACCGGGTTCCTGACTCCCACCAATTCCTATACAAAAGCCATGCGGCTGACCCAGAAACTATTTCACAGGTTCCCAAGGGAATTAAGGCCTCCACTGCTAAAAATCCATTACCTTCAGAGAGAGATTCCAGAGCTTTAGAAAGGTGGGGGGGAAAAAGGTATACACCTCGGCCACCTTAACCATGAGGGCATTAAACTGTCAGTTCCATATGTTAAAGTACCAACAGTTTCTGTTATCACAGTTGAGAAGCAAAATGTCACAACCTGAACAACCAGACTTGAAGGAGTTGCAGGATTTGATACATAGTGCAGAACAAGTGGGTAAACATACCTTGCAATGTGGTTTTGATGCTTTATAGGCCTCATGTAGAGCTGCTGTTACAGGATCAGTCCTACGTAGGCATGCCTGGCTCAAAGAGCAAACCTTACCAGATCATGTCAAAGCTAAATTACTAGATGCCCCTCTGCAAAAAGATGTATTGTTTGGTGTTAAAGCTGAGGAGGTATTAAAGAAAATGGAGGAAAAGGCAAAATCAATGCAAACAGTGAAAGATTTCCTACAGGTACAACCTCCACATTTCAGTAGAAATTGGCCTTCCAAAAATTGGTCCTTTCCAGCCACGGACAGATCCCAAAGAGGTAGATACAGGCGCCCGAGGGGCAGAGGGCAATCTCAAGGATCGTTTAGGGGCAGACGATGGCAAGCACCTACACAAAGAGGTGGTGAGGATAGTTCACAGCCATTCAGAAAGCAGACCCAATGACTTTCCCCTTTGCATGCCAAGCAAGGCTCAAATGGCAGCACCTTTAGGCGGAAAACTGTTATTTTCGAAAAATTGGCATATTGTCACAAAAGACAAATGGATCCTGGAAATTATAGACAGAGGCTACAGATTCCACTTTCACACCCTTCCAAAAATGAGAGGCATGCCAAACCTGCCACACAATCAAAGGGCAGAGGCACAAAAACAAATTTATCTCATGGACATGAAAGCTATTCAAGAGGTACCTGCACAAGAACAGGGTCAAGGTTTTTATTCCAGACTATTCCTGGTACCAAGGAAGGGAAAAGATTGGAGACCTATTTTGGACCTATCCATCCTAAACACATTTTTACTCGTGCCAAAATTCAAGATGCTCACATTATAGCAGCTTCTTCCCATGCTGGGCAAGGAGTCTTGGCTGGTAACATTGGACCTCAAGGAGGCATACCTGCATGTCCCAATCAGACAAGATTGCGGAAGATACCTCAGATTTCTTGCAGGTTCAACCCATTATCAATTCTCTGCATTGCCCTTTGGCTTATCTACTGTGCCCAGAGTGTTCACGAAATGCCTGGCATCAGTAATTGCCTACTGCAGACTTCAAGGGATACAAATATACTCCTATTTGGATGACTGCCTGATCCAAGCGGACAGCAAGCACATACTTCTGAAACATCTGGCTTTTGTAATAATGTTGTTGAATTCTCTGGGATACACAGTCAACAAAAAGAAATCAAGGCTAATACACTCTCAAACAATAATTTTCCTGGGTACCAGTTTGGATACAAACACCCAGATGGCCTACCTCACGCCAGAGAAACAAGGGCAACTAACTAACTCAATACTTCAGAAAACTGGCAACTTTCACCAGGCTGACTGCAAGGAAAATCCTGCAGGCTCTGGGATTCATGGCATCTTGCATCCTACTAATCCCATGTGCAAAGCTGCATATGAGGAAACTTCAATGGTACCTAAAAAAACTATGGTCTCAACACAGCCACAGTTTGGAAACAATAATACCACTGATTCCATGTCTTCAAAAGGAATTTCTGTGGTGGGCTCAAGCATGCCAAAGAAACACAGGTCTCCCATTCTGCAAGCCTCAAGCAAATCAAGTCATCACAACAGATGCCTCTGACTACGCCTGGGGGGCGCACATGACAGATCGGTGCATTCAGGGCAAATGGTCCCAAAAAGAAAAACACCTACACATCAATCAAAAGGAAATGCTAGCAGTAATAAATGCTATTATAGCTTTCAAAGACCTACTGCATCCAGGTCAGCTATTGATAAGGACAGACAACACCACAGTAATGTGGTACATAAACAAACAGGGAGGAACCCATTCATACCCCCTATGCAGGCTGGCCATGTCTCTTTGGAACATGGCTCTGGAATTACAAATCGAACTTCAAGCACAGTACTTGCCAGGCAAGGAAAACACGCTGGCAGACAACCTAAGCAGAAATATGACAGATCCACACAAATGGAAGTTGCATCCTCAAGTTTTTACAAATATAATTCAAGCATGGGGAAGGCCAGACATAGATCTCTTTGCCTCCCACAGAAATCACCAATTGGCAAAATTCTGCTCAAGGACCTTTCATCCACAGGCCTGTAAAGTGGACGCACTCTCTTTCAGTTGGACAACAATGACAGTTTATGCCTTTCCACCTCTTCCTCTGCTGCCCAAAGTTCTATTAAAAACCAGAGTAGACAGACAAAAGATGATTCTCATTGCTCCAGACTGGCCAAGACAACACTGGTACCCACTCCTGAGGAGCCTGACGCATTCCCCACCATGGATCCTGCCTCTAATGCCTCTTCTACTGACTCAGCACAACTTCAAAACTCTTCACAGTCAGCTGAAAACACTCAATCTAGCCGCATGGAAGATTCCTTAAATTCACAACAGACCCTACTCTCCAAGGAGGTGCAGGATGTCATTTTGGAGGCCAGAAGGCCTTCTACTAAAAAAAGCCTACTCCGCAAAATGGAAACGGTTTTGTGCCTGGAATGAGAAAAAGGGTCAGAATCCTGGAATACTGAATTTACCTCAAATATTACAGTACCTAGCTGAGATGCTAAGCAGTGGACTTTCATTCTCCTCCATCAAAATCCATGCCTCAGCCATTTCTGCAGAATACAACACTGATCCTCCTTTATTCTCTCACCCCCTCTTAAGACTGTTCTTCAGAGGGGCTAAGAATATAAAACCCCCAAGGAAACAACCAGTACCTGCTTGGGACCTCAATTTCATTCTAGAAAAACTGACCTTGCCTCCTTTTGAGCCAGCTGCTTCAACAGAACTGCAATATTTGTCGTGGAAAACAGCCTTCCTATTGGCTATCACCTCAGCTCGCAGGGTTTCGGAACTACGAGCCCTCATGGCTGTGCAGCCGTTCATCATTTTCCATCAGGACAGAATTTCCTTATGAACCAATCCGTCCTTTATGCCAAAGGTAGTATCCAGGGTAGCCTTGAATCAGGCTATCCACTTACCTACCTTTTACCCTAATCCTCAAAACAAAGGGGAGAGACTACTACATTCCTTGGACATTCACAGACAGCTGCGTTATTATTTGGACAGAACAAAGCCTTTCAGAAAATCAGAGCAACTCTGTGTCCTATGCTACAGGAGCTCAAGGGAAGCCAATTTCCAAACAGACAATCTCAAAATGGATAGCCCACTGCATACGCTTTTGTTACTCTTTTCATGGTAAAACTGTACCTGCAGGCATCCGGTCTCACTCCACAAGGGCCACAGCTACCTCTGCAGCTTTCCTCAGGGGGGTTCCTACCAAAGATATTTTGGAAGCAGCCACTTGGAGTTCTGTACATACCTTCTCCAAGCACTATCACCTACCATTATACTCCAAATCTAGAGCAGGCTTTGCCACTGCAGTCTTGCAGGGCATCCTGGCTCCACCTAGTGCCTACCACCCCTTTTTTAGCTTTGGGATTCTACCCATCTTATGACTGCAGCTGTATGCACGATTAACATAGTACAGTTTTGTACCTACCATAAATGTAGATGTTAGAGTGCTAATACAGCTGCAGTCCAGGTTTCCCTCCCTCCTTCCCCTCTTGGGACAGGCCTAATGGCTAACACCTCCTCATACAACCTGATTGGGGTATTCTTTTATGGTGTATTTGCTTGCAACTACTGTTTTTTGATTATATTGCATTGCATTATTACATAAATTTATGTATTGCCTTCCTTCTGGGGGCACCTGACATCTGGGGCAAGAAAAACTGAAGAAAATGGCGTCTGCTGGTTCTTTTATACCCCTGTCGCACTGACGTCAGGGAAGAAGCGACGACATCCGACGCCGGACCTAGACTTTGGAATTCGGCCGACTGAGGACCCGCCTGACGGCAGGAAAACCCATCTGTTATGACTGCAGCTGTATTAGCACTCAAACATCTACATTTATGGTAGGTACAAAACTGTACTTTCTGTCACACTGGCAGCTTTTCTACTTCTAGGATTAGTAGTTTGAAGGAATCTGGACTTCAGAGAGGTCACTTCAGGCTGACAGTTTATAAAGTCAAGATGTCATATTGCAGAATATTAACTATATGATAAGTGTATGCATTTATTTTTCTTATGTGGATTATAATTTGCATGATTTGACATTTGTTTCCATTTAAAGAGTTTCTCTCCATCTCATTTCATTCTTCCACAAAGTCTCAACCGAGTCCTGTACAGGTGCAAAATTTAATGTTTTTCTAGTAATTTTATATGAAAATTCCTCCAGCTCTGGTTAGTTTGATATAAAAACATTATTATGAACTGTAGCAGATTTCCACTGGGTTTCTCTTGTGTTAAATCTCTAGTGAGATCTCCAGTACTGATGTGTAATTAATATAATTTCATAAGCAGTGAGTAAGTCTCTTGCCAACAACTTGAGCAATTAATTAGTGCAAGTAAGTGCACTTCATAGATGTACTGGTATGTCATTTTTGAAGTAATACTTTAACAGATGATAATGACATGCATAATTAGTAATGTGCTTACTTAGCATGTCTACAAGCACAGACAATTCAGTGTTTGATAAGCTTATTGCATTTTACATCTTTTTGTGTATACACAGTAAGACTTAGAGATGGCACTGTTAATGATTTCCATTTGGGCTGTTTAATCAATTTGTTTATAAAATGCATAAGTTACTCAATATAGCTAAAAGAATATAAACATCTAGGATATATTTTAAGGCAAAAAAGCTTTTATATTTCTAATTCTGGTATGCTTTGTATTTTCGTTTTGTATTTTCCTTGTAGTATACACCCATTTACTACTTTCTCTATAATTTCTCTCATTAACACTCCTATTGAAGTTGAATCGAGCATAAAACTCAAGGTGTAATTTACAGATAATCAACCTGAGTTCGACTTGCATGTTACTAACTGTATCCAGAAGACTCCTCTAAAACTGGGCCTCCTATACAGAAATACAAAGTTTCTCACCAACAAAGCAAAAGTAACCCTCTCTCATGCTTACCTCCTACCCAGCCTACTGTATAGCTCTCAAATCCTTACAAATCTCAACTCCTCTCTCCTTTAGTAAATTAGAATCAATGTACAACAAAGTAGTCAGATTCGCAGTGCACCAAACATATAAATCACATCACAGTCTCTCACTAAAAACGCCTAAACTGGCTAGAATTACCTCACCAGCTTCTCCTCTTTCGTTTCCTGATTATTCACTCCATTCTATATCAGTCCTCCTACTGCCCCATCTTATCTCCTCTTATCCCACTAGATCTCTATGTAGCTCCGACAAAGACCTTTTACAGATCTATAAACCTAAGACCAAAATGGGGTGCGGCCTGTATAGCTACCATCCTACCATGTCTTGGAATAGGCTGCCATTAGAAATTAGGCACCTCAATAAATTACAATACAAAGCAGCTTCCGAGGAATACTTGGTCACTGGTTCTGCCACTCTCTTCACCCCTCATAATCCTCCTTACTATCCCCAATGCATTGCCTACTATGTTTTGCTTCACTGACCTACTTTTTTCCTCTGAGCTCTTCCAGCCTTTTTGCCTGTCTTGTACTTGGTGTCTTTACCATGAACAGCAACCTCCTTACACTTCTATTAAAAATATGCATCTCTCTCCCTCAATCATGATTATGTACAGCAACTGCAAATAATATTATGACTCTTGTTCATCTTGCTCTAGTGTCAAAATTGTACTGACGTTGTACTCCTTTCTTATTTACATTTATTGTAAAAACGTTTTTGTATAATTTTTGTTAGTTTCTAATTGTTTAATATTACCGTATTGTTTGTGGACCTTTTCTCCCCAGGCCTCTGCTGAATAAGGGCTTTTCAGCTCAGACAGTCCGGGTCAACAAATGTGTAAAATAAATAATAGTAAATAAATACATTTTTGTCTTGAAGTTTCTAATGTTATTTCTTCATGCTATATTTTAATGGTCCAGTTTATCAAGGCTTGAATATATGTTTGACATTTTAACATTTATACTTTCAAATATTGCTTTAAAAAATGTACACAATCAGATTTATAACTGTGAAAATACTACATTGTTGTCTGCATTTTATTTAAATAGCATTGTTGACGTCCTGATTGAGTCACTGTTGCAGTATTAGTAGATGGGTTGTAGCTTGCTGACATCCAGCAGGGGTTCCAAAGCTTTACCTGCCTAGGAAGTACTTTGGACAGTGACCTTCACTCATAGGCATTGGGGTATTAAAAACAGGCGTACATACGAGATCCTCGGGCCATCTCGCCTCCATCCCAAACAAGGTTAGTGCACACAATGGACTGTAATACTTTGGTTACTTGGTACTGTAGCTTCGTTGTCAGATAGTGCCCCATTGAGGATCCTTACTTCAAAAACTGTGGCTGATAATTTTTGTTAGATGTCATCGAGGAGGGGGTAAGTGAGTGCGGCAGGCAAGTTCCATACAAAAACTTGCTCACTAAGTTACCTGTCTTGTATAGGCCTAGAACACGACTATGAATCCTGCTTCTTCTGTCAGTCATTCCAAAAACCTTATAGTCTAGGCTATCTACACTTTTTTGAGACCTGGTGTTGGAAACATTTCAGCCACCACTCCACCAAGTCAGAAGGCCTGGAAGTCAGTATCCTACTCGAGAAAAAAAACTTGAGACCAAGAGACTATTCTCCAGCCATCATCTTAGAATTGGATGTACTCACAGAGGTGGTCATACTTGCAGTACATTGATTGTCTTCTCACAAGCCCTTTACAAATACCCAGTCTGAGGCTGGTATGGCTCCTGAAGCCTTGAAAATGAGTGAATCCTTCGAACTGCAACTCATCTCGGAGGGCAATAAAGATCTTAGGTCCCTGTGCATGTAGAGATTCCCAGTTCCCTGACAAAAATGCGTTAAAGCTTGAAAGGCCATCCATGAATTTCTAAACAAAATGAAAGGCCACCCACGAACTTCTGAACAAGAAAAAAACTACTGCAATCAAATACATGAAAGGTTTAAAACTTATTTGGCTTTTAATTGCAATGAATCACAACTGGCAAGTGCTTTCATTCCATACATAACACGACTTTGCTGCTAATGCATTAACCCTTTCCTTTTTAAAAACAAAGTTCTCCCTGTCATTCACTCCTGGGAAGCTGCAAACATTTAATCTTAATTGCCAACAGTACTCTTTCCAGTCCAATTCATCTTTGGCATCTAGCCTTGCATTATAGTTAATAGCCTGTTCTATAACTGAAAATTTAAAACACTATCTTCATTCATATTTTTCTGCCTAACATGTTTTGCTAAACCATTACTTAAATCCATTTTTTCAACAGCTCTTAGATTCTCATGTGAAGCTGTCTCACAGTTCTACCTATTTAAAGTGGAGAACAAAGTCTGCACAGGGTAATAATGTTAACAACAAACTTCGATTTTAGTTGTATTCCTATAATCTAATTTCATAATATCTTGCTCCTATCCAGATTTCATCTCCCTCATTTATATGCTTACAAAAATTACAATTTCTACATTTAATTATTCCTTTCTTAAATTAGTTGTAATACATCACAAACTAATCACAACTGGTAAGTGCTTTCATTCTATACATAGAACTTCGTCAGACCAACCAGGCAGTGCAGTGGTAAACTTTGTCGTCTCACAGTAAATGTTCTGGGATTCAATTCTCAGCTGGGTTGCCTTCTGTGTGGAGTCTGCATGTCCTCCCTGCATTTGTGTGGGTTTCCTCCCACATTCCAAAGACGTGCATCTGGAGTGTTTTTTTCTCTGGTCCTCCACTGAAAATGGGCTCTGTCCTAGTTGGGCTTTCCAAGTCCACAAATGTTAAATTCTTCCCCCTGTTTTATTCAGATTCCTCTTATGAAAAATGCTCTTAACATTTTGCCCCTTTTGGATACAAAAACTGGAAATTCACCTAGAATATCTTTTAGGAAAATAAGAAACCTCCAGTTTTCTTTCACTATTTTTGATATTCTCATCCACTGAATTTTCCACTACACAGGCTAGAGAATATTCTTTCTGATCTTTTTCCACCTTATCTTGCTTGATTCTTTTGGATCCAAACCTATACTTGTTTGGTCTCTGTTCCTTTAACATCATCCAACCATTCGTGTAGGATAACCTTTTTCATACAATCTAGTTTACATAGCTTCATAGTCTAAATGAAAATGTGAATTTTCTGTTAATTTACTTAATCTTAAATTGCCCTTTTACTATAACAGCATCTCACTTAACTTATTGGCAGATTTATAAATCATTAAATCCAAAAAAAATACTGTCTTTCTCTATCTTATAAGTGAATTTCAAATCTGTCACATTGTTTAAATATACCATAAAATCGAGAAGTGTTTTCTCAGTGTCCTTCCATATAGTAAATCATCAGTAAAACTTTGTATACCGAGATGTACTTATGATTTATAAGCAAATTCCTTCTCCCAGCCCATCATAAAAAGATTGACATAACTGGGGGAAACTGCTGCCCCATTGCTACTCTTGTAAGCCAAAATCCCATCTAAAACCTCTGTATATAACCTCACTTGATGTTCTTCGCGTTTCACTGTTGCAGTCATTACATTTGGGTAACCTCAGTCGGCCTGATTAACAAAGTCTTTGGTCTTGCATCGGTTACTGTCCCTTCTTCCATGACGTCAGGTTGTCAGAGGTATAAAACATGCAGCCGACGCCATTACATTAGTCCTTCTTGCCATGTGGTGCCCGAAGCAGAAGGAGTTCGCAAGTGCTGGTCGGCCGACTCCTGAAACTTTTGTTTCTGAGTTTCAGAACCGAAGTCTTCAACTTAAAGCTATTAAGTACCCCGTTGGGGAAACTTTTTTTCTTGCTCCTTACCAATGTCAGTAAAAGTTAATAATTCCATTACTTGTCGAAAGTAAATACCTAAAAGATTTTCATTTGTACTGTATTCCTTGCCTAGTCCCTGACCACGATGTACCTTGCTGTCGGTTTTGTGATTTATTTAATCAGCGCACTATCCATCGTCTGTACATCTTTGCCTCTAAATATTTCGGTTCTCTGTTTAGTTATCCAGAAATGACGTCTGTTAGCCATTCGACTATTGGGATTCTGAAAAAACGCAAAGATAAAGACAGAGACAGGCCGTCGAGGTCCAAAACTGCTGATCATGCTTCTCCTAAGCCAGCCACCAGTTCACCGGTACTCAGTGAGGCGCTTTCGCAGCCCCCAATACCTGCTACTTCTGACTCGCAGGCCTCTACTGAGACCCATTCTGAGTCCAGTATGCCGCGAGATGCTTCATCTATGGAACCCGTGGATGTCTCTACCTTGGATGGGTCCAGAGCCGCTGTGCAGGCACCGGCTTCTGAGGGTGTTTTCAGGCCTAGAGACTTGCATATTAAACCGACTCCACCTTCAATACTAAGGCCTAAATCTCGATCCATGTCTAAAAACCGATGCCCAGGCCACATGTTCAGGCCCCTATGCCTAAAAACAAATTATTAAAATGGCTGAAGATCTAATTACTCTAATCAGGAGTAGTCACCCCCCCCCCCCCCTTTTAAGAGGCCTAGGGCTGAGCTATGAATCTTCTGATCAGAACTCTTGTTTCTTCTGACTTCTAATTACCTGGATTTGTCCATACTTACTTATGAGGATTCTGATGTAGAGGATTCCATTCCCTCTGCTTCCCCCCTGAGGACTTTTCTTTTGGGGGAACTTTACATACCTTAAGGGAGCATTTCCTCTGGGAAAGTCAGTTTTTTTTTTATTCAAAAAAGAGGCTTAGGGATTTCCTTCTACCTCAGCATAGGCCTTTGGGATATACCTCCTGTACGAGACATTGTTGATGTGTTTTCAGAATCCAGTATGGCCCCCGATTCCCTGCCTCTGGCTCCTAGTAAACCTGATAGATACTACAGGGTTCCCGAGTCCAAGTTCCTTTTCAAAAATCCTGTTGCAGATCCAGAAACCATTTTTCAGGGTCCCAAGGGCATTAAGGCTTCTACTGCTAAAAATTCTACTCCTTCTGATAGACTCCAGGGTGCTGGATAGATGGGGTAAAAAGGCTTATACTTCTGCAACCTTGGCAATCAGGGCTTTACACTGCCAATTTCATATGTTAAAATATCAACAGCATATTTGGTTTTGAGTCTTTAGAAGCCTCTTACAGGGCTGCTGTTACTGGGTCTGTGCTTAGAAGGCATGCTTGGCTTAAGGAGCAATCTCTGCCTGATCATGTTGCAACAAAATTGTTGGATGCTCCTTTAAATCCGGACCACCTGTTTGGCAGTAAGGCTGAAGAAGTTCTAAAAAAGATGGAAGATAAAGCTAAATCTATGCAAACTGAAGATTTCTTACAAGTGCAACCTCCAAGATTTAGTAGGCACTGGCCTACTAAGAATTGGTCCTTTCCAGCTCCTTCCAGATTCTCTCAAGCCAAATCCAGACACACCAAAAGCACCGAGTTTTAATCCCATGGGACTCTCAGAACTAAGCAATGGGGGGGCCCTCCACTTCCAAATCTGGAAATAACAAGGCATCCCCCTATGGTAAACAGTCTCAATGACTTTCCTTTAAAATTGCCAAGCACTTACCTTTTAGCTGCCCCTTTGGGGGGAAAGATTGCTCTTCATGCAAAAAACTGGGAACTCGTAACGCAGGACAAATGAGTTTTAAATTGTGTCCCAGGGATACAGATTTCATTTCCACACGTTGCCAACACCAAACAGGTGGCCAGACCTGCCCCCAAGTGGGCGGAGGCTCAAAAACAAGTACTTTCCCTCTTAAACATTTATTCAACCGGTACCAGAAGAGGAAAAGGGACAAGGTTTCTATTCCAGGCCTTTCCTGGTACCCAGAAAAGACAAATCATGGCATCCAATTCTGGACCCGTCTACTCTAAACACCTTTCTGGACATTCCAAAATTCAAGATGCTGACTCTTCACCAGTTACTTCATATGTTCACATATTTAGTTTTAAAAGAAACATACCTGCACATCCCAATCGGGGAATCTTGCAGAAGATGCCTATGCTTCAAAGCAGGCTACTTGCATTATCAGTTCTCTGCACTGTCCTTTGGCTTGTCTACTGTGCTCTGGGTATTCACAAAGTGCCTGGCTACAGTAATTGCATTTTGCAGGCATTCAAATATATCCATACCTGGATGATTGTCTAATTCAGGCAGAAAACCAGAGCATACTTCTAAATCATCTGGCATTTGTAAAAAAGGTTCTAACTTGTCTGTGGTATACCATAAACGAAAAGAAATCACAACTGGTACCTTCTCAACAGATAACATTATTGGGTGCAAGCTTGAATACAACTGCCCAGATGGCTTTCCTCACACCAGAGAAGCAAATTCATTTGGTAACTTCCTTCAAACAAGTGGCCACAAAAACCCTGCTATCTGCAAGACAAATACTGCAAGCCTTGGGGTTCATGGCCTCCTGCATTCTTCTAGTTCCATATGCAAGACTGCATATGAGGAAACTACAGTGGTACTTTAAGTCTATGGAGTCAACATTGTCACAGCCTGGAAACAATGATTCCTATCATACCTTGCCTACACCTGGAGTTCCTATGGTGGGCAGAGGCCTGCCACCAAAACAAGGGACTGCCATTCACACTACCCCTTGCTGCCCAAACCCTAACTACAGATGCATCAGACTATGCATGGAGGGCTCACCTGGCAGGGAAGTGCATTCAGGGCAAATGGAACCCAAATCAAATGCACCTACATATCAATCAAAAAGAAATGTTAGCTGTACAGAATGCTCTTGACAGCCTTCAAGGACTACATTCTTCCAGGACAACTAATGGTAAAGACGGACAACACCACGGTTATGTGGTACATTAACAAGCAGGGGGGTACATATTCCTACCCCTCCTGCAGACTAGCCATGGCATTGTGGAACACAGCCTTGAGCTACCAAGTACACCTACAAGCTCAATTCCTGCCAGAAAAATTGAATACACTGGCAGATGGACTAAGCAGAAATCTCATGGACCCACCCGAGTGGAAACTGGAATCACTGATTTTCAACATGTTGACAAGCTAATGGGGGAGCCCAGACATAGATCTATTTGCCTTCCCCCAGAACTACCAGTTGGACAAGTTTTGCACAAGGACTACCCACAAAAAAAGCCTGGAAAATAGATGCTCTGTCCTTCAGCTGGAAAAAACTATCAGTCTATGCCTTTCCCCCTCTGCCTCTGCTCTCCAAAGTTCTGCTAAAAGTCAAACAGGACAAGTCAGGAATGATTTTGATTGCTCCAGACTGGCCACGCCAACACTGGTAACCACTTCTGCGCAGTGTCACAAATATCTCCATGGCACCTGCCTCATTCACCTTCCTTGCTGTCTCAGCAGGGGAACCAAATTCTGCACCCTCAGCTTCCAACATTGAACCTTGCAACCTGGCTAATCACTTAAATTCACTCTTAGCATCCCTCAGCAAACCTGTGATGGCTGTCATCTTGGAGGCAAGAAGACCTAGTACTAGAAAATCTTATGCCGGCAAATGGAAAAGATTCTGTGCCTGGAACCAATCTTTAGGGATGAGCACAGCAGCACCCAATGTACCTCAGATTTTGCAATACTTAACTGAGATGCTTCACAAGGGCCTGTCTTTTTCATCTATTAAAATCCATGCTTCAGCTGTTTCAGCTCACTATAACACAGAACCACCCCTCTTTTCTCATCCCCTGCTCAAGCAGTACCTGAGGGGCAAAGAACTTGAGATCACCCAGGAGAGCTCCCACCCCTGCCTGGGACCTTAACTTTGTTTTGGAGAAGCTCACTCTACCGCCTTTCCAGCCAGCTGCTACTGCAGACTTTTCTTTCTTGGAAAACAGCCTTCCTTTTAGCAATCCCTTCAGCTAGAAGGATATCTGAATTACAGGCCCTTATGGCAGTGGAGCCTTTCATCATCTTTCATGCGGACAGGGTATCTCTTGAGGACCAATCCATCCTTCATGCCCAAGGTGGTTTCCAGTGTGGCTCTTAATCAGTCCATTCATTTGCCAACCTTCTTTCCCAATCCACAGAACAAAGGGGAACAGATTCTGCATTCCTTGGATGTGCACAGACAACTTGGATTCTACTTGGACAGAGCTAAATTTCGAAGAAAATCTGAACAATTGCTAGTGGCATTTGCTGATTGGGGCACTGGGGAAGAAGATTTCAAAGCAAACAATTTCTAAATGGATAAGCCATTGCATTTGTTTCTGCTATAAACACTGTGGAAAACCTATCCCCCAGGGGATCAGATCTCACGCCACCAGGGCTGCATCTACTTCTGCAACCTTTCTCAGACGTGTTCCTACTAGGGATATTCTCGAAGCTGCTACCTGGAGTTCTGTACATACTTTCACCAAGCATTATCATTTATCAATTTTCTCTAAATCCAGAGCTGGCTTTGCCACTGCTATCTTGCAGGGCCTTATAGCTGATCCTAATGCTGTATAAATTCCTCCCAACCATAGCTTTGGGAATCTACCCAAATGTAATGACTGCAACAGTGAAACACAAAGAACATAGTACAGTTGTGTACACTTACCATAAATGTAGATGTTCGAGTCTGTTCACTGTTGCAGTCCTGGTTACCCTCCCTCCAGCCCCCTGACTTTTTTTGGCTATACCTCTACTTTACTATGCTTAAAAGCTTTTTGTGTATTTGCTTTTTTATTGGAGGTATATCCTTGTATATATTTATATTTATTTCATTGCTTCCCATTATGACATCTGGGGCAAGAAAAACTGATTTAATGGCATCTGCTGCCTGTTTTATACCCCTGACATAATGGAAGAAGGGACAGCAACTGACGTAGGACCCAAGAATTTGTTAATCAGGCCGACTGAGGGCAACCTGCCAGCAGATTACCCAAATGTAATGACTGCAACAGTGAATACACTCTAACATGGTAAGTGTACACAACTGTACTTTCTGCTGTAAACAGACCTGACATATGCATTTCTTGACAATTTCTAGCCCTTCCTTATTCAGAATGACTGTATAAAGGGATACTACATTTGCCATAACTATTATCGCATCATTTTCATATGTTAACAGAAATGCTTCTAGCTCAGGTCTTAAAGGGGGATTAAACACACTAGGTTGTCTAAACTATGTATTATCAGATTTCACATTCGGTTTTCTTACATAGCCACGATTAATGCTTATTGGGATTATCACATCAGCCCTACCAGATGGCAGAAAAGTCTAACCTTTGCTTAATACATGTATTAAATGTCAGAACCCCCTAAGCTGATTCAGACAGATATCGCCCCAAAAAAGAAAATGCAAAAAACTTAAAATGCTCTCTTTCCCCTACTGTGTCCAGGGAAAATGATTGATTTTTGTCAGGGGTTATTCAAGGTAGTCATTTCTCTAAAGCCATCTTCGTTTGTGACTCAGCCTTCTTGGATCACCCCACACAAATAAGCCTTAGATAATTCCTCCTCTGAGGACCTGGACAGGGATTTGCATCTCCCCCCAAACTATGAAGTAAGTGTATGTGTGTGTATAAAACCTCTCTCCCTCTCTCCCTCTCTCCCTCTCTCTCTCTCTCCCTCTCTCTCTCTCTCTCTCTCTCTCTCTCTCTCTCCCTCTCTCCCTCTCTCTCTCTCTCCCTCTCTCCCTCTCTCCCTCTCGTCATGACAGGTGTCAAAGAATACTACAGCTCATTACAAATGGGCGCTCCTGCTCTCCCTTCATTTCCTCAGTAATGGATGGCTTTCAAGATGATTTCTTAGTCTCCTGCTCTACCAAGGTAAGATATGTTCTACAACATTCCTCATCAACTCCAGTACCTCTGTAAAAACCTTGTGGCAATTCCAGCTCTGGTTCCCTAGCCTCACACAAGTCTTGCAAGTTGCAGTAATGTTCTCTCAAAGACCATCGCATAGCCGCATACTCTACAGTCTTTAGTGGCCTAGGCTTCTCAAATAGGCACAGTATTAATGCAGCTGTGATGCTGTGACCGTGGAGTCTGCCACTGGCTTGGTGATTAGGTGGTATGCCTTGCTATGGGCCAACCTATTCCAGAAAATTTTAAGTCTGAGATTTTAGAATCTCTAATAAGTCTCCTTTTTGGCTCATAAGCTTGCCAGTCTCTTCAAGGCTTTGCAGGAATAGGCCAAGGGAATACAATTGCCACCCAATTCTGCTATTCATAGGTTGGTACTAAGCTATCGGCCCTAGGGCCTATACAAGCCTAGTCATAACAATTCCCTGGCTATTTCTTCTCACACTGTTTACTTCCCTGGACCCCTGTCTAGCAGGGCAACTGACGTGATCCCCAGGGTGAATTTCCTTTCTCCCATCCAGTCATCAAGGTTCCTTTAGAAGAGGGCCAAAGAGGTACTCTGCTACATGTATGGGCAGTCTATTCTAGAGTCTGGGGAGTCTCTGGGTCAGGAACCTATCCCTCCAGCATGTTTTGTTCATTGTGATGACGAGGTTTAGATCCCTGGAGCATGTGGCTCTGAGGGATTGGGATTTCTTTAAGTGTAGCGTATCCAACAGCTCTGGGTTTGACATGGCCTTATATGTTAAGCAGAGATCACCTCTGAGTAGACTATATGCGACAGTATAGCTGGAGTTTTTTAAGGTGGTCAGCGTAGGGCATCTGCTTTAGGCCTATGATTATTTTAGTGAGGTATTTCTGTGGTTTTTCCAGTTGTTGCAGATGTCTTGAGAGGTTAACAGTTCCCAGGTAACATAGAAATTATCTGGTTAAATCCACCTCCTTCACTGAGAGATCCTAGAACTACTCGTAAGCAAAGAAAAATGCCTAAGAAAAGATTCTCAAAAAAAAAAAAAAAAAACTCTGAGGGATACCATTTTCATGGAGGTCTCCGTTTGGTAGTAGACCCCTGTGACTATTTTCAACTCAGCCTACCTGTCTTGATGGTCTTGTAGGGATTACAATCCTAACTTTTCTGATGTTCAACGCCTACAAAAAAAAACAGGAAACCTTGCACCAGAAAGACTTTGCAGAGACAATTTTGAAGAGATTTTCCATCTGATGCCTTAAGCGCAAATTCTAATTTCTTCTGTCAGACACCCCCACAGTACTCCAATATTTGAGTGACTTGTTACATTTAGGTTTGGCCTATAGTTCCATTAAGACTCACTTATCTGCCCTTAATCGCCTACATTTGGCTCCCCCTTTCATGCCCAAGACAAAGGTTGAGCTTTTCCTGAGGGAAGTGGTTCACACCTTAAATCCCCAAGGAAACTTATCGCCTCTCGTTAGGACATTGATTTTATTCTGGAAAAGCTCACTTTACCTCTTTTGAACTGGGTGCTTCAGCTACTCTAGAATTCTGCAATTGGAAAATGAGGGTCCCTCCTAGCCTTGATTTCAACCTGTAGGGTCTCAACTCCATGATCTCAAGGTTATTCTACCCTTCCTCATCTTCCAGAAAGACAGCATGGTCCTCTGGACCAATTCATCCTTCATGCCTAAAATGCTTGGTTGCAGATAAGCTCACTAACCAATCAATCTGCCTACCTTTTTCCCCCCAACCCTCAGAATGGGGGTGGGGGGGATATTGCACTCTGGATATTCACAAACGGTTGAAAATTTTATCTGGACAAAACTAAGAATATCAGAAAAACAGGTTGGCTCTTTCTCTATTACAGATTCGGGGTTAGTATAACCAGTCTATTGCTTCATGGATCTCAGACCGTTTCCTTCTGCTACTTTCACTATGGAGATCCTTTACCCACTTTGCCAAAGGCACATGCCAGTAGAACTGCGGCTTGATCAGGTGCATTCTATACCAGGTCCATTTTAAAAGCAAGCTAACTGATCATCTGTTGATCACAAAACACTGCAAGCTAGATGCATTCTCTAGGTACAGGACAGTGTTTTCCAGAACTGTTCTGTTTGGCCTCCTGGACTTGTCCATTTTTTTCCTTAAGCCTGCCACCCGTCTCTCTCCACAGCATTGGGAGTCCTCCATATGCTAAGAATACTGCAACAGTGGCTCAGTCAGGACGTAGTACAGTTAGAGCTGACCTATCTCCTTCCTTGGTTTTGTTGGCTGCAGCTAGCTTGGAGATGGTCTGAGGATCTTGTACGCATGTCTGTTTTTATACCTTGACACCTGTGAGCTGAATTAATCATCGAAACCCAAATGCATGTCCTAGGAAGGTAAAGCTTTGGTACCCTGGCTGGCTCCAATCTGTTGAGAATATTGTTAGGATGATCTGTAGGACATCTACTGTTATGGTAAGTTTCTTATACAACAGTGCTTTTTTTCTGCCTACACCATTGGCATAGGGGCACAAACTGAGTTTGGATTACAAGCTTAGGCATTTGATAGGACAGGTAGGAAAGCAGAGGCATGTCTATCTTGAGGGCTCAGTATTGGTGGATAGAGATGGGTCAATATGGGAGTGACCCCCCCCCCCCAAGTTGCAATGGTAGGCCTTTGTAGACATGTTGAGCCATATGCTATGCTTGCCATAGGTGGCCATGTGACAAGTGCCTACATCACCATCCAAGGGTGGGGACAAGTGAAAAAAAAATGGAATGTTATCCCAGGGAATCAAGTACTCTCCTCCCCCTAACACTGGCAGGCAAATTTGGGGGGGGGGTGCAGATGTTTCTCTGCCTGTTAATTTCCTCAGTTTGCATTATAACAGTTAACAGGCACAAGACAAACTGATTCTGCACAAGACATGGGTGGGTGGTCAGCCCCACACACCTACCTGCTTGACAGTTTGAGGGATTTCTAGCCATCTACAGTATGTATTTGATTTTTGGGAGGAAATGGAAGTAACTAGCAGTAGCTCATGCAGACACAGGGAAGACATGGAAACTCTGCAAAGAAATGGACCCTACTTATGTAGTGTACTGGAGATGCATGTGGTGTGAGATGGCAATGTTAACTGTTAAGGGCTGTGCTTGGGGGAACTATGTCAAGTGAATACTTCTAAAAATTAGGACCTCTATTTGGAATACTTTTTTTATGAATTACACTTTTATAGTAATACTGTTCCTTCTGAGGTATCTTCCCTGGCATGCCTAGTGCAAACAAAAAGGCTACCTCTCAAATGAATGCTAAATAAATCCAACTAATGCCTTTCATATAGAGTACCATCTCCTGACAATTCATGTATGCCCAGCAGTCCACAGTGCAGGTAACACTGATGGAAATAAAAATACTTTTTTAACCAGTATGAAAACTGAGAGGGACATTATAGCACGAAACTGCAAAATGCCGAAGCTGCATGTAAGCAAATTCTTTCCCTGGGAAAGAAATCGCTTGGCCACCTTCATTACTGTAGTGCAGTCCTGGAGTTGGTATATTTAAATAGGGGGGTGTGCGGGGCACAGCCCCCCACATTAGAAATAGTTTGTGGTGTGCGTGTGTTGTGTGTGTTTTTCTCGGAACAGCAATGTTTTTCCCTGGGAAAAAAATCTCTCTTCTGAGTGTTCGAGATTGTAAGCTTTCACTTACAATGGGGTCAGTGAATCAGCGTTTGCTTTTCTAAGCGTTCGGTGATTCAATATAGACCCGTTCACAACGGTACAAAATATGGACCTGGATGCTTCGTAAATCTGAAGAATATAACTGCGGTTATTGGCAGTGGTAGAAAACAGTCATTGTAATTTCTAGAAATGTTAAATGTTGATGGGATTAGAAATTTATAGAGTTCATTATGCCCCAGTTTAATTGTGAAAAAAAGTGTCATTTGCTGTTAACATACTCTGCATACAGGAATTGTTTTTTTGGAGGTTTACAAGGTATTCAATCTAGTTTCCCACATTTCCCTACTTGTCAAGCTAGGCAGTTAGCATTCTACAGAAGAACTTGTGATGCCCTCCTATTCATATGCTGCTATATTCATTACATCAGAGAGCTTGCCTCTGAACTCTCGCATGTCTGGCCGTTATACAAAAGTTAAATGCTACTGTTAGGGTGTGCATGATGTCCTGCATCCTGATGGTCGTAAACTGATGTCTGGTATAAAGCAGATGTCAGCACGCACCTCTCCAGAACTTTACTGCCACCTGTGACTGCCAGCTCTGGTCATCACATTGCCAGTAGAATAGTTTCTTCATCCAACTTCAGATATGTACCCCTTTGGGGGGGAGGGTTATTTGTTACTGATGTTCTTCATGTTTCACTGTTGCAGTCATTACATTTGGGTAATGTGCTGGCAGGTTGCCCTCAATCGGCCTGATTAACAAAGTCTTGTGTCCTGCATCGGTTGCTGTCCCTTCTATGATGTCAGGTCGTCAGGGGTATAAAACATGCAGCCAACTCCATTACATCAGTCTTTCTTGCCACGCGGTGCCCGAAGCAGAAGCAGTTCGCAAGTGCTGGTCGGCCAACTCCTGAAATTTTCATTTTCGAGTTTCAGAACCGAAGTCTTCAACTAAAAACTAAGTACCCCGTTGGGGAAACATTTTTTCTTGCTCCTTATCAATGTCAGTAAAAGTTAATAATTGCATTACTTGTGGGAAGCAAATGCCTCATAAGGATTTTCATGTGTACTGTATTCCTTGCCTAGGCCCTGACCACAATGTGTCCTGCTGTCGGTTTTGTGCTAAATTTAATCAACGCACTATTAAACGTTGGTATATTTTTGCTCACGATTTAATTATCCAGAAATGTCATCGGTTAGCAATCAGACTACCGGAATACCTAAAAAACGCAAAGAAAAAGGCAGAGACAGACCGTCTAGGTCCAAAACTGATGATGCTTCTCCTAAGCCAGTCGCCAGTTCGCTGGTACTAAGTGAGGCGCTTTTGCAGCCCCTGATACCTGCTGCTACTGTTTCATAGGCCTCTACTGAGACCCATTCGGAGTCCGGTATGCTGCGAGATGCTGCAATTATGGACCCCACGGATGTCTCTACCTTAGATGGGTTCGGAGCCGCTGTGCAGGCACCGGCTTCTGAGGGTGTTTTCAGACCTACAGATTTGTATATTAGACCGACACCATCTTCAAAACTAAGGCCAAAATCTAAATCTATGTCTAAAAAACAAGATGCCTGGGCCACATGTGCAGGCCCCTGTGCCTAAAAAGCAAATGATCAAAATGGCTGAAGATCAACCCCCTCCTAAGAGGCCTAGGCAAGACCTTGATTATGAATCTTCTGAACAGGATTCTATTTCTTCTGACTCTTTTTCATTGACCAGGATTTGTCTATACCTACTTGTGAGGACTCCGATACAGAATATTCCATTCTGTCTGCTCAGAATATTCCATTCTGTCTGCTTCTCACCCTGAGGATGTCCCCTTTGGGGAAACTTTACATACCTTAAGGGAACATTTCCGCTGGGAAAGTCAGGATTTCTCTGAATCTAAAAAGAGACTTGGGGATTTTCTTCTTCTTCCTCAGCATAGGCCTTTGGCTATATCTCCTGTTCTAGACATTGTTGATGTTTTTTCAGAATCTAGTATGGCTCCTGATTCTTGGCCTCATGATTCTTGGCCTCAGACTCCTTGTAAACCAGATGCATACTACAGGGTTCCTGACTCCCACAAATTCCTTTTCAAAAATCCTGTTACTGATCCTGAAACCATTTCTCAGGGTCCCAAGGGCATTAAGGCCTCTACTGCTAAAAATCCTACCCCTTCTGATAGAGATTCCAGGGCACTGGATAGATTGGGTAAGAAGGTTTACACTTCTGCAACCTTGGCAATCAGGGCTTTAAACTGTCAATTTCATATGCTTAAATATCAACAGCATATCATGGGACTACTGAAACAGAAAATTGTTAATTTCTGACTGTGGAAAATAAAGATTTACAGGATTTATTGCACTCAGCTGAACAAGTTGGAAAACATACTTTGCAATGTGGTTTTGAATCTTTGGAGGCCTCTTGCAGGGCTGCTGTAACTGGGTGTGTGCTAAGAAGGCATGCTTGCTTGGCTCAAAGAGCAAACTCTGCCTGATCATGTTAAAGCAAAATTGTTGGATGCTCCTTTACAACAGGACTGTCTCTTTGGTAATAAGGCTGAAGAAGTTTTAAAAAAGATGGAAGATAAAGCTAAATCTATGCAAACTGTGAAATATTTCTTAACAAGTGCAACCTCCAAGATTTAGTAGGCACTGGCCTACTAAGAACTGGCCCTTTCCAGTCCCTTCGAGAGCCACTGAAGTCAAACCCAGACATTCCAAAGGCTCCAGGTTTCAGTCACAAGGGACTTTTAGAACAAAACAATGGGGTACCTCCACCTCCAAATCTGGAAGCAACAAGGCCCCTCCCTATGGTAAACAGACTCAATGACTTCCCTTCTACACTCACCAAGCACTTACCTTTTAGCCGCCCCTTTGGGGGGAAAACTGGCACTTCATGCACAAAACTGGCCAGTTTCAGTCACAAGGGACTTTTAGAACAAAACAATGGGGTACCTCCACCTCCAAATCTGGAAGCAACAAGGCCCCTCCCTATGGTAAACAGACTCAATGACTTCCCTTCTACACTCACCAAGCACTTACCTTTTAGCCGCCCCTTTGGGGGGAAAACTGGCACTTCATGCACAAAACTGGCAACTTATAACCTAGGACAAATGGGTTTTAAATATAGTATCCCAGGGGTACAGATTTCATTTCCACACGTTGCCAATCCCAAACGGATGGCCAGACCTGCTCCCAAATCAGTGGGCAGAGGCCCAGAAACAAGTTCTGTCCCTCATGAACATGGAGGGCATTCAACCAGTACCAGAAGAGCAAAAAGGACAAAGTTTCCAAGATTTTTCCTGGTACCCAGAAAAGACAAATCATGGCATCCAATTCTGGACTTATCTACTCTAAACACATTTCTGGATATTCCAAAATTCAAGATGCTGACTCAACAGTTACTTCCTATGCTAGGCAAATATGACTGGTTGGTAACTCTAGACTTAAGAGGCTTACCTACATATCCCAATCGGGGAATCTTGCAGGAGATACCTCCGCTTCAAAGCAGGCTACTTGCATTACCAGTTCTCTGCACTACCCTTTGTCTTATCTACTGCACCCAGGGTCTTCATAAAGTGCCTGGCTCCAGTAATTGCATTTTGCAGGCAAAGAAAAATTAAAATATATCCATACCTGGACGATTGTCTAATTCAGGCAGAAAACAAGGACCTGGCGTTTGTAAAAAGGGTTCTAACTTGTCTAGGGTACACCATAAACGAAAATAAATCACAACTGGTACTCTCTCAAGAAATTACATGTCTGGGTGCAAGCTTGAATACAACTGCCCAGATGACTTAACTTATGCTAGAAAAGCAAATTCAATTGGTGACTTACTTCAAACAGGTGGCCACAAAAACTCTATCTGCAAGACAAATTCTGCAAGCCTTGGGGTTCATGGCCTTCTAATTCCATATGCAAGACTGAATATGAGGAAACTTCAGTGGTACTTAAAGTTTATGGAGTCAACATTGTCACAGCCTAGAAACAATGATTCCTATCATACCTTGCCTGCAACTAGAGTTCCTATGGTGGGCAGAGGCCTGCCACCAAAACAAGGCACTGCCATTCACTCCACCCCCTGCCACCCAAACCCTAACTACAGACAAATCAGACTATGCTTGGGGGGCTCATCTGGCAGGGAAGTGCATTCAGGGCAAATGGAGCCCAAGTCAAATGCACCTTCATATCAATCAGAAAGAGATGCTAGCTGTACAGAATGCACTGACAGCCTTCAAGGACTACCTTCATCCAGGACAATTAATGATAGACAGCACAGTTATGTGGTACATAAACAAGCAGGGAGGTGCACATTCCTACCCCCTTTGCAGACTAGCCATGGCATTGTGGAACATGGCCTTGACCTACCAAATACAACTACAAGCTCAATTCCTGCCAGGAAAGCTGAATACTCTGGCAGAAGAACTAAGCAGAAATCTTATTGATCCCCACGAATGGAAACTGGAACCACAAATTTTCAACATGTTGACACGCAAATGGGGGAGTCCAGACATAGTTCTGAAGAACTATCAGTTGGACAAATTCTGCAGAAGGATTCATCACAAAAAAGCTTGAAAAGTGGATGCTCTATCATTCAGCCGGAAAAACCTATCCGTTTATGCTTCCCCCCCCCTGCCTCTGCTCTCCAAAGTTCTACTAAAAGTCAAACAGGGTAAACCACAAATGATTGATTGCTCCAGACTGGCCTCACCAACACTGGTACCCACTCCTGCGCAATGTCGCACCTTCCACCATGGCACCTGCCTCAGACACCTTACCTACTGTCTCAGCAGAACAACCAAATTCTGCACACTCCTCTCCAAACTTTGAGTCTTGCAGCGTGGCTAATCGTCTAAATTCACCTTTGGCATCCCTCAGCAAACCTGTGATAGATGTCATTTTGGAGGTGAGAAGGCCTAGTACTAGAAAGTCTTATGCTGATAAATGGAAAAGATTCTGTGCCTGGAACCAGTCACAAGGAATAAAGCACAGTAATGCCCAATATTCCTCAGATTTTACAATACTTAACTGAGATGCTTCACAAGGGCCTATCTTTTTCTTCCATAGAAATCCATGCCTCTGCCATTTCAGCTCATTACAACACAGATCCTCCTCTCTTCTCTCATCCTCTGCTAAAGCAGTACCTCAGAGGGGCCAAAAACTAAGACCTCCCAGGAGGGCTCTAACCCCTGCATGGGACCTCAGTTTTGTATTGGAAAAACTTACTCTCCCTCCTTTTGAGCCAGCTGCTACTGCAGACCTAAAATTTCTCTCCTGGAAAACAGCTTTCCTTTTAGCAGTCAGTTTAGCTAGAAGGGTTTCTGAGTTACATGCTCTTAAGGGAGCCTTTCATTATTTTTCATGCAGACAGGGTGTCTCTCAGGACCAATCCATCTTTCATGTCTAAGGTGGTATCCAGTGTGGCTATTAATCGGACCATTCATCTGCCAACTTTCTTTCCCAATCCACAGAACAAGGATGAGTGGATTCTGCATTCATTGGATGTACACAGACCACTTAGATTTTACTTAAACAGGACAAAATCTCTACGAAAATCTGAACTACTGGTGGTATTTGCTGCAGGGGCTGAAGGAAAGGCTATTTCAAAGCAGACTATTTCCAAGTGGATAAGCCATTGTATTTGTTTCTGCTATATGCACCATGGTAAAACTATTCCCCAAGGGATCAGATCTCATTCCACCAGGGCTGCATCTACTTCTGCAGCCTTTCTCAGAGGTGTTCATACCAGAGACATTATAGAAGCTGCTACCTGGAGCTCAGTTCATACATTCACCAAACATTACCATTTACCTTTCTTCAAATCCAGAGCTGGCTTTGCCACTGCTGTCCTGCAGGGCCTTGTAGCTGGTCCTAATGCTGTATAAATCCATCCTCCCAACCATAGCTTTGGGATTCTACCCAAATGTAATGACTGCAGCAGTGAAACACAAAACATAGTACAGTTGTGTACACTTACCATAAATGTAGATGTTCGAGTGTATTCAATGTTGCAGTCCTGGTTACCCACCCTCCAGCCCCCTGTTTTTTCTCTTACTATATCTCTACTTTCTTTTACTATGCTTAAAAGCCTTTTTGGGTGTATTTGCTTTTGTTTGGAGGTATATTTTTTGTTTTAAATTTTATTTATATATCTCCCCATTTGGGGGGCATCTGACATCTGGGGCAAGAAAAACTGATGTAATGGCGTCTGCTGCATGTTTTATACCCCTGACAACCTGACTTCATGGAAGAAGGGACAACAACTGATGCAGGACCCAAGACTTTGTTAATCAGGCCGACTGAGGGCAACCTGCCAGCAGATTACCCAAATGTAATGACTTCTTCTTTCGGCTGTTCCCGTTGGGGGTCGCCACAGCAGATCAGCTGTTTCCATTTCTTCCTGTCCTCTGCATCTTGCTCTGTCACACCAACCTCCTGCATGTCTTCCCTCAACATATCCATAAACTGTAGCTTAGGCCTTCCTCTTTTCCTGTTACCTGGCAGCTTCATCCTTAGCATCTTTTTCCCAACATACTCTGCATCCCTCCTCAGCACATGTCCAAACCAATGTAATCTTGCCTCTCTGGCTTTGTCTCCAAACCTTCCAACCTGGGCTGACCCTCTAATATACTTATTCCTAATCATGTCCATCCTCATCACACCCAGTGCAAGTCTTGACATCTTCAACTCTGCCACATCAAGTTCTGACTCCTGCCTTTTTGTCAATGACACTGTCTCCAACCGGAATAACATAGCTGATGTTCTTCGTGTTTCACTGTTGCAGTCATAACTGTAGGGTGCTCCTGCCGGCAGGCAGCCCGAGGTCGGCCAGAATCCCAAAGTAATCCTCATAAGGGGGGAAGGAATAGTCCTGATCAGAGGAAGAAACAGAAGAGACAGAGGCCTGGTCAGAAGAATCCAGAGTAACATCCTGTCGAGGCCTTTTCTCAGGAGGGGGGTGAGAACCCCTAATCATTGTAAGCAAGTCTTCAGCCATCCTCAATAATTGTTTTTGTGTCTTGGGAGTGGATTCAGAAGCAGCTTGAGCTGAAACTTTAGACTTAGAAGGAGTCTTTGCCTTTGAAATAGTAATGTGAGTAGGCCTGATAACCCCCTCAGAAGCCGGTACCTGCACAGCGGTTCTGGACCCATCTGAAGGAGCGACGTCCGAAGGTCCTGCAGCAGTTAAAATAGTGGGCCTTGATGGCTCCCCATGGGAGTCCGTATCGGCCATCGGTTCAGAAGCGGCGGACGACAGGGGCTGCAAAAGCGCCTCACTGATGACAGCCGAACCGGACGCTGGCTCCAGCTGCAACGAGTCCAGTTTGGACCTCAGAGGCCTGTCTTTATCTTTGCGCTTCTTTTGAACTCCGGTAGTATCCGACGACATTCTGTAATTGAAGCGTCTGCCAAAATAATTTAAAGCCCAGTCGTACCTGCGTTTGATAGTACGAGAGTTGAACCAGGCACAGAACCGACAACAAGAAACGTCGTGGTCAGGGCCTAAGCAAGGTAGACAGTAAGAGTGGAAATCTTTGAGGTATTTGTTTCCCACACGCTATACAATTATTAACTTTTTCTGACATCGGAGGAACAAAAAAAAGATTCCCCAACTGGGTACTTAGCTTTGAGAAGAGAAGTAACAACTTCGGACCGACAACAACCAAGAATGCTGTTCGAAAATCGCCAACCAACGTTTTGCGAGCTGCTTTCCACCGCACGGCAAGAAAGGCTGGAGAAGATGGCGTCGGCTGAGGGCTATGTACCAAGGCGTACTGACGTCAGGATACTAGCTTATACAGCCGACGCCGGACCCAGACTTTGGGATTCTGGCCGACCTCGGGCTGCCTGCTGGCAGGAGCACCCTACAGTTATGACTGCAACAGTGAAGACACTCGAACGTCTACATTTATGGTAGGTGTACACAACTGTACTGTCTCACTATCCTCTTGTAGACCTTCTCTTTCACTCTTACTGGTACTAGTCTGTCACAAATCACTCCTGACACTCTTCTCCACCCACTCCATCCTGCCTGTACTCTCTTCCACACTCACCATTACTCTGAACTGTTGATCCCAAGTACTTAAACTCATTCACCTTCGCCAGCTCTACTCCCTGCATCCTCACCATTCCTCTATCCTCCCTCTCATTCACACACATATATTCTGTCTTAGTCCTGCTGACCTTTATTCCTCTTCTCTCTAGAGCATATCTCCACCTCTCCAGGGTCTCCACCTGTTCCCTACTCTCACTACAGATCACAATGTCATCTGCAAACATCATAGTCCACCGGGACTCCTGTCTGATCTCGTCTGTCAACCTGTCCATCACCATTGCAAATAAGCAAGGGCTCAGAGCTGATCCTTTATGTAATCCCACCTCCACCTTAAATGCATCCATCACTCCCATCGCAGACCTCACCACTGTCACACTGCCCTCGTACATATCCTGTACCACTCTTACATACTTCTCTGACACTCCGGACTTCCTCATACAATACCACAACTCCTCTCTAGGCACCCTGTCATATGCTTTCTCTAAATCCGCAAAGACACAATGCAACTCCTCCTGACCTTCTCTGTACTTCTCCATCAACACTCTGAGAAAACATCGCATCTGTAGTGCTCTTTCCTGGCATGAAACCATACTGCTGATCACTAATCATTACCTCCCTTCTTAACCTAGCTTCCACTACTGTTTCCCATAACTTCAAATGTAATGACTACAACAGTGAATACACTCTAACATCTACATTTATGGTAAGTGTACACAACTGTACTTTTTGGGTTACATGTCAGGTAAGAAGGGCAAGTGTAGGTGTGGAAGGCAAATTCCACACAAAGATTCTCATGAGCTCTGCCTATTCTCCTTAGGCCATGAACACTACCATACCACCTGTAGAGTTTGTTGGTCCTTTGTCCTCAAGACCCTCAGGAGCCATCTCACAGCCTTAAAGTATACCTTGAAAATCAGATACTCAAAACGTCTAGCTTCCAGGATGGACCAGATTTTGGAGCCCTCGAATGAGCCCCCAGTTAAGAAGGCCAAAAAGAGTAGGCCCGAATAGACTGCTGCACCCTCCACTCCAGCCATTGCTCTCTAGGCCAGTGAAAGCCTGAAGTCTGAGCCTGAGTCCTCCGAGCTTCCTTTGGCAGAAGGCCCGGAGGGGAATCTCTGGCATCTGATTCGGTCGCAGAGGGGGAACCAAGGCTGATTATATCTGATGGTCCGCGTGACTTCTCCCAAATCATAGTATGTGAGGATATAGTACTCTGATGTGGTAGTGTTGGCTGGTGTCCAACCCTGATGTTGTAGAGTGTTGGCCGGCGTCCGACCCTCCACCACATTTCTGAATCCTCTCCTCCAGACACCCATAAGAAGAGGAAACACTTCTCAGCCTCTGCCTGCTTCACCTGTTGAACAGAGTCCAGAATGGCAGACCTTCACCCAAGGTCTGCTCCGTGCCGTTCTGGCCTTGCGTCAGGGCCCGATGCCTACACAGAACCCCATGCTCTCTACCCCTATGGGGTCTGCTCAGTCTTTCACTTCTGCAGAAGACGATTCATCGGACGATGAATCCCTAACCTATACTTCTCAGATCACTTCTGTGGGATACGCTTCATCAGAGGAGTCCTCCAACAGCAATAACTCTCCTGGTGAGGACCTCACCTTTGGTGAGACCATCACCAAACTGCAAAATGTTTTCAAATGGGACAGCAGTCAGGTCATGGAGACCCAAAAGAGATGCTATGAACTTCTACAACTGGAGTCTCCCAGCCAGTCTGCTGTGTCCCCAGTGCACCCTGCTTTTCTGGATGCCTTCTTGGCTGCTTCCAAAAATCCTGACTCTCAGCCCCCATCACCCAAGTGTCTAGACAGATTCTGTAAGGTGCCTGAGGAGGCAACCTTCCTGTATAAAGCTCCTAATGCAAACCCTGCAGTTATTTCTGTGACCACTGACCACCTCCGTTACTACCATGCTCCTCTCTACTGCCCTCAGAGAGCAGAATGATGGAATGTCTGGGAAAGAGAGCTTGCACTTCTGCCACCCTAGCAGTAAGAGCAATCAACTACCAGATGCACATGGCTAAATATTCCTTTGGCTAAAGTCAAGATTTCCTCCCTCCTGAACTCCTGCACACAAGTGACCAAAACACTCCCAAGTGCAGCTAAGATGCTGTAGAAGCATCTGCTAGGGCTGCTGCCTCTGGATCTGTTATCAGGATGTACTCCTGGTGAAGATTGCAACCCCTCCCTGATAACATCAAAGCCAAGCTGCTAGATGTGCCCCTGGATAACAAAAACCTGTTTGGGTCAGCTGCTGCTGAACTTTAAGACCCTCCTGACCAAAGGCAGGGAACTGCAGGAATTGAGACATCTTTGTCTCCCCAGTTCGTAGGTGTGTACTAGACCAATGGCCTTGGAACCTTTACAAGCCTAGCCCATAGAAGTGCCCTGGCATCATGCTGCCATTAGTTCCTGGTGCCTCTATCAAGTAGAGCCACTGGAGTGATCCTTAGGGTGAACTTTCTATTTCCCATCCACTCGTCAAGATTTCTCTTGAAAAGGGCCAGTGAGGTACTCTCCTTGACATGTATGGAAAGTCTATTCCAGAGCATGGGCAGTCTCTGGATTGTGAACCTATCCCTCTAGCATTTTCTGTTGATTGTGGTAATGAGGTTGAGGTCCCTGGAGCATGTGGTGCGGAGGGATTGGGATTTCTTTAGGTGTAACATTTCTAACTGGGCTGGGTCAGACATGGCTTTGTAAGTCAACGAGAGGTTGCCTCTTAATGGATGATATGAAACAGGAAAGCTGGAGTTTTGAGTCTGTCCATGTAGAGCATGTGTTTAAGGTGTAGGATCCTCTTTGTGAGGTACCTTTGTGGCCTTTCCAGCTGTTGCATGTGTTTAGTGAGGTGCATGCCAAATGGGGCATTATATTCTGCTCTAATGAGGGGAAGAGTAGAGAGATGACCACCTCTTTCTCCCTGGATGCAAAACCCTTAGTAATGAGATGTGCCACACACAAGTACTTTCTGACCACAATGGCAATGTGCTCAAAGGAGAGGTTGCCCTTTGTCCCCAGATCTATTATAATGCCTTCACTGTTCAGTGGGCTACCATCAATGTGGTAATTAGTGGGCTACCATCAATGTGGTAATTAGTGGGAGCTGAGTTTTCCCAAAGGGAATGATGACGCAATTTTTGGCATTAAGCTTAAGGCAATGGTTTCGACACTAGTCATTGGTCTCAGTGAGGCCTTTCTGTAGGATGTCTACATCACTTGGGGAGTTAATAATGGCTCCCAGCTTGCAATTGTCAGCGAACTTGGTCAGCCGGAGTCCCTCCGTGTTGGCCTGCACTTCTGAGAAGATGCTAAACAGGAAAGGACCAAGGACCGATCCCTGTGGGACTCCATTCGTGACTGGCTGGCAGTCTGACTTACCCAGCTAAAACTCCTTTTGTTAGGTCATCAACTAAGAGAATGCAAACTAAACCTAGAAAGGACCAGAGGAAACAGCACTGTTCCAGGTCTCTCTCCTCTACTCCACTCTCTAAACAGTCCTTTCAGGGAAAGTCTAGCATCTGAGACTACCGAGTCCTCTTTCCATGTGCCTCTCCCTTCCCATTTGGAAGCAGGTTACCCGGGACTCCTGGGTTCTATCCGTCATAAAACAGGGGTACTTCGTGACCTAGGAGACAAGACCCTCTCCCAAAGGCATCCCTCCCCCACCCAGAGACCAAATCCCATTTTCCTCCCAGCCCTGCAGGAACTTCTGCCTCAAGGAACTATTCAAGAGGTCCCATCCTCTCCAAGAGGGAAGGGATTTTACTAAATTTTCCTGTTTCCAGGAAGGGAGGTCCATGGAGGCCCATCCTGGACCTATCCCACCTCACCACCTTCCTCTGAGTCCCCTCCTTCAGGATGCTCTCTCTCCCTACCTTCCGCCTATTTTGCTACATGCATTCCTAGTGTCCTTAGACATAAAGGATGCCTACCTGCATATTCCTATCCAGCCACTATTCAAAAAGTATCTTTATTTCTCAGTGGATTCTGCACACTATCAGTTTTGTACTTTACCCTTTGGTATTTCTATGGCCTCAAGAGTATTTGCAAAATATCTGGCCCCAGTCATTGCCTTCGCCAGGACGAAGGGAACACAGATTTTCCCCTATCTAGACAACATCATTATCCAGGCTACTTCCTTACAGGCCTGGGATTTACAATAAATCACAAAAAAATCCTCCCTAACACCTTCTCAGGATCAGGTGTTTCTACGATATCTGATTCTGACAAGGAAAATGTTGGCTTGCTTGCATCAGAAAAGATTGTGACCCTCACATTTTTCTTCCAGGGTTTCCTTCCCCTCCAAATCACCGCAGACGGGGAATTCTTCAGTATCTTAGAGGATTCATGGCCTCAACTATCCCCATGGTCTCTCTAGCAAAACTACACACAAGGAAGTTTCAGTGGTAACTGAGAAATATCTAGAAACACCTACATCCTCGAGTTCACGATCCCCATATTTCTTGCCTG
The DNA here is from genome assembly GCF_019279795.1 of Protopterus annectens. Taxonomy (NCBI): domain Eukaryota; kingdom Metazoa; phylum Chordata; order Ceratodontiformes; family Protopteridae; genus Protopterus; species Protopterus annectens. The sequence continues at coordinate 107,643,567 of NC_056740.1, read as the reverse complement.
ATCAAGGAATTGAAGTAGTGGATCTCCTGGATTCGGTCAAATCCAGGCCTACCCCTATAGCCCACACCCCCAAACCAAGACCTGTTTACAAATGCTTCAGACATAGGCTAGTGGGCAACCCTAAGACACTGGAGAGGGAGGCTGGGGGACAACCCTAAGACACTGGAGAGGGAGGCTGGGGGGCAACCCTAAGACCCTGGAGACGGAGGAATGTATGGACCCCTACTCAACAAAAGGATCACATCAATATCAAGGAAATGAGAGCCTTGATACTGTCTTTGAATATTTTCAATGGTCAGCTTTTCCCAGGCACCCTGAGGTGGTACACAGACAACACCACTTTGCTGTGTGGTACATCAACAAATGGGGTGAGAAGACAAGGTTCTACCTCCTGTGCAGACAGCACTGCAAATTTGGGAAATAGCACTGAAAAAACGTATTCTTCTCCAAGCGGTATGCATCTCCGCTTCAGACAATGTGATGGCAGATTCCTTAAGCAGGACCATGACCCTGTGTCACAAATGGATGCTGAACAGGGTAGTGTTGGACCAAGTCCATCTATGGGGTATTCCAAATGTGGATCTCTTTGCCTCCCCCATGAACAGACAGCTCCCAAAATTCTGCTCCTAGGCACCTCACCCAGAAGCTTGGAAGGTGGAAGCTGTATCAAACTCTTAGAAGGGGATGTACGCATATACATTCCCCCCTTCCCTCTCATTCAGAGTTCTGAAAATTCAGAAGGAACAGCCTCAAATCTTGCTGGTGACTCCCCAATGGCCAAGCCAGCACTGGTTCCCCGTACTATTTCACCTGTCCAAGGCCAATCACCACAAGTTACCCCAGAGAATGAACTTGCTCACACAGGACACGGGAACACTTAGACCATTGAATTCCCACACTGAAATTCACATTGTGGGTGATAGGGCGTTGATTCCCTTCAGACACCTATATACAGAGGATGTGATCCAGGTTCTGCAAGAGGCCAGAAAACCAACTACTAGAAAATCTTATCTCTCAAAGTGGATGAGATTTTCCTTATGGTGTCAGAAAAACAACCTACAGCCACTGATGGCAGAGCCCCCAGTGGTCTTGTCCTACCTATGTGACCTTATGAAATCTGGACAATCCTATTCTTCCATTAAAATGCACCTATCTGCCATCTCAGCTTGCCTACCCATGGTACCACCTTTAGCATCTAGATTAGAGGGCAAACTCTTCCTGAGAGGAGCACTACACCACAGGCTACCAAGGAAGCCCATTCTGCCTCCTTGGGACCTTAATTTTGTCCTAGAATAATTGACACTACCACCATTTGAATCAGACTGCTCCCTCCAGTATTGCACTTAGACTATACATTTGTTGGCTAGAACCTCTGCTAGAAGGTTCTCTGATCTCCAGGCCCTTATGGCCTATTCCCCCTTCACTGTCTTCCACAAGGGCAAGGTAAGTTTGCGTACTAACCCCATGTTCATGCCCAAAGTGGTAAGTGACATCTCCCTAAATCAGACTATCAACCTGCCAACTTTTTCCCCCTCTCCGTGGTACCGAGCAGATAGAATACTGCACTCCCTATACTTACAAAGACAGCTCAGGTTTTATTTGGCCAAAACCAAATCTTTCGGAAAGTCTGGCAGACTCTTAATCTCCTATCACCCTAGAGCCCTGAGTCAGCCTATTTCCAGGCAAACTATATCCTCCTTAGATATCAAAAAACACTTCCTTTTGTTACACCAACCATGGTAAGTCACTCCCAACCCTAGTTAGGGCACCCTCAGCCAGAGCAGTGTTGTCCTCGGGGGATTTTCTTAAAAGATTGGGCACAGCTGCTATCCTCGAAGCAGCTGCATGGTCCTCCGTTCACACTTTCACTAGACACTACAAACTGGATATGGTCTCTAAAGCCAGGACAGGATTTGCCAGAGCCATCCTCCATGGGTTTGTGGAAACTGCTTCTGGATGTTCTTCATCTCACATTGCTGCAGTCCTTACACTTGGGTAGTCCGCTGTCCTCGGTCGGCCCGAATATCAAAGTATAAGGCTGACGTTGGTCAAGGCGCATTTGACTGACATCAGGATGTCAGGGTACAAATGCGCATGACCGACGTCATATCCTCAGTCTTTTTTGCCGCATGGTCCGATGCAGAAGCAGTATTGCAAGTGCCGGTTGGCGTTCTGAAATTTTTCGATTCCGGAGTTTCAGACCGAGTCAAAGTTGGCTAAGTACCCCGTTGGGGAATATTTTGGTTTTTTCTTGCCTCAGTGGTTTAACGGATGTCAGAAAAAGTGAATAACTGCATTTCTTGTGGGAAACGGATACCGCATAGAGATTATCATACTTTGTGTATTCCTTGTTTAGGGCCTGAGCACGACGTTGTTTGGTGTCGCTCTTGTGCTAGATTCAATAAGCGCACTATAAAGAGGAGATTAGATTGTGCCAGGTTAGTCTTCGGGAAGCGGTGCAATTATAAAATGCCGTCGGATGCTCTGACGCCCGCTTCTTCGAAGAAGCGCAAGGACAAAGCAGTTAAGCCTAGGCTAGAAGAACCGTCCGTGCGGACGCCGGTTCTTTAGAGGTGTCGGTGGAGCCGGTGGTTCCACCGGAGGTTTCTTTGGGATCCCAGGGAGAGACCTTGTTATTGCAGGATGTGGCCTCTCAGGAGGCAGGTCAGGGTGATGGGGCTTCTCAGGTTACTATACTCCCCTCCCTGCCTAGGGTGGTTAGGCCCTCTCCTTCTGTTTCCAAGGCTTCTCCTAGAGGCAGGCCAGGTTTAGCTTCAGCTGGTGTCACCCCTAGTTCTTCTGGGACTGTGCCCAAGAAGCATATGCTTAAAATGGCAGAAGATTTGATTTCTTTGATTAGGGGTTCTTTGCCCCCTCCTGATAAGAGACCTAGGGTGGAGCCGGAGCTAGGGAGTTTTGAGCAGGCTTCGGATGTTTCAGAGTCTTCGGCTGAAGACTTGCAGGAGTACTCTCCTTATTCTGATTCTGATGTGGATGATTCTACTCCTTCTGCTTCTCCTCCTGAGGATTTTTCTTTTTCAGAAACTCTTCATTCCATGAGGGAGCATTTTAAGTGGGAAGGTCAGGACTTCTCTGATTCCAGGAAAAGGCTTAGGAATTTTTGTTTTACCCCAGCATAGGCCTTTGGCTATATCAACTGATTAGGATGTAGAGGAAGATGTTTATATGGAAGCTTCTCAAAATCCAGATTCTTTGCCACCTGCTCCTGTTAAACCGGATAGGTATTACAGGGTGCCTGAAGTTCATAAGTATCTTTTAAGAGTCCTAGGGCAGACCCAGAAACTGTTAGCCAGGGGCCTAAAGGTGTTAAGGCTTCTGTTGTCAAGAATCCGGTTCCTGCAGATAAAGAAGCCAGGGCCTTGGATAGATGGGGAAAGAAAGTTTATACTTCTTCCACTCTGGCTATGAGGGCTTTGAATTGCCAGTTTCACATGTTAAAATACCAAAACTATCTCCTTTCACAGTTGAAGTCTAAGGTTGATGCTCTGGAAGGTATTGATTGTAAAGAGTTACAAGATTTAGTACATGTTTCTGAACAGGTGGGTAAGCATTCTTTGCAATGTGGTTTTGATGCTGTACAGGCCTCGTCTAGGGTGGCTGCCACTGGGTCAGTTCTTCGCAGGCACGCCTGGCTGAGGGATCAAAATTTATCTGACCATGTTAAAACAAGGATTTTAGATGCTCCTTTACAATCTGATGTGTTGTTTGGTTCTCCTGTTGAGGCAGTTTTAAAGAAAATGGAAGACAAGGCTAAGTCTATGCAGACTGTTAAAGATTTGCAGGTTCAGCCTCCAAAGTTTAGTAGAAATTGGCCTGCTAAAGGGTGGACGTATCCTTCTTATGATTCCCAGTCTAGGGGTAGATCTAGACGTGGTAGGGGCAGAGCTCAGGGCTCTTTCAGGCCTAGAACAGGGAGTTCTCCTGCACAGTCTTCTGGTGAGGGCAGGGGTCAGTCCTTTCGTAAACAGACCCAATGACCTACCTTTTCAGCTGCCAGAGCCTTCTCGTCTGGCAGCACCTTTGGGAGGAAGGTTGGCACTTTTCAAAGAAAATTGGAGTTTAATTACCCAAGACAGATGGGTATTGGATATCATACACCAAGGTTACAGGTTTTATTTCCATACCTTGCCTCCTTTCAGAGGCATGCCAGACGTTCCTCCTCAACAAAGAATAGAGGCTCACAAGCAAATTTCTCTGTTACTTCAACTAGGGGCCATACAGCCGGTCCCTATGCCAGAAGTGGGCCTAGGATTTTATTCTCGCCTGTTCCTAGTACCAAAGAAGGGGAACACGTGGAGACCAATTTTGGATTTATCTATCCTCAACACTTATCTGGACATTCCCAAGTTCAAAATGTTGACGTTACAACAGCTTTTACCTCTGCTGGGCAAAGATCATTGGATGGTAACTTTGGATCTCAAGGAGGCTTACCTTCATGTTCCTATCAGACTAAGTTGCAGGAAGTATCTGCGGTTTCGAGCTGGGACTTCTCACTATCAGTTCTCTGCATTGCCCTTTGGCTTATCTACTGCGCCCAGTGTGTTCACGAAAGTTCTGGCTCCAGTGATAGCTTTCTTCAGGCTAAAAGGAATACAGATCTATCCTTATTTGGACGACTGCCTGATTCTGGCTCAAGGAAGGGAAGAGCTTCTTCATCATTTGGAATATGTGATAGCAGTGCTAAGATGCCTGGGGTATCGAAATAAAGTCCAGTCTAGTACCCTCTCAGGACATGTGCTTTCTGGGTGTAAGACTGAATACAGCATCCCAGATGGCCTTTTTAACCCCGGACAAACAAAAGAATCTTTCCCTTTACTTCCATCAACTATCTCATCAGTCCGGGCTGACTGCAAGGACAGTCCTTCAAGCCTTAGGGTTCATGGCATCTTGTATTCTGGTGCTTCCCAATGCCAAACTGCATATGAGGAAGCTGCAATGGTATCTCAAAAATGTATGGACACAGCACTGCCAGGATCTGGACACTGTCATTCAAATAATACCTTGCATTCAAAAGGAATTTTTGTGGTGGGCTCAGGAATGTCACCTAAACAAGGGACTCTCTGTGACCCGCCAGAGGCGAGTCAGATTTTAACGACAGATGCCTCAGACAAAGCTTGGGGAGCTCATCTAAATGGAAAGTGGATACAAGACAAGTGGCCTGCCAGACTACAACATCTACATATCAACCTGAAGGAGATGTTAGCAGTCCAGTTTGCATTAATAGCTTTCAAGGATTTACTTCTTCCAGGGCAGGTGTTGATTCTAACAGACAACACAACTGTCATGTGGTACATCAACAAGCAAGGGGGAACACATTCTTATCCCCTATGCAGGCAAGCAATGATTTTGTGGGAGACTGCTCTCAGTTTACAGCTCAATCTTCAGGCAAGGTTTCTGCCAGGAGCACAGAACTCCTTAGCAGATGTGTTGAGCAGACGAATTATGGATCCCCACGAGTGGAAATTGGATCCTCATGTATTTCAGAAATTGACAGTGTCATGGGGTACTCCAGACATAGATCTGTTCGCTTCTCCACTAAACCATCAGCTGCCAAAGTTTTGCACAAATAGGTTTCATCCCACAGCTTGGAAAGTGGATGCTCTTTCTTTCAATTGGAGCAATCTTCATGTGTATGCCTTTCCACCTCTGCCTCTCCTCCCAAAGGTACTTCTAAAGGTCAGACAGGACAAGCCAAGGATGATTTTAATAGCTCCAGATTGGCCTTGACAGCACTGGTACCCATTACTGAGAAGTCTGGTACGGAAGCCTCCATGGCCTTTGCCTTCGATTCCACACCTGTTGTCACAGGAGGACAGCCATTTGCTCAATGTCAAACTTCACTCTCTTCACCTAACAGCCTGGCATATTCTGTTTTGAACCATAGAGGGTCTCAACTTCCACAACAAGTTTTGAATGTGATTTTGGAAGCTAGAAGGCCTAGTACAAGGAAAGTGTACGCAGATAAATGGAAGAGATTTTTATTTTGGAGTGCAGCAAAGGATTTTGATTCTGAGCCTAATTTAAGTGTGGCTCTTCAATATCTTACTGAGTTACTGGACAAAGGTTTGTCCTTCTCTTCTATTAAGGTTCATGCTGCAGCAGTTTCAGCTCACTATGAATGTGACCCTCCATTGTTTTCTCATCCTTTGTTCAAGCAATTTCTTAGAGGGGCAAAGAATATAAGACCCCCACGTCGAGCTCCTACTCCTGCTTGGGATCTCAATTTTATGTTGGAGAAACTCACTCTACAACCTTTTGAGCCTGCAGCTACTTCTGAGTTGAAATATTTATCATGGAAGACTGCCTTTTTGTTGGCCATTACCTCTGCAAGAAGGGTTTCTGAATTGCAGGCCCTTATGGCGGTTGAGCCTTTCTTGATTTTCCATAAGGATAGGGTATCTTTACGTACTAATCCTTCCTTTATGCCTAAGGTGGTTTCTAGTGTGGCTTTAAACCAAACTATTCATTTGCCTACTTTTTATGCAAATCCCCAAAATAAAGGGGAAAAGATTTTGCACACTTTAGATGTACACAGGCAGTTGCGATATTATTTGGACAGAACTAAAGGGTTCAGGCAGTCTCAGCAGTTGTTTGTTTCTTTTGCTTTGAGTTCTCAGGGCAAGCCTGTGTCTAAACAAACTATTTCTAAGTGGATTGGGTTTTGCATTGCTTTCTGTTATTCCCATCATGGCAAGGAGATTCCAGCTGGGATTAGGCCTCATTCCACTAGGGCTACTGCCACTTGACAGCCTTTTGAGGGAGTGGCAACCAAGGATATTTTGGAGGCAGCTACTTGGAGTTCAGTGCATACTTTCTCTAGGCATTATCACCTACCACTTTACTCTAAATCCAGGGCTGGTTTTGCCACTGCTGTTTTGCAGGGCATTTTGGCAGCTCCTGCTTCCTTGTAGTTTGGCCATCCTCCCTTACCTCGGCTTTGGGATTCTACCCAAGTGTAAGGACTGCAGCAATGTGAGATGAAGAACATAGTACAGTTTTGTACCTACCATAAATGTAGATGTTCGAAGATCCACATTGCTGCAGTCCAATTTACCCTCCCTCCTTCCCTCTGTAGTTAGAGGTGGTTGTGTGGGTTGGGTTGTAAATATTGTGTATATTGTATATATTGTACATATAATTAGTGCAAGGGTGGTTGTTTGTTTGCTGTCTTTTGGTTTTGACCTTTATTTTTAGGGTCTTCTGACATCTGGGGCAAGAAAAGACTGAGGATATGACGTCGGTCATGCGCATTTGTACCCTGACGTCCTGATGTCAGTCAAATGCGCCTTGACCGACATCAGCCTTATACTTTGATATTCGGGCCGACCGAGGACAGCGGACTACCCAAGTGTAAGGACTGCAGCAATGTGGATCTTCGAACATCTACATTTATGGTAGGTACAAAACTGTACTTTCGCCTCCCTGATATAGTGAAATACAGCAGCATATGAATAGGACATAGTATTGTTGTGTAAGAACTTAACATAACCTTAGATGTCCTTCTCTTATATGCTGCTGTATAGTTTCCCACTTGCTCGTTTCCTGTACTAACGAGACTGTAATCGCTGCTTCAGGCAGCATTCAGTTCTGATTCTAAAGAATTGCATGCTGATGTCCACTTTATACCCAACGTCCATTTACGACTGACGTCCAAGAGAGGCGCAGGACATCGAGCACATCCTAGTGGTAGCATTTAACTTTTGTATGTAATGGCCGGACATGCGAGAGTTCACAGAGGCAAAAATGGCCTGATGTAATGAACACAGCAGCATATAAAAAAGGACATCTAAGGTTATGGTAAGATGTAATTTGTGTTTCCACTGTTGCAGTCATCACACTTGGGTTGTCTGCCTGCAGGTAGCCCTCAGTCAGGAATACCAGAGTCTTGGGATTTCTGTGTCAGATGTTGTCGCCTCTTCCATGATGTTAGGGGTATAAAACATGCAGCCAGTGCCATTACATCAACTTTTCTTGCCACTTGTGAGCCCGAAGCAGAAGCGGTTCACAAGTGCCGGTCGGCCGCTACCTGAAATTTTTGTTCAAGTTTCAAACCTGAAGTCGTCTAAAGTGAAGTACCCCATTGGGGATCCTTTTTCCTTTCTCTAACCAGTTTCAAACCTGAAGTCTTCTAAAGCAAAGTGCCCCATTGGGGATCCTTTTTCCTTTCTCTGATGTCAGAAAAAGTTAACAATTGTCTTGCTTGTGGAAAGCAAATACCTCTAAGAGATTTTCATTCTTGCTGCATCACCTGTTTAGGCCCAATCCATAATGTTCCTCACTGTCTGATGTTCTTCATTCCACATTGCTGCAGTCCTAACTATTGGGTAGTCCGCTGTCCAGTCGGCCCGAATACCAAAGTATATGGCTGACGTCGGTCAAGGCGCATTAGACTGACGTCAGTACGTCAGGGTACTAATGCGCATGACCGACGTCATATCCTCAGTCTTTTTTTGCCGCATGGTCCGATGCAGAAGCAGTTTTGCGAGTGCAGGTTGGCGTTCTGAAAGTTTCTGAAGTCAGAGTTTCAGACCGAATCAAAGTTGGCTAAGTACCCGTTGGGAATATTTTGTTTTTCTTGCCTCAGTATTTAACCGGATGTCAGAAAAGTGAATAACTGTATTTCTTGTGGGAAACAGATACCTCATAGGGATTACCATACTTTGTGTATACCTTGTTTAGGGCCTGAGCACGACGTTGTTGGATGCCGCTCTTGTGCTAGATTTAACAAACGCACTATTAAGAGAAGGTTAGACTGTGCCAGGTTAGTTTTTGGGAAGCGTTGTAATTATAAAATGCCGCCGGATGCTCCGGCCGCTTCGGCCAAAAAGCGCAAGGACAAAGCAGCAAAGCCTAGAGTGGAGGAACCGACAGTCCCGGACGTCGGTTCTTTAGAAGGCTCAGTGGAGCCGGAGGTTTTGCCAGGAGTTTCTTTGGAGTCTCAGGAAGAGACTTTACTGTTACAGGATGTGTCCTCTCAGGAAGTAGGCCAGGCTGAAGGGGCTTCTCAGGTGGCTGTTCTTCCCTCTCTTCCTAAGGTGGTTAGGGCCTCCCCTTCTGTTTCCAAGGCTTCTTTAAGAGGCAGGCCTAGTTTAGCTTCAGTGGGGGTTTCTCCGAGTGTGTCAGGGTCTTTGCCTAAGAAGCATATGCTAAAAATGGCAGAGGATTTGATTACTATGATTAGAGGTTCTATGCCCCCTCCTGATAAGAGGCCTAGGGTGGAACCTGAGTTTGAGCAATGTTCGGAGGCTTCTGAGTCTTCGGCTGAAGACTTGCAGGAGTATCCTCCTTATTCTGATTCTGATGTGGATGATTCTACTCCTTCAGCTTCGCCTCCTGAGGATTTTTCATTTTCAGAGACTCTGCATTCCATGAGGGAGCATTTTAAATGGGAAGGTCAAGATTTCTCTGATTCCAGGAAGAGGCTTAGGGAATTCTTGTTTTTACCCCAGCATAGGCCTTTAGCTATACCTCCTGTTCTGAATGTGGTAGAAGATGTTTTTGCAGAGGCTTCCCTGAATCCTGATTCTTTGCCTCCTGCCCCAGTTAAACCGGATAGGTACTATAGGGTGCCTGAGGCTCATAAGTATCTTTTAAGAGTCCTAGGGCAGACCCGAAACTGTCTCTCAGGGGCCTAAAGGTGTGAAGGCTTCTGTTGTTAAAAATCCTGTTCCTCCTGATAAAGAGGCAAGGGCTTTGGATAGATGGGGAAAGAAAGTGTATACGTCTTCCACTTTAGCCATGAGGGCGTTGAATTGTCAGTTTCACATGTTAAAATATCAGAATTATCTCCTTTCACAATTGAAGTCTAAGGTGGATGCTTTGGCTGAAGGTATTGAGTGTAAAGAGTTGCAGGATTTAGTTCATGTGTCTGAACAGGTGGGTAAGCATTCCTTGCAGTGTGGTTTTGATGCTGTGCAGGCCTCCTCGAGGGTGGCTGCCACTGGTTCTGTTCTTCGTAGGCACGCCTGGTTGAGAGATCAGAATTTAGCTGAGCATGTTAAGACAAGGATTTTGGATGCTCCTTTACAGTCTGATGTGTTGTTTGGTTCGCCTGTGGAAGCAGTTTTAAAGAAAATGGAGGACAAGGCTAAGTCTATGCAAACTGTTAAGGATTTTTGCAGGTGCAGCCTCCAAAGTTTAGTAGAAATTGGCCTACTAAGGGATGGACATATCCTGCTTATGATTCCCAGTCTAGGGGTAGGTCTAGACGTGGTAGGGGCAGAGCTCAATGTTCTTTTAGGCCTAGAACAGGGAGTTCACCTGCTCAGGCTTCTGGTGAGGGCAGGGGTCAGTCCTTTCGTAAACAGACCCAATGACCTGCCTTTTCAGCTGCCAGTACATTCTCGCCTGGCAGCACCTTTGGGAGGAAGGCTGTCTCTTTTCAAAGAAAATTGGGATTTAATTACCCAAGACAGATGGGTTCTGGATATCATTCACCACGGTTACAGGTTTTATTTCCATACCTTGCCTCCTTTCAAAGGCATGCCAGACATTCCTCCTCTACAAAGACAAGAGGCTCACAAGCAAATTTCTCTGTTGCTCCAAATAGGGGCCATTCAGCCAGTTCCTGTGCCAGAAAGGGGCCTAGGATTTTATTCTCGCCTGTTCCTAGTACCGAAGAAGGGGAACACGTGGAGACCAATTTTGGATTTATCTATCCTCAACACTTATCTGGACATTCCCAAGTTCAAAATGTTGACGTTACAACAGCTTTTACCTCTGCTGGGCAAAGATCACTGGATGGTAACTTTAGATCTCAAGGAAGCTTACCTTCATGTGCCTATCAGACTAAGTTGCAGGAAGTATCTGCGTTTTCGAGCTGGAAATTCTCATTATCAGTTCTCTGCATTGCCCTTTGGCTTATCTACTGCCCAGAGTATTCACAAAGGTTCTGGCTCCAGTGATAGCTTACTTCAGACTAAAAGGAATTCAAATCTATCCTTACTTGGACGACTGCCTGATTCTGGCTCAAGAAAAGGAAGTCCTTTTACAGCATTTGGAATATGTGATAGCAGTGCTAAGATGCCTAGGGTATTCTGGGAGCGAAATAAAGTCCAGTCTAGTACCCTCTCAAGACATGTGTTTTCTGGGTGTGAGACTGAATACAGCAGCCCAGATGGCCTTTTAACCCCGGACAAACAAAAGAATCTTTCCAGTTACTTCCATCACCTATCTCTTCAGTCCGGGCTGACTGCAAGGACAGTCCTTCAAGCCTTAGGGTTCATGGCATCTTGTATTCTGGTGCTTCCCAATGCCAAACTGCATATGAGGAAGCTGCAATGGTATCTCAAAAATGTATGGACACAGCACTGCCAGGATTTGGACACTGTCATTCAAATAATACCTTGCATTCAAAAGGAATTTTGTGGTGGGCTCAGGAATGTCACCTAAACAAGGGACTCTCTGTGACCCGGCCAGAGGCGAGTCAGATTCTAACGACAGATGCCTCAGACATTGCTTAGGAGCTCATCTAAATGGAAAGTGGATACAAGACAAGTGGCCTGCCAGACTACAGCATCTACATATCAACATGAAAGAGATGTTAGCAGTCCAGTTTGCATTAATGGCTTTCAAGAAGTTACTTCTTCCAGGGCAGGTGTTGATTCTAACAGACAACACAACTGTCATGTGGTACATCAACAAACAAGGGGAACACATTCTTACCCGTTGTGCAGGCAAGCAATGATTTTATGGGAGACTGCGCTCAGCTTGCAACTAACTCTTCAGGCAAGGTTTCTGCCAGGAGCACAGAACTCCTTAGCAGATGTGTTAAGCAGACAAATCATGGATCCCCACGAGTGGAAACTGGATCTTCATGTATTTCAAAAGTTGACAGTGTCATGGGGAACTCCAGACATAGATCTGTTCGCTTCTCCACTAAACCACCAGCTGCCAAAGTTTTGCACAAAGAGGTTTCATCACACAGCTTGGAAAGTGGATGCTCTTTCTTTCAGTTGGAAAAATCTTCATGTGTATGCCTTTCCACCTCTGCCTCTTCTCCCAAAGGTGCTCCTAAAGGTCAGACAAGACAAGCCAAGGATGATTTTAATAGCTCCAGATTGGCCTCGGCAACACTGGTACCCATTACTGAGGAGTCGGGTAAGGAAGCCTCCATGGCCTTTACCTTTGATTCCACACCTGTTGTCTCAGAGGGACGGTCACCTGCTCAATGTCAAGCTCCACTCTCTTCATCTAACAGCCTGGCATATTCTGTTTTGAAACACAGCAGGTCTCAACTTCCTCAAGTTTTAAATGTGATTATGGAAGCCAGAAGACCTAGTACAAGGAAGGTGTATGCAGAAAAATGGAAGAGATTTTTATTTTGGAGTGCAGCAAACAATTTGGAGATTTCTGAGCCTAATTTGAGTGTGGCTCTTCAATATCTTACTGAGTTATTGGACAAAGGTTTGTCTTTCTCTTCCATTAAGATTCATGCTGCAGCAATTTCAGCTCACTATGATTGTGATCCACCATTGTTTTCGCATCCTTTGTTCAAGCAATTTCTTAGAGGGGCAAAGAATATAAGACCCCCGTAGAGCTCCTACTCCTGCTTGGGATCTCAATTTTGTGTTGGAGAAACTTACTCTACAACCTTTTGAGCCTCGGCTACTGCTGACTTGAAATACTTGTCATGGAAGACTGCTTTTTTGTTGGCCATTACTTCTGCAAGAAGGGTTTCGGAGTTGCAGGCCCTTATGGCGGTTGAGCCTTTTTTGATTTTTCATAAGGATAGGGTATCATTACGTACTAATCCTTCCTTTATGCCTAAGGTGGTTTCTAGTGTGGCTTTAAACCAAACTATTCATTTGCCTACTTTTTATGCAGATCCCCAAAATAAAGGGGAAAAGATTTTGCACACTTTAGATGTACACAGGCAATTGCGTTATTATTTAAGCAGGACTAAGGATTTTAGGCAGTCTCAGCAGTTGTTTGTTTCTTTTGCTTTGAGTTCAGGGCAAGCCTGTGTCAAAACAAACTATTTCTAGGTGGATTGGGTTTTGCATTGCATTTTGTTATTCCCATCATGGCAAAGAGATTCCAGCTGGGATTAGGCCTCATTCCACTAGGGCTACTGCCACTTCAACAGCATTTCTAAGGGGTGGCAACTAAGGATATTTTGGAGGCAGCTACTTGGAGTTCAGTGCATACTTTCTCTAAACATTATCACCTTCCTCTCTACTCTAAGTCTAGGGCTGGTTTTGCCACAGCTATTTTGCAAGGCATGTTGTCAGCTCCTGTTTCCTTATGATTTGCCAGCCTCCCTTACCTCTGCTTTGGGATTCTACCCAATAGTTAGGACTGCAGCAATGTGGAATGAAGAACATAGTACAGTTTTGTACCTACCATAAATGTAGATGTTCGAGGATCCACATTGCTGCAGTCCAATTTACCCTCCCTCCTTCACCTCTGTGTTTAGGGGTGGTTGTGTAGGTGAGGTTATATTCTGGTACTTTTGTATATATTGTACATATTTTTGGTGCAGGTATGTTTGGAGTTTTTGGTATTGGCCTTGTCTTTTTAGGGTCTTCTGACATCTGGGGCAAGAAAAGACTGAGGATATGACGTCGGTCATGCGCATTAGTACCCTGACGTACTGACGTCAGTCTAATGCGCCTTGACCGACGTCAGCCATATACTTTGGTATTCGGGCCGACTGGACAGCGGACTACCCAATAGTTAGGACTGCAGCAATGTGGATCCTCGAACATCTACATTTATGGTAGGTACAAAACTGTACTTTTTGTGCCTTGTTTAATGCCTGAACTATTCATTGTCGCTAAATTCTTTCACGCTCATTTTCCGTATTCTGAAATGGCTTCGATAAGCCATCTGACTACCGATCATCAAAAAAAAAAAAAAAACGTGAGGATAAAGACAGAGACAGACCACATAGGTCCAACACTTCCGTTAAGCTAGTTGCCAGTCTGCTGGTACTCTGTGAGGAGCTTTTGCAGCTCCTGATACCCACTTCTACAAATTCACAGGCCTGCTGAGACCCATTCAGAGTCTGTTATGCCGCAAGATGCTTCAACTATGGAACCTGCAGATGTCTCTACCTTGGATGGGTCTAGGGCCGCTGTGCAGGCACCGGCTTCTGAGGGTGTATTCTGACCTTCCAATCTTCATATTAAACCATTTACTTCATTTCTGACTAAAATTACCAAGTTTCTCAGGCCCAGAGTTCACACTATGCCTAGAAAACTAATGAACAAAGTGCATGCTCAAGCTCCTATGCCACAGAAACAAATGCTTAGAATGGTTGAAGTCCTTATAACTTTAATTGGGGGAAGCCAGCCTTCCCCCTCTAAAAGACAAAGGATTGATTTTCCTTTTGATTCTACAGACCATGAGTCTGATGACTCTCCCTCTGATTACCAGGACATTCCCTTATCTACCTTTGAGGATTCCATTCCCTCTGGCTCCCCTCCAGAGAACTTTTCTTTTTGTGAAACTTTACATACCTTGAGAGTGCATACCTTGAGAGAGCATTTCTTCTGGGAATGCCAGGACTACCCACAGTCCAAAAAGAGACTGAGAATTTTTAGACTTGCCTCAGCACAAGTCTCTAGCTATACCCCCTGTCCTGGATATTGTAGATTGTCTTCATGGAATCCAGTCTTACTCCAGATACTTTACCACCAGCACCTAGAAAGCCTGACGGGTACTACAGAGTACCTAACTCACACAAAATTCTCTAAGAATCCCACTGCAGATCCAGAGACCATTTCCCAGGGACCTAAAGGGTATTAAGCCTTCTACAGCCAAAAACCCTACCCATTTAGACAGCGATTCTAGAGCTTTAGACAGATGGGGTAAGAAGGTATATACCTCTGCAACTCTTGCCATAAGGGCTTTAAATTGCCAATTTCACATGATTAAGTACCAGCAGCATATTATGGAACTAATTAAACAGAAAATGTTGCTTCCAGATTGTGCAGAAAATAAAGATTTACAAGAGTTGATGCATTCTGCAAACAAAGTTAGTAAACATACTTTGCAGTGTGGTTTTGATGGCTTAGAAGCATCTTGCAGGGCTGCTGTCACTGAGTCTGTTCTGCGATGGCATGCTTGGCTGAAGGAACAAATTTTGCCAGACCATGTCAAAGCACCATTACTAGATGCTCCATTAAACCAGGAACGTTTGTTTGGCACAAAAGCAGTAGTAGTAGTTAAAAAGATGGAGGAAAAAGATAAATCTATGCAAACTGTTAGATTTCTTGCAGGTACAGCCACCACGATTCTTGCAGGTACAGCCACCAAGATTCTTGCAGGTACAGCCACCTAGATTCAGTAGGCACTGACCTTCTAAAAACTGGTCCTTTCCAGTCCCTCCCAGATCTTCTCAGGCCAAACCCAGGGGCAACAGGCCACCAAGACTACAGTCTCAGGGTATGCGCAGATCTAAGCAATGGAGTGCTCCCACCTCAAAAACAGGGGGTGGTAAGCCACTTCCTTATGGAAAAAGTTCACAATGACTTGTCTATCATCCTTCCCAGCCATGTCCAAGTACTTGCACCCCTAGGAGGAAAACTCTCCCTGCATGCAAAAAAACTGGATGTCCATTACACAGGACTGATGGGTCCTAAATATTGTATCCCAGGGTTACAGATTCTACTTCCACTCGCTGCCAACCCCAAGTGGGTTGCTAGACCTTCCTCCAAACCAGTGGGCATTGGCTGAAAAGCAAGTACTTTCTCTTCAGTATCAGGGCTATTCAACGTGTTCCAGTAGAGCAAAGGGGTTTCTACTCCATACTGTTCTTGGTGCCCAGAAAAGAGAGCTCAATGCACCCTATCCTGGATCTGTCCATTCTCAACACCTTCCTGGTGGTCCCATAATTCAAAATGCTTACATTTCAACAGCTGCTTCCTATGCTAGTCAAGGACTCCTGGCTAGTCCCCCTGGACTTAAAAGAAGCTTATCTGCACATCCCCATAAGGGAGTCTTGCAGGAAATATCTGTTTCGGGCTCTATGCCCTATCAGTTCTCTGCACTTCCCTTTGGCTTATCTGCTGCACCCGGGGTATTCACAAAGTGCCTGGCTCCAACCATTGCATATTGCAGGCAGAGAAATGTTCAAATTTACCCATACTTGAATGATTGCCTGATTCAGGCGGGACAGTCAGGAATTGCTACTTCAGCACCTGGCATTTGCAAAGAGACTTTTAACTTCTCTGGGGTACACCATCAACGAAAATGAATCACATCTGGTGCCCAGCCAAATGATTGTATTCCTGGGAGCAAGCTTGAACACAACTTCCCAGATGGTATTCCTCACTCCAGAAAAGCAGGTTCATCTGACAAACTACTTCAAACTAATGGCCACCAAAGCCTAGCTATCTGCAAGAAAAGTACTGCAAGCCCTGGGGTTTATGGCTTCATGCATTCTACTAATTCCATATGCAAGACTGCATATGAGGAAACTTCAATGGTACTTAAGTCTCTGGTATCAACATTCTCAGAACTTGGAAACACTGATTCCTATCATCCCTTGACTAAGGGCAGAGTTCCTTTGGTGGGCAGAGGCTTGCAACCACAACAAGAGACTTCCTTTCACTCAATCGCTCGCCGCCCAAACCCTGACAACAGACGCATCAGACTATCCTTCCAGGACAACCCTTGATAAAGACAGACAACACCACAGTTATGTAAACATGCATGGGGAACTCATTCCTACCCACTCTACAGGTTAGCCATGGCCCTGTGGAACGCAGCCTTGAGCAACCAAGTGCACCTGCAAGCTCAATTCCTGCCAGGCCAACAAAATTCACTGGCAGACTTGAGAAGAAATCTACTGGACCCACATGAGTGGAAATGAACCAAACTCATTCAAACTTCTAATTAACAGGTGGAGGACACCACAGGTGGACCTCTTTGCCTCTCCCCAAAACCATCAATTGAGCAAATTTTGCACCAGAAATCCCCACAGGCAAGCATGGTGAGTGGATGTTCTATCTTTACATGGGAAAACCTCTCAATGTATGCCTTTCCCCCCTCTGCCCCTCCTCTCAAAAGTACTACTCGAGATCAAGCAGGATAGACCAAGGACAATCCTTATTGCACCAGACTGGCCATGCCAGCACTGGTACCCACTCCTACACAGTCTGACAGCAGTGCCACCCTGGCACCTACATCAGACCCCCTCCCTGCTGCCCCAGCAGGAGGGACAGATTTTGCATCCTCAGCTGCAAACACTGAACCTGGCAGCCTGGCTTATTCCCTGAACACACCACCAGCAGCCCTCAGCAAACAGCTGCTGGACATCATCCTTGAGGCCAGAAGGCCTAGTACTAGGAAATCCTATTCAGAAAAGTGGAAAAGATACTGTTCTTGGAGCCAGTCTCTAGGAAAGGAGACAGCTGTGCCCTTCTTACCTCAAATATTAGATTACCTAGTAGAGCTGCTCCACAAAGGCCTATCCTTCTCAAGGTTCATGCCTCGGCTATCTCAGCTCATTACAATACTGAGCCCACCTCTCTTCTCACTCTCTGATCAAAGCATTCCTGAGAGGCGCTAACAATTTAAGACCCTCAAGGAGCGCTCTCACCCCTGCTTGGGACCTTAACTTTGTACTAGAGAAGCTCACGCTTCCCCCTTTTGAACCTGCTGCTACAGCAGAGTTAAGATTCCTCTCTTGGAAAACAGCCTTACTTCTAGCCATAACTTCAGCAAGAAGAGTGTCTGAGCTACAGGCACTAATGGCTGTGGGACCTTTCATTATTTTCCATGCTGACAGGGTCTCCCTCAGGACTAACCCATCATTTATGTCCAAGGTGGTATCCAGTGTGGCTTTAAACCAATCTATCCATTTACCAACGTTTTTTTCCTAATCCACAGAATAAAGGAGAGAGGATCCTGCACTCCTTGGATGTGCACAGACAGCTCAGGTTCTACCTTGACAGGACTAAGCCTTTCAGAAAATCTGACCAGCTACTAATCAGCTTTGCTACAGGGGCAGAGGGCAAGGCCATTTCAAAGCAAACCATTTCCAAATGGATAGCACACTGCATCCATTTCTGCTACAAACACCATGGAAAACCTACCCCACAGGGGATTGGAACTCATTCCACTAGGGCTACCTCAACTTCTACAGCATTTCTCATGGGAGTCAGTACCAGGGACATCCCAGAAGCTGCAACCTGGAGTTCTGTACACACCTTCACCAAGCATTACCACTTACCTGTCTCTTCTAAATCCAGAGCTGGATTTGCCACAGCAGTCTTACAAGGCCTGCTAGTCAGCCCGAGTACTTCTTGACTGCCTTCACCCTTACTCAGCTTTGGGAATCAACCCAAGTGTGATGACTGCAACAGTGAAACACAAAGAACATAGTACAGTTGTGTACACTTGCCAGAAATGTAGATGTTTGGGTGTATTCACTGTTGCAGTCCTGGTTACCCTCCCTCCAGCCCCCTGACTTTTTTCTAGACTTTCTATCTATCCCTTTTTTGGCCATATCCTATGGCTATATTTACTTTTTACTGGAGGTGTTCCGCACCATGTAATGGATTCCTGTTTTGGGGGCTCCTGACATTTGGGGAAGAAAAACTGATGTAATGACGGCTGCATGTTTTATACCTCTGATGACCTGATGTCATGGAAGAAGCAACAGCGTCCGATGCAGAAATCCCAAGACTCTGGTATTCAGGCCAACTGAGGGCTACCTGCAGGCAGATAACCCAAGTGTAATGACTGCAACAGTGAATACACTCTAACATCTACATTTATGGTCAGTGTACACAACTGTACTTTCTTACACAGCAATAATTTTTTAGAGAGGCACTTTTGACAAATGCATTGCTGTTTGCTTTGAAAATTCACTTTTCTGCAACCATGCTGAGTCCCCAAGGGTCTATTCTCAGACCTATGTTTTTTAGGCATTTGTGTAAACATAAATCAGAAAGGACACAACCACGGCTGCTGCTGCTTCCAGTATAAAGACTTTACTAGTGCACAGAACAAACACAAGCACTTTCACAAAGTTGCTTCATCAGGTGTAATGAAAGTACACTTCAGAAACACACCTTTCTGAAGTGTACTTTCATTGCACCTGATGAAGCAACTTTGTGAAAGTGCCCATGTTTGTTCTATGCAATAGTAAAGTCTTGGAAGCAGCAGCAGTCATGGTTGTGTCCTTACTGGTTTTTGTTATATGTTTTGTTTCTTTGGACACATTTATTGGGTTGTTGGTGGTACTACTGCATTTGTGTAAACATAATTATTTTTTCCCCTGCGTATGTCCTCTTATTCTTAGAATAATTCCATGAACTCTTCTGACTCTCTTATCTCCTCTTCCTTTGGATCTTGGTAACATAAGCCACTTGTTTAATAAATGCAAATTATTGTAAACACTGCTTATTTGAAGTTTATAACTATTCAGTGATTGTCCACTACTACTACTCTTGTATCTCAGCTCCCTGAGGTAGAAAAATCTCTCAAGTACAGTCAATTACCATGGGTAGAGCATTTTGTTCAAATTCTCATATAAAATGGTAAGCTTTCTTATTACAGGCTTTTGATATGATACAGCAAAGAATGTACTTATTTGCAAATTGGTATATTTTGTCTTTAATTACTTAATCACACTGAAAAGTACTGTTATTTTATTTAGGCTGAGATATAATTTCTTTAATCTTGCCAGCAGTATTATCTGCCATTGTTTTCTATTAAGTACAGTAAAGCTGTGACGGAAAAACACATTTTTATTTGCAACAAACATATTTAAATAAACTTTGTCTGCCAATAGCTAATCACTATCCAACACATTTACTATTAAAAAAAAAAAAAAAAGTCTTTCTGTAATTATCTCTATTATGTAGTGACCTCCTCATGAATATTAGAAATTACGCCAGTGGAAATCCCAATCTATTCCCGTCTTTAAAGTTGAATTTATTCGTCTTGTGAAATACATTTGTAAGAATGAGATTGCTACTATAAAAGGAAGGAGGACCAACACAACTCGTTTAATTGCTTGGACAATATTGACTAATTTGTTAGAGAAATATTAAGTGTTCTATGTATATTGCTTTTTAAGTTGTTATGGACATTGTATATCGTTTTTTTTGTTTGTTTCTTGTTGCTATACTGTTAAGTTATTGTGTTAAAATGAGTAAAAACATTTTGGAAAAAAAAAATAAGCCTGTGTATGTAATAAAGAATTTACAAAGATAATTAACTGAACAATTTTTCATCCTAGAAAAGTACAAGAATAACAGAATCTAAACATCTTAGCAACTAATTTTCATGGGAATAGCAATATTCCTTGTTCTTTGTACTGCAGATTGAAATATGCAAAAAAAAAAATGATGCACCTTATCAGACTGATAGATTTACTCTAGTTAATTTGTCTGAAACACATTTTGTAATATGCGCACACAGAAATGAAATAAACTGTTATTTTACAGTAATATGTCTTAACCCATTGTACAAAAATGATGCACCAGTCATTCCATTCCGTCTTATCCACCCTTAGGGTTAGTAGTCCGTACTCCTATAAGAGAGTTGAATAAATTTATCCGACAAGTGAGAAGGTATCTTTCCAATTGTCGCTATCAGTCTAATCCATTTCTATAATGCGACTGTTGTGGTGAGTTGGGCATCTAGGATTAGTTTTAGCAGTCAGTATTTGACATTATTTGATATTTGCTCTTGTTGCCTGCTTAAAATTACACCAGTATTGCAATTTTTTTTTCATACCCCCAATATAAATATTTAACAGAGCATCTGTTTGCAGAAATATTCAGTTCATACATATATTCATTATGATTTAATTCAGTCTGTTTGATCAGTACTCCACAGTTCAATAATCCACATCCATAGGCTTTCATTAAATATGCTAGTGGGCAAGTAGAGCGGTACGTTAATTTAATGTTTAGGAACTTCTCCCTGTGCTAGTTCTATGTGCCTGACATTTACCAAGGGATACATTTGACTGACACTGGCATGGAAAAAATGGTAATTCTACAAAGCAGCTTTAGAAATGAACTAAGTATCTTTTGAATGATATATTGGAGGTGGAATGCATCATGGCACTGTAGGAGCTACATAAAATAAGTGTATAACTACCAGAAAATGTAATCTGTGGTTAACTGGGTCAAAAAAAGTAACTAACATATATGCAGACACAAACACACACATTCCAGAGGTCTGAATCCATTGCTAAGAACTGTCCCCCCCTCCCATCATCACCAGCGAACAAGTTATTAATGCCCTCTTCAAAGACAAAAGATACAGCCTCCATGGGACCCAACATCATCCCTGGCTGTGTCCTACATGAACTCGGGCAAGAGCTCTCACTAGGCACCCTGTTCAACCAAAGCCTGTGCACTGGGTTTGTCCTAGCAGAATAGAGGACAGCCAATGTCATCCCTCTGCACAAAGGTGGAGCATCCACAGACTCAGGCAATTGTAGACCCATCAGCCTAACTAGCCTGATCTGCAAGGCCATGGAACGTATTATCATGGACTTTATAAACAAGGACATTGACAGCCTCCAAATGCTTGATCCCACACAGTTTGGTTTTGTCAAAGGGAGATCATGCCTGTTAAATGGTTGCCTTCTTTGAAACGGTCACCAAAGCCATGGATGAAGGCAAGACAGTGCACATTGCCTACCTTGACGTAGCCAATGCCTTCAACACTATTCCCCAATCCAGAGGGGGCAGTACCTCACAACTTTCCATCCCTCTCTTATCTTGGACTACCTAGCGGAGTTGCTGAATAGTGGCCTCTCCTTCTCTTCTAATAAAATCCATGCGTCAGCCATTTCAGCTCATTTCTATTCAGACCAGCCCCTTTTCTCACATCCTTTGATTAAACAGTTCCTTAGAGGGGCTTCTAATATCAGACCTCCCAGAAGGCCACCCATGCCAGCCTGGGACCTGAATTATGTTTTAGAAAAACTAACCTTACCTTCATTTGAACCTGCCACTTCAGCAGAATTGAGAACTCTCCTGGAAGACTGCTTTCCTACTAGCTATCATCTCAGCCAGAAGGGTTTCAGAACTTCATGGCCATTGAGCCCTTCATTTTCCATGCAGACAGGGTCTCTCTGAGGACTAACCCCTCCTTTATGCCCAATGTGGTATCTGATGTGACCCTCAACCAGGCCATACATCTACCCAACTTCTTTCTGAACCGTCAAAACAATGGTGAAAGAATTCTGCACTCACTAGACTTGCACAGACAACTCTGATATTTTTATCAGCTTTGCCCCAGGGCAGGGGGGGGGGGGGGGAGTCCATTTCCAAGCAAACCGTTTCCAAATTGATATCACACTATATCCATTTCTGCTACAGACTACATGGGAAATCACCCCCCTAAGTCTATTTGTGCACATTCCACTTGGGCAGCCTCCAGTTCCACAGCATTCCTCAGAGGAGTTCCCACCAAGGACATCTTGGAAGCTGCCACCTGGACCTCTGTCCATACCTTTAAAAAACAGTACCACCTACCTCTTTTCTGTAAGTCTAGGGCAGGGTTTGCATCTGCAGTTCTGCAGGGCTTGCTGACCCATACCTAGGGCCTTAACTAATCCTTCCACCCCTCTCCTCGGCTTTGGGAATCCTCCCCCCGGTGACTGCAATAGTGAAACACCAAGAACATAGTACAGTTGTGTACACTTGCCATAAATGTGGATGTTAGAGTGTATTCACTGCTGCAGTCCTGGTTTCCCTCCCTCCTTCCCCCTTATGTCCTCTTCCACTAGGGGAACACAAGCTTCCCACTGTGGCTTTTGGCCACCAGAATGACTTTACCATATTTCTTGTGCTTCTGACAGGTTAGGACAAGAAAACTAATGTAATGGCATTGGCTGCCTTGCTTTATAGCACTGACGGCCTGATGTCAGACTACAGGCGACAGCAGCCTATGCAGAAAAACATTGACTCTGGTATTTGGGCCAGCCGAGGGCTACCACAGCAGAGATAACCCACAGGTGATGACTGCAAAGGTGGATACACTCAAACATCTACATTTATGGTAAGAGTACACAACTGTACTTTACAACACAATGGTCAAGGTGAGGGAGGATGAAGGTACGAGGTGAGGGAGGATGAAGGTACGGAGATCCTAACTCAGTGTATTGGGGCATTGGCTATGCTATACATTATAGATGAATGGTATTTTTCAAGTATGATGCAGTTTTTTGCATTTAGATTCAGCTTTCTCTGTACACTGATGCCCTGTAATGACTAGATGATGTTCATCGTGTTTCACTGTTGCAGTCATGACTGTAGGGATCTCCCCTGCCGGCAGGCAGCCCTCGGTCGGCCAGAATCCCAAAGTCTGGGTCCGGCGTCGGCTGTTCAACCATGCTCCCTGACGTCAGAGCGCCAGGAGTATAAAGCTGACAGCCGACGCCATCTTCTCCAGTCTTTCTTGCCGTGCGGTGATAGCAGTTCGCAAGTGCCGGTCGGCTGACTCCTGACGAATTTTTCTATATACTTCAGTCCGAAGACTTTCTTCTCCACTCAAAGCTAAGTACCCCGTTGGGGAAACTTTTTCTTGCTCCACTCCGATGTCAGAAAAAGTTAATAATTGTATTTCATGTGGGAAGCAAATACCTCATAAGGATTTTCATTCTTACTGTATTCCTTGCTTGGGCCCTGACCACGACGTAGCTAGTTGTCGGTTTTGTGCTAGATTCAAGCAACGTACAATTAAGCGAAGGTACGATTTTGCTTTTCATTACTTTGGTAGGCGCTTTAACTACAAAATGTCGTCGGATACGGGGGCCCTGACCACGACGTAGCTAGTTGTCGGTTTTGTGCTAGATTCAAGCAACGTACAATTAAGCGAAGGTACGATTTTGCTTTTCATTACTTTGGTAGGCGCTTTAACTACAAAATGTCGTCGGATACGGTCCCGACTACCGGAGTTCACAAACGTCGCAAGGATAAAGACAGGCCTCTGAGGTCCAAATCTGATGATAGTGCACAAGCGGAGCCAGCTTCAGGTTCGGCCGTCGTCAGTGAGGCGCTTTTGCAGTCCCTGTCGTCGGCCATTTCAGAACCGACGGCCGAAGTGGACTCTCATGGGGAGCCAACCAGGCCTTTAAATATTTCTGTTGCAGGACCTTCGGACAATGCTCCTTCGGATGGGTCCGGAGCCGCTGTGCAGGTACCGGCTTCCGAAGGGGTTTTCAGGACTACTCAGCTACTAGTAAAGGCAAAGACTCCTTCTAAATCAAAGACTTCAACACAGGCCTCTTCTGAACTGGCTCCCAAGTCACAAACAGTTACTCAAGATGGCGGAGGATTTACTTACTATGATTAGGGGTTCACATCCCCCTCCAGACAAAAGGCCAAGGCAGGATGTTTGTTATGATTCCTCTGATCAGGCTTCTGTTTCCTCAGTTTCTTCTTCTGATCAGGAATATTCTTTCCCTCCTTATGAGGATTCTGATGCTGAAGAATCCATTCCTTCAGCTTCTCCCCCTGAAGATTTCTCTTTTGGGGAAACTTTGCATGAAATGAGGGAACATTTCCACTGGGAAGGACAGGAGTATTCGGAATCCAAGAAAAGACTGAGGGATTTCTTCATCTTCCCCAACATAGACCCCTGGCTATTCCTCCTGTTTTGGATATTGTGGATGATGCCTTTTCGGAGGCTAACTTAACCCCTGACTCTTTTCCTCCTGCTTCTGTTAAGCTTGATAGATATTACAGGGTTCCTGATTCCCATCAGTTTTTATACAAGAACCCTGCTGCTGACCCTGAAACCATTTCTCATGGTCCTAAGGGAGTTAAGGCCCCTTCTGCCAAAAATCCCATTCCTACTGAAAAGGATTCTCGATCCTTAGAAAGATGGGGCAAAAAGATGTACACTTCTGCTACTTTGTCCATTAGGGCTTTAAACTGTCAGTTTCATATGCTTAAATACCAGCAATTTATCTTGTCTGTCTTAAAACAAAAGCTTACTTCCATTTCTGCCTGTGCAGATAAGGAATTACATGACTTGTTGCATGCCACTGAACAGGTTGGGAAGCATGGTTTACACTGTGGATTTGATGCCTTGGAGGCTTCTTGTAGGGCTGTGGCCTCTGGCACAGTCATTAGAAGGCATGCATGGCTAAAGGAACAAAATTTACCTGAACAAGTAAAGGCAAAATTATTGGATGCTCCTGTTCAGCATAATGTTTTGTTTGGATCAAAAGCTGAAGAGGTAATTTAAAAAGATGGAGGATAAGGTGAAATCCATGCAAACAGTTAAAGATTTCTTACAAGTACAGCCACCTAGATTTAGCAGGAATTGGCCTTCAAAAAATTGGTCCTTTCCCACTTCAGACAGGCCTCAGAGGGGTAGATATAGACGCTCCAGATGGAGGCCTCAAACACAAGCTGTTTTTAGACCAAGACAGTGGACTGCTTCCACCCCTAGTGGAGGAGAGGACAGGTCACAATCTCAAAGGAAACAAACTCAATGACTCCCTCTGTTGGGCTACAGCAACTTCTTGCCTGGAAGCCCCCCTCAGAGGAAAACTCTCTCTTTTTTATCAAAATTGGACTCAAATAACCCAAGGCAAATGGGTTTTGGATGTGGTTTTAAGAGGTTACAAATTCCATTTTCATACCTTGCCAAGGCCAAGCGGATGGCCAGACCTTCCAAAACATCAATGGACGGAGGCCTTAAACCAGGTGGAAGCTCTTTTGGCTATGAATGCCATAGAATTGGTTCCTCTTTCAGAGATGGGAAAAGGTTTTTACTCGAGGCTTTCTAGTCCCAAGGAAGCAAAACTCATGGAGGCCCATTCTGGATCTGTCGGTCTTGAATAACTTTCTAGAGATTCCAAAATTCAAGATGCTTACTCTACAGCAGCTACTTCCAATGCTGTCCAAAGATGCATGGATGGTAACTTTGGATTTAAAGGAGGCATATTTACACATTCCCATCAGGCAGGATCACAGAAAATACCTCCGGTTCAAGGCCGGATCGAGGCACTTTCAATTCTCTGCGCTGCCCTTTGGATTGTCTACTGCGCCCAGGGTCTTCACCAAATGCCTGGCTCCAGTAGTAGCTTACTGCAGACTCAAGGGAATTCAAATTTACCCTTATCTGGATGATTGTCTAATTCAGGCAGACAGCAAGGATGTCTTACTCCAGCATCTAGAATTTGTACAGAAACTCCTCAAGTTCCTGGGATTCTCTGTAAACATAAAAAAGTCAAATTTGACACCATCACAACAGATAACTTTTCTGGGTGCACTTCTAAACACCACAACCCAGATGGCATTTCTGACATCCGAAAAACAATTATAGCTGGCTTCAACTTTTAAAACCTTGGCAACTCTAACTCAACTATCTGCAAGGAAGTTCCTGCAGGCTTTGGGTTACATGGCCTCCTGCATCCTTCTCATGCCATATGCAAGACTACACATGAGGAAAATACAGTGGTACCTAAAAAGTGT
The DNA here is from genome assembly GCF_019279795.1 of Protopterus annectens. Taxonomy (NCBI): domain Eukaryota; kingdom Metazoa; phylum Chordata; order Ceratodontiformes; family Protopteridae; genus Protopterus; species Protopterus annectens. The sequence goes on along the minus strand of NC_056740.1, from coordinate 107,617,138 downwards.
ATGGTCTCAGCATTGCCACAGTTTAGACATACTGATCTCCGTCCTTCCTTGCCTTCAAAAGGAATTTCTTTGGTGGTCCAGGGCATGTGCTCTAAACAAAGGGAAACCCTTTCGTCTGCCTCCTGCCACTCAGATTCTAACCACAGACGCCTCGGATTATGCTTGGGGAGCCCATTTTCAGGGCAATTGTCTGCAGGACCTTTGGACAAAGGATCAGAAGCACCTGCATATCAACTTAAATAAAATGTTAGCCGATCAGAAAGCTCTATTGGCCTTCAGGAATCTTTTACAACCAGGACAACTACTAATACGGACAGACAACACCACAGTTATGTGGTACATAAACAAGCAAGGGGGATCTCGTTCCTACCCCCTTTGCAGACTAGCCATGGATCTATGGAACACAGCTCTAGCTTGCAATCTGGATCTTCAAGCTCAGTTTCTACCAGGGAAACAAAATTTCCTGGCAGACAGTCTGAGCAGAAGCCTTTCGGATCCACACGAGTGGATGCTGGACACCAAAATATTCAGGATGATCACAGCAGTCTGGGGATGTCCTCACATAGACCTCTTTGCATCCCATCTCAATCATCAACTACAGAATTTTTGCACCAGGACTTTCCACAGAGAAGCTTGGAAAGTGGATGCCCTGTCATTCAGTTGGAGGAACCTCTCTGGGATATGCCTTTCCGCCTCTTCCTCTTCTTCCACGGGTTTTATTGAAGATAAAACAGGACAAGCCCAAGATGATTATCTTGCTGGCTCCAAATTGGCCTCTGCAGTTTTGGTATCCAACTCTAAAAAACCTGCGCCTGGAGCCCCATTGGGTTTTATCTCCATCTCCGAACCTTCTGTCCCAGCATCAGGGTCAGGTTCTACACTCATGTCAGAACTCTCAGCCTGGCGGCCTGGTTAATCCAGGGCCTTTGATTTCTTCTTTACTGCCCAAGCAGGTTATGGATGTCATTTTAGAAGCCAGACGTCCTAGCACTAGAAAATCTTATGCAGGAAAATGGAAAAGATTTTGTTCCTGGATGCAGGCTCAGGATTCTGATCCTCTTCTTCCTAACATTACTTTAATTTTACTTTACTTAACAGATCTCTTACATAAGGATCTCTCTTTTTCTTCCATTAAGATACATGCCTCTGCTATTTCTGCTCATTATAATGCAGACCCTCCCATCTTTTCCCACCAGCTCATGAGACAGTTTCTCAGAGGAGCTAAGAACTTAAGACCTCCTAGATCTCCTCCCATTCCTGCTTGGGATCTCAACTATGTTTTGGAAAAACTAACCTTGCCTCCTTTCGAGCCTGCTGCCTCTTCTGACATCAAGTTTTTATCTTGGAAGACAGCTATCCTGTTAGCCCTAACCTCTGCCAGGAGAGTTTCAGAGTTACAAGCTCTTATGGCTGTGGAACCTTATATTATTTTTCATCAAGACAGGGTATCTTTGAGGACAAATCCTACCTTCATGCCTAAGGTGGTTTCCAAAGTGGCTTTAAATCAAACTATCCACTTGCCAACATTTTTCCCCACTCCTCAAAATAAAGGGGAAAGGATCTTACATTCCTTGGATGTACACAGACAACTACGTTTTTACCTGAACAGAACCAAGGACATCAGAAAATCAGAACAATTGTTTGTTTCTTATGCTTCAAGTTCCCAAGGTAAAGCCATTTCAAAACAGACCATTTCTAAATGGATTGCTCATGGAATCAGATTTTGTTATTCTCACCATGGAAAGCAAATCCCAGGGAGTATACAAACTCATTCCACCAGAGCTGCTGCCACTTCTGCGGCCTTCCTCAGGGGAGTTCCTACCAAGGACATTTTGGAAGCTGCAACTTGGAGTTCAGTGCATACTTTTTCTAAGCACTACAATCTACCTCTCTACTCTAAGTCTAGGGCAGGCTTTGCCTCCGCAGTCTTGCAGGGCCTTTTAGCCGCCCCTTCCTCTTAATGACCACCTCCCTTTCTTTCAGCTTTGGGATTCTACCCTGCAGTCATGACTGCAACAGTGAACACGATGAACATAGTACAGTTGTGTACACCTACCATAAATGTAGATGTTAGTGTCTTCACTGTTGCAGTCTGGGTTTCCCTCCCTCCTGTCCCCTCTTATTTTTACTTTTGTGTATTTCCTTTTTTCACCATTCTTCTGAGGTGTATTTGCAAAGGTTATGGGACCTTTTTCATTTTGGGACTACTGACATCCAGGGCAAGAAAAACTGGAGAAGATGGCGTCGGCTGTCAGCTTTATACTCCTGGCGCTCTGACGTCAGGGAGCATGGTTGAACAGCCGACGCCGGACACAGACTTTGGGATTCTGGCCGACCGAGGGCTGCCTGCTGGCAGGGGAGAACCCTACAGTCATGACTGCAACAGTGAAGACACTCTAACATCTACATTTATGGTAGGCGTACACAACTGTACTTTCTTCGTGTTTCACTGTTGCAGTCATTACATTTGTGTTATCTGCCTGCAAGTAGCCCTCAGCTGGCCTGAATATCAAAGTCTTGGGATTCCTGTGTCGGATGCTGTGTCTCTTCTTCCATGACATCAGGTCATCATGGGTATAAAACATGCAGCTGATGCCATTGCATCAGTCTTTCTTGGCGCACAGTGCCTGAAGCAGAAGCAGTTTGCAAGTGCCGTTCGGCCGAGTCTTGAAATTTTCATTTTCAAGTTTCAGAACCAAAGTCTTCAAAAAAAAAGCTAAGTACCCCGTTGAGGATCCTTTTTCTTGCTCTTAACTGATGTCAGTAAAAGTTAACAATTGTATTACTGGTGGAAAGTAAATACCTCAAAGATTTTCATTCATATTGCATTCCTTGCTTAGGCTCAGACCACAATGTCCCTCACTGTTAGTTTTGTGCCATATTCAACCCCCGAACTATTCGTTGTCTGTTTATTTTTGCAGCAAATTATTTTGGTACTCTGTTTAACTATCCAGAAATGGCTTTGGTAAGCCATCTGACTACTGACATTCCAAAAAAAATGTAAAGATTAAGGCCGAGACAGACTGCATAGGTCCAAAACTACAGACAATGCTTCCGTTAAGCTCGTCGCCAGTTTGCTGGTACTCATTGAGGCAGTTTCGCAGCCCCTGATGCCCACCATTTCAGATTCACAGGCCTCTACTGAGACCCATTCTGAGTCCAGTATGCCGCGAGATGCTTCTTCGACTATGGAACCTGCGGATGTCTCTACCTTGGATGGGTCCAGAGCCGCTGTGCAGGCACCGGCTTCTGAGGGTGTACTCAGGCCTACAGACTTGCATTTCAAACCAATGCCATCTTCTTCAAGGCCTAAAACTCGACCCACACCTAGAAAACAGACGTCCAGACCGCATGGTCAGACCCGTATACCTAAAAAAACAAATGATAAGAATGGCTGAAGACCTTATTACTTTAATTAGGGGAAGCCAGCCTTCTCCCTCTGAGACCTAGAACTGATTTTTCTTCTGATTCTTCTGATCGGGATTCTGAAATTTGTTTTTTCTGATTACCAGGATTTGCCCTTATCTATCTTTGAGGATTCGGATGAGGATTCCATTCCCTCTGCTTCCCCTCCAGAAGAGTTTTCTTTTGGTGAAACCTTGCACACACTTAGGGAGCATTTGTGCTGGGAAAGCCAGAATTACTCTGACTCCAAAAAACAGCTTGGGGGATTCTTACTCCTCCCTCAACACAGGCCTGGACATTGTAGATGTTGCCTTCTTGGAATCTAGCCTGGCCCCAGACACTTTACCTCCAGCTCCCAGGAAACCTGACTGGTATTAGAGTACCTGACTCTCTCAAGTTCCTCTGTAAAATCCTACTGCGGACCCAGAGACCATTTCCCAAGGACCTAAAGGCATTAAGGCTACTACTGCCAAAAACCCTACCCCCTCTGACAGATTCCAGGGCCTTGGACAGATGGGGTAAGAAGGTATACACTTCTGCTACTTTGGCCATTAGGGCCTTAAACTGCCAGTTTCATATGTTAAAGTATCAGCAGCATATTATGGGACTACTTAAACAAAAATTGTTGATTCCTGACTGTGCTGAAAATAAAAAAATTACAGGATTTAATGCATTCTGCTGAGCAAGTTGGTAAACGTGCTTTGCAATGTGGTTTTGACTCTTTAGAAGCATCTTGCAGGGCTGCTGTCACTGGGTCTGTACTTAGAAGACGTGCTTGGCTTAAGGAGCAAAATTTGTCAGATCATGTTAAAGCTAAATTACTGGATACTCCCTTAAACCAAGACTGCCTGTTTGGCAACAAAGCAGAAAAAGTCCTTAAAAAGATTTGGAGGAAAAAGCTAAATCTGTGCAAACTGTTAAAGATTTCCTGCAGGTACAGCCTCCCAGATTTAGTAGGCATTGGCCTTCTAAGAATTGGCCTTTCCTGTCTCTTCCAGGCCTTCAATCCAAGCCCAGGAACAGCAGACCACCTAGGCTGCAGTCTCAAAGTACTCACAGGCCTAAGCAGTGGGGGGCTCCCACTTCCAAAGCTGGAAGTAGTAAGACACCCCCCATGGATTTTAAATATAGTCTTCCAACTTCCACACCTTACCAACCCCAAACGGTTGGCCAGACCTATCCCTAAGTCAGTGGGCAGAGGCTCAACAGCAGGTTCTCGTATCAGGGTTATTCAGCCTGTCCCAGCAGAAGAAAGGGGACAAGGTTTTTACCCGACTATTCCTGGTACCCAGAAAAAGACAGCTCCTGGCATCCTAACCAGGACCTCTCCGTTCTAAACACTGTTTTGGTGATCCCAAAATTCAAAATGGTAACACTTCTTCAGCTGCTTCCTATGCTAGGCAAAGATGCCTGGCTGGCCACCTTAGACTTAAAGGAAGCTTACCTGCACATTCCAATAAGGGAATCTTGCAGGAAATACCTACGCTTCAGAGTGGGCTACATGCGCTATCAGTTCTCTGCACTTCCCTTTGGCTTATCTACTGCACCCGGGGTATTCACGAAGTGCCTAGCTCCAGTCATTGCATTTTGCAGGCAAAGAAACATTCAAATATATCCATACCTGGACGATTGTCTAAGTCGGGCAGAAAGCCAGGACATGCTACTAAATCATCTGGCATTTGTAAAGAAACTTCTAACTTCGCTGGGGTACACCATGAATGAAAATAAATCTCTAGTACCCTGCCAACAAATTGTATTCCTGGGAGTAAGCTTGAACACAACTTCCCAGATAGCTTACTTCACCCAGAGAAACAAGTTTATTTGACAGCCTACTTCAAACTACTGGCCACAAAGACCCAGCTATCTGCAAGGAAAATCCTGCAAGCCGTGGGGTTCATGGCCTCTTGCATTCTACTAATTCCATATGCAAGACTGCATATGAGGAAACTCCAATGGTATCTAAAAAGCCTATGGTGTCAACATTTTCAGGATCTGGAATCCAATGATTCATATCATTCCTTGTATAAAGACAAAGAGTTCCTTTGGTGGGCAGAGGCCTGCTACCACAACAAGGGGCTCCCATTCACTCTGCCCCCTGCCATACAAACCCTAACTACAGATGCATCAGACTGTGCATGGGGGGCTCACTTGGCAGGGCAGTGCATTAAGAGCAAATAGAACCTGAGACAGATACACCTGGATATCAACCAAAAATAAATGTTAGCTGTACAGAATTCCCTGACAGCCTTCAAGGACCACATTCTTCCAGGACAACTGTTAAGACAGACAACACCACGGTTAATGTGGTACATGAACAAGCAGGGGGGAACCCACTCGTACCCTCTCTGTGGAACACAGCCTTGAGCTACCAAGTGCACCTTACAAGCTCAATTCCTGCCAGGCAAGCTAAATTCACTGGCAGACGACCTAAGCAGAAATCTCATGGAACCACACAAGTGGAAATTGGAATGAAAGATATTCTACCTCTTGAGAAACAAACAGGAAATCCAGAGATAGACCTGTTGGCCTCCCCTTAGAACTACCAATTGGACAAGTTCTGCACAAGGACTTACCACAGTCAAGCTTGGAAAGTGGATGCTCTGTCCTTTTACCTGGGAAAACCTCTCAGTTTATGCTTTTACCCCTCTGTCTCTCCTCTCAAAGGTTCTGCTAAAGATCAAATGGGGCAAACCAAGGACAATATTGATTGCACCAGACTGGCCATGCCAGCACTGGTACCCCCTCTTGCGCAATATGTCACTGCTGGAACCGTGGCACCTGCCTCAGACCCCTTCCCTGCTGTCCCAGCAGGAGGGCCAGATTCTGCACCCTCAGCTTTAAACCCTGAACCTTGCAGCCTGACTAATCTTGAGCTCTCCAATAGCATCCCTCAGTAAGCAAGTGCTAGATGTCATTCTGGAGGCAAGGAGGCTCAATACTAGAAAATCCTATGCTAATAGTGGAAAAGATACTGTTCCTGGAGCCAGACTCGGGGGATGGGCACAACGGCGCCCAGCTTACCGCATATTCTTCAGTACTTAACAGAGATGCTCCACAAGGGCTTTTCCTTCTCAATTAAAATTCATGCCTCTGCCATTTCAGCACATAATACTGAACCACTCCTCTTCTCTCATCCCCTGCTGAAGCATTTCCTCAGAGGGGCCAAAAATTTAAGACCACCCAGGAGACCACCCAGGAGAGTCCCAGGGATTTCTGCCTGGGACCTTAACTTTTTGTATTGGAAAAGCTCACTCTACCTCCTTTTGAGCCAGCTGCAACTGCAGAGTTGAAATTCCTTTCTTGGAAAACAGCCTTCCTTCTAGCCATCACTTCAGCAAGAGTCTGAATTACAGGCCGTCATGGCAGTGGAGCCCATCATCTTCCATGCAGACAGTGTGTCCCTCATGAACAATCCTTCCTTTATGCCCAGGTGGTGTCAAGTGTGGCACTTAATCAGTTCATTCATTGGCCTACTTTTTTCCTGAATCCACAAAACAAAGGAGAACGAATACTGCACTCTTTGGACATGCACAGACGACTTGAATTTTATTTGGACAGGACTAAGCCTCTCAGAAAAATCTGAACAGCTGCTAGTTGGCTTTGCTGCAGGGGCAGAGGGGAAGGCCATTTCAAAGCAAACCATTTCTAAGTGGATAGCCCTTTGCATTCATTTCTGCTATAAGCACCATGGAAAACCTACCCTACAGGAGAGAAGATCACATTCCACCAGGGCTGCATCTACCTCTACAGCCTTTCTCAGAGGTGTCCCTACCAGGGACCTCCTAGAAGCTGCTACCTGGAGCTCCGTACATATCTTAACCAGGCATTACCACATGCTTTTTTTTTTTTCTAAATCCAGAGCTGGTTTTGCCACTGCAGTCTTGCTAGGCTTAATAGCTGGTCCTAATGCTCTCTAACTTCCTCTTCCCTTCCTTAGCTTTGGGAATCAACCCAAATGCAATGACTGCAACAGTGAAACATGAAGAACATAGTACAGTTGTGTACACTTACCATAAATGTAGATATTTGAGTGTATTTACTGTTGCAGTCCTGGTTACCCTCCCACCTGCCCCCTGACTTTTCTTGGCTATACTTTTTTCTTGTTTAGTGTATTTCAGCTTTCTGGTATATTTGCTTTTTGTTGGAGGTGTAACCTAACATAATTGCTTCCCATTATGGGGGGCACCTGACATCTGGGGCAAGAAAAACTGATGTAATGGCTTCGGCTGCATGTTTTATACCCCTGACAACCTGACGTCATGGAAGAAGACAGCATCCAACGCAGGAGTCCAAGACTTTGATATTCAGGCCGGCTGAGGGCTACCTGCAGGCAGATAATCCAAATGTAATGACTGCAACAGTGAATACACGCTAACATCTACATTTATGGTAAGTGTACACAACTGTACTTTCTTTTTTAAAACACTTGTGTATCAGTGGCAGAATGGGTGCTGCCTCCCAGCTTGCTGTCAACCTTGGTTAGGCATATGTTGGGGTTTATTGTATGGGGCTATTGTCACATATAGGCCAGAAAAGTGTATACTAAAAAGGAAGTGTGGTCATTATCCATGACTGAACTGACACCAGCCACCTTAATTTTGTAAATTAAACTTTCCAGCTCACGCAGAGTGCAAGTCTGTTCCTATTTTTGGACCAAGCATACAAAATAGCAGTAATGGTCTTTGTTTGCTAAGTGTATGTTATGTTAATCTCATTGTAGCAGGATGGCAGTGTTAAATGTTTTTGATATGCAGTGTGTGTGATTTTCGCTAAAATCTTCTTGGATGTCCATAAAGGCTGTTTTATTTCCTGGTTATCTATCATGTCTGACCAGTTCTACTATCTCTGCAGGAAGTCGAGAGACTGCCTTCACATACTCCATCAGTGCTGCAGGGGTAGTAAATGCTGTGAGCCGTGCCTGCCGTGAAGGGGAGCTGTCGACGTGTGGATGTAGTAGAGCTGCAAGACCTAAAGATTTACCTAGAGACTGGCTGTGGGGTGGCTGTGGAGACAATGTCGATTATGGCTACAGATTTGCAAAGGAATTTGTAGATGCACGAGAACGTGAAAAAACTTACCAAAAGGGCTCTCAAGAAAGTGCTAGAGCGCAGATGAACATGCATAACAATGAAGCTGGAAGACTGGTAAGCATTAACAAAGCTGTGCTTTTTAGGGCATCCACATAATTATAAGCTGCTCTTCTAAAAAAAATCATTTGCTTTGTACTTCTAGAACACTTTAATTTCTATGCAACGTGTTTGAATCATGGTGGTGATCTGCCTAATAAAATTAATTATAAAAGGTCATTCTCAAAAAGATTGCATCATGACTGACTATATTTTGTAGATATAAGACATTTTGCATATAAAAGGTAAGAGCACTGTACCTTGGACTTTTTCTGGAGTACTTGTCATACCATGATGTTTAGCTTTTCCAAACCTACCCAGCTCATTTCCACTGGGACAGAATGCTTGTGTGAATTTTATACACGTTTGCTTCATTTGGTTAACTCTTGGTGTGAGGGTTGACTTGGTTGGTCAACTTTATGGAAGAGCCCCCCCCCCCCATTTTCTAACAAAAATCCTCAGAAATTTCTATTTTGTTTTTTGTTAGGCAAAGATGGAGAGGAGTTAAGGGATATAACTTGCTCACTTGGCATGGTGGGATGAGAGGGGTTATATACATTTGGAGGCATACTAGTTAGGTGCATTTTCCTGCATGGGGAGACCATATAATCAAACTGCTGTGCTTTAGGGGTTAGGGCAGCATGACGGGAATACCCCTTGTAGAAGTGACAGATGTACTGTGTAGTCAGCACCTTGCATGTCCCCTACCTCTGCATCAGCCAAGTATGCTTGAGGATGTTAGGGACGTAAAGTAAGAAACATAACAGACTGCACCTGACCTGTGGCTGTATCAGTCATAGCCACTGCTAGCTGACCCTTGCTGTAGAGGTGGAGAATGAATGAATGGGCTGCTTGGCTAGGAGGGGACTGATGAATGACAAACCTCGTATTGGTAATTCTGTTTAGATCAAAACCAAAGGGTATAATCAAGTAAATCATTCAGTAAAATAACGCAAGAATGACCTAGCCCAGCCAGAATGTTCACTGTGTAATAACTTCAAACTTCTTGTTGTGGAGGCTGATGACCCATTAAGGACATACCAGTGTTTAAGCTACATGTGTTCTAAACAGTAGTGTAGCTAGGACGAGGTGAGAGGGGCAACTGCACCGGGCACAAAGTGTTGGGTCGGGGGGGGGGGGGTACGATCAGCCAATCTGTATCTCTCTCTAATGCAGTACTGGCTTTTAAAAGCCAATATTGCATTTGTGGTGAAACTTGATTGTTATAGCACTAGCACTCTATATGTGGTCTAAACTGCAGTTTGCTACAGTTTACAAAAGATTTTTTTTTTATAAAATGTGCTGGAGGAGGATCCATAGACAGGGCACAGAAACTGGATCTGAATGTTGGGACAAGATGGTGGTGGGAGTGTTTTTTGCTCTTCACTTGAGCTGAGGGAGTAAGGCAGTGTGTCGTAGTATTGGCACAGTGTGCTCGTTGAGTCCTCTGTGCTTTTGGTACCGAATGCCCATGACTTTTTACCCGTTACCCAGCTAGCTGTACACATACATGTTTTGTCTTTTAAACCTCAATCAGTACAACATAATTGGATAGTTTGGCCACATATTTAGCAGATATTCAGGAACAGACCACATGCATGATAATGTGGGATATGTCCACTCCTGAAGAGTTAACAGACATGCTTGTAAACATCACATCTTCCACAAAGATGCCCATGTCCTATACATATTTTGATTTGGTACAGAACATTTCATGGATAATTGCAATATTTTCTAGAAGATTCATCCAAACACCATTATTAGAAAGCAGTCATTTCTTCAGTAATGTTATGGTTCTATGTTTAGCTTGGTATATCTATAAAGATGAATGAGAACTGCATTCACAGAGAAAGAAAGGGAGATGCTGGAACTAGTGTCCAATGGAGTTTGGTCCAAGAGTCATTTCCGTGGAAGCACTCAGTCTTCCCCCACCATGATACTATAAATAGCTGATGCCTCTGACATCAGCCCTTATGAATCAGACACCTGCAGCCATAGCTCATCCCACTGGAATAAAGACCAGGCCTTTCACTTGATGCTGGTTCTCCAGCATCTACCTCACACCTGGTTGTCAAACAAGTAGAGATGCTTAGAGGGTGGTATCTTCATGGTTATGGTTAAGGAAGATATCTGTTCCTTAATTAGAATCCAGGGATGTCCCCCTTGAATTCCAAAATTTCCAGTGGTTGACCACTGTCTGGGTGAGTCTATCCCACAGAAAACCAAAACTGGAAGAGGGTCTGGTTGTAGTTAAGTTGGCAGAGGGTTTCTATTGGTCTGTACTCTGCAGCCAGATTAAAAACAGCCTTCAATTCCTACCTCCTAAGAGGAAGAACATGTCTGTAAGGAGAGGCTCTGTCTCTTATTTCTGAGAAAGAGGAACTTTACTCTACAATATAGCTTTTCACTTTTCTAAGTTTTGACACAGATAGTAAAATAACTTTGGCCTCTGACTCTATGCCAGAGGGCATGCCATTTGAAGATACACAGTCTTTAAGCAAACAATTCAAATGGCACTCTTAAAAGATCTCAGATCTCAAGAAGAGGGAGTGAGATGGGTCTACCCCCCCCCCCAAACACACACAGACATACAAACAGAAGTCATTGGCTATCTGTTCAGTTAGGAATAAACTTTTTTTGGTGTTTAGCAAACAATATCCTTGGATCCAGATTCTCAACCTGCCTGTTCCCCTTCCCCCATTGGCCTGACATTATACAGGGTCCCAAATTTTTTTTTTATTTAAGATCTAGACAGTGCCCCTAGATACTGCCAAGGGACACAGACTGGCTTTAAAGCCCTAAATGCTCAGTTATATAATCTAAAATTTTGCATGTGTCATTAGGCAGCTGCAGAATTGTTTTAAGGATGTGCAAGTTGTAAACCTTAATGCAGATATTGTCCAAGCCCAAGCTGTCTTACAGCTGAGAACACGCACTTTAAATTGTAGGTATGACATAGATGTAGAAATCTGGGCTGTTGCAAGACATTCATAAGGAGACAAGACATTCTTGGTGAAAGAGCCAGTCTCTGTGAAATGTGAAGGCCTAGCTCCTTAAACCCTCCACATCTAGATAAGGAATTGATCTAGAGACCTCCTCTTCCAATGTTTAAGGATGATAAAGGAAAATCTGTGGAGTTAAGTCAAACATGTTTCACTTCCTTTTTGTTATAATTGAGAATATCGCTGAAGTTACGGGTCCTTTCTGCTAGAAGTAAGAAATTTGCAAATGGCTAAAGGGTAGAAAGGCCCTACATAAAAGTAAATGGCAAAAGGAAGACTAAAGGTCTGGAGCCACTGAAGCCTCAGCTCTCAGCAGAGAGAATCTGTGGAAAACAAACCTCATAAGAGACATTTCTGTAAGGAACATCCCGCTTCCCAAGCAGGTTAAAGGCTTTACTCCATACTGTTCCTTTTTTCCATGAAAGTATTTCATTTGACCCTTTCTAACATAGATGATCAGACAGGGTAGTTTGTTTAGATGCTTTATTACATGGAAACACATCAGGATGGATGGTAACAACATCATAAAATATAAACAAACTGATTAACAGACCCTAGAGACATAATGCTTACATCTCAACAGCTTGCTACAAAATGGCAGTCAGGCTCGCACATGCTCAATATTTTTATACACTTGTACAAGCCCTCCGATAACTTCTTAATACATACACACACATTGATCTACAGTATGGACATGAAAATTCATTTTAGACTTGTAAAGGCTTCAAAATTCAATATGTTGACTCTACAAAACCATCTTGTACAATATTCTGATTTCTTGTGCTCTGCCAGTCACAAACCTCAAGAAGCACTACCTCTGTATTTTGAAAACTATTCAAACACAGATTTAGACTTTTAGTACAGGGTGGGATTACCATTACCAGCTTCTCCTTGCCATTTGATATGGCTAGAGCACACAGAATTTTTTTTTTTGACAATGTCTTGCACCACAATACCAGGCACGACCACATTTACCTGCGGTCTGTGTGGCTGCATGAATTGGGGGAAAAAATTCAAAGCTGCGACAAAAGTTATTGTCTACTTCATGAATGACCACAGTTGCACTGGTAAATGCAGTTTGAAGCTCAGTTCTGCATAGGAATGTTTTGAGTTGTGTTTTACAACTGCTTGCACAGTCTGAGCAGTTGTTATAAGACATATTTATAGAAAAATCTATTATATGGGCAGCTTCATAAAAAATGTTTTACAAATGTAGGAATAGGGATAAAGAGCTAGTAGTAGTTAGGCTGACAGGTACATATAGTGGTTATATTAAATGCAGTTTTGCCTTGTTTAATAAGGCAACTAACCATCATTATCAAAGGCCTTTCATGCCTGCCTAGTGCTCAAGGCCTTGGCAAAGTCGAATTTTGGTACTTTTCTCCTCAAATTTTTCTTTCATAGTAGATGCGTACAGACAGTGTAGTTGAGTTTAGTTAGGTACTGCTGCTTGGCAGGCATAATGTCCATGGGTGTTCTCATTATACAGCAGCTAGTAAGTTTGGTTTTAAAGATTTATGGTGTGTACTGGTTATTTACTATGTAGCATATTGTCCATTTGCCTGTGTCAACTTGTTTGTATTAATCTGGACTGTGTGGCGGGATTTCATGCTTGAGAGAGCTTTTTGCCTGAAATGTTGAGACAGACATTTGTGTATGCAGAGCTTGCATTTTGATGAAGTAAAACTAGCACACAGCAACACACACAAGTTTCAAGCCTTTCAAAACCATGCTTAGTTATGTAGTGGAACATCTGGCATGTTTTCACATTCAGATATATTGTGTTACTGTGCATGAATTCATTTCTGAACATTACAGTTATAATTTAGATTTATTAGCAGCAGAAGAAATAAGTGCATTTTCTTAATCCCCCTGGTGTTTTTGACGGACTTGCATAAACTGTCCAGCTGCTCCAACATACCATTTTCTGTTAGTTATCTTACTTTTTTTTTTTTTTTTTAGTCATCTCTGATGCAAATGATTTGGATCAGTTTATGCTCAGGTTATAGTTTAATCCACTGATGATGTTTAGTCCATCTCTTGTACAACTTTGGCAGAACAACCACGATGTACATGGAAATAACCACTGCCCAATAGCTATGGGCAGTGTCAAACTCCACTGCATTGCTGTTGTCTAGGTAATGTTTTCTTGCAGTGAAGTACGTATGTGATCTGTGTTCAGAAAGTCAGTGTGTTCTGTCCCCATCCCCTTTGTTAAAATGTAGTTTCTTTATGTAATAGTTGTGTGATGGTAGTGAAGTGTTTGTTTGCTGGACCTAAAGTTTATTCTTGGGTTAAAGGTAGTCATGTTGTCTAATCTGTATTTAATATTTGTAAATAAATACTGTGTCAGATGTTGGTGTATGGAGATTAAATTGCTTCATTTCTGCTTTCTTTTTGTCCTTAGACTGTGTACAGCTTGGCAGATGTTGCTTGCAAATGCCATGGAGTTTCAGGATCTTGTAGCTTGAAGACCTGCTGGTTACAGTTAGCAGATTTTAGGAAGGTTGGTGATCTACTGAAGGAAAAATATGACAGTGCAACTGCAATGAAACTCAACCAAAAGGGAAAACTTGTAAAGATGAATGGAAAAATCAACACCCCAACTACTTATGATCTTGTATACCTTGATCCAAGTCCTGACTACTGCATTAGAAATGAAAGTACAGGATCTTTAGGAACTCAAGGTAGACTGTGCAATAAAACCTCAGAAGGCATGGACGGCTGTGAGCTGATGTGCTGTGGAAGAGGCTATGACCAGTTCAAAACCATTCAGACTGAAAGATGCCACTGCAAGTTTCACTGGTGCTGTTACGTGAAATGTAAAAAATGCACAGAGATTGTAGATCAGTTTATATGCAAATAGCGGAAGACCGAAAGAAAAAAGGACTTGGTATATTTATAAGGGTGGAACTTTCTGATGCTTTAAGGAATGCCTGGATAATGAAAGTCAGTAACATTCCCAGAACTGCTTTTATAGAATGGATAAAATGGCAAATATTTATTTTACAGCAACTATGAACAGTTTGTCAGAGTATAATGAAGAACAGAAATGTGTTGTATAGATGCAGATGAGTGTTAGTACAATCACAACCACAGAAGGCAAACGAGTCATTAGATAACTTCAGTAGACCATAGATACTGGTTTGCTATGGACGGATTTTGAGTCTTGGATTGGTTTAGGAAATCATACCAAAATTCTAGTGCCCAGAAAAGCTGGTACCCACTTTTGAACAATAGAAAAGCAGAGTAAAGTGAATCAAAAATTGCAAGCACTGGTGGAATGTAAATCACAAAAAATAAGGACTGTATTCTCTTTATAATGGTATGCATGGCACTCGAGTGCAGATGTAATATTTAAAGTGTATAGGAAATACTGTAGTAGTCTGGCGTAGGTATGGGATCTTATCTTTAGCACAGCTGTGACAACTAGTGTTTCGTGTCAGAAGGGACCAAGTGCACCATGTAGTCCACCCTGATAATGCACATTAGCTGTTTTATTGTAACTTCAGTTTAATCTTCTGTTAATATCCATGTCACACAGCTGTAGGTCATGCCACATGGTTTAGGGTTTTCATTTATCACATGACGAATCAAATGGTTAGACATGAAAGAATATAGCTTTCAATTAATATCTGCTGTTTCTAAATTCAGTTTTTTGGGCATTTTATGTTTTAATTATGTTATAGGCAAGGAAAAAACATTCTGCTGGTTAACTGTAGTAGACTTTTGTATTTTAATCTCATTATGACTTTGTTTACCTGTTTTGAAACATCTTATTGGGGGCTCTAGCTGATCAGATAACTATAGTATCTATACATTTCATATGCCACTTAAAATTAAATCTGTCATTATCGCATGAAGTATTTATTTTGCTCTGTTGGCAGTCTCTTTTCAGTTTAAATTGAGTCTCACAACAAAAATATACAGATTTTTTTTCTGTTCTTCATAACTAAATATATGTATACCTTAAACTCTTAGAACACACATAGAGGTTTTGCGTATATATAGGAAATGTCTGTGGTCTCATGGTGTCCAATATTTTAGGCTGTGTATATATACATATGCTTTATATTGTAAAACCAGAAATTAAATTGTATGTATTTATTTACAAGCTAGTAATAGATTAGGATTATTTTACAGTGATACACTTTAAGAATTTAATCTGCTCTCAAAAAAAAATTGTGTACATCTTTGTTGGTGTCATTTTGCAGTTCAGTCTAAAAAAGGTATCGCACTGCACATGCAGATTCCAGTTTATTTATCTAATCATTTTTTTTGAATATTTATTGCTGAATGTTAATAGATGCCATTTTTAGTTTTTTAGCAGTTAAATATGTACATCAAGTACAGACTTCAGTCACATTCCTCACTTTATTACCACCTGGGTGAAGCTGTTTACCATTTTAGAAGTTTTAAGCATGTACCTTGTGTACCAAAAATTAAATTATCCTTTGGTTGTGGGATTTGTGACTCTTAGCTTTATGACACCACCAATGATTTTTATGATCAAAATTTTTACATTTATCAACTTTCCTGAATGTTTTAAGACTAAATCACATCTTCAATATTTTCTTCATGTTTGCAGCACGCATTTTTGAGATGGATAGGGAATTATCTGAATTTTATAGTTCTATAAAAGCTAATATTCTGATAATCCACTACTGCATTTAACTGTTTACAGGAAGGCTTTATGATCCTATGAATTAAAATGCATTCAAATAAGATTTTACCTGTTTTGTAAGTTCTCAAAGTTCACTTTGTTTTTGTACATTAAATGTACATATTTTGTCTTGCAAAATTTGTATATTTCACTGGTTTGAAAAGCCATTAGAAAGGATGAAAAGTATGCCATCAAGGAAGACGGGATATAAAATAAATATCTGTATTTTTCTTTAGTGGTCATGACTGTTTTATTAGGGATGGTTGGATTTATAGTACTCAAGCTCGTTGGCCAGAATACTGTTATTTCAATTTTTGTCATACTGTTATGGTTTTTTTTAATTAACCATAAATTATGTAATGTAGGTCTCTAGTAAGACTTGAAAAACTGGAAAAAATGCATTTTGTATTCGACAATTATGTGCTTTATTTTTTAGGAAGTTTTTTTACTCTTCTTTCTCACAAGGTGAGGAGTAAGTTACTCTGCCATATTGTTTTTTTTCCCGTGTCTTTATCTTTCAAGGATACAGACACTTGAACACACACACACACACACACACACACACACACACACACACACACACACACACACACACACACACACACACACACACACACACTCAACAGAGGAAATGCAATGCATTATATTTTAAACCAGGTAATTGGACTGGCTGATGGACCCTTTTTCCCCAATAGCCAGGCTCATTGTACTGCATATATTAAATGCAGTGTCACCTACCTGTTCCTTAATGCAATACATGAGTAATTACAAAAAGATGAAAGACAAAAATGTATCAACAAACCCCTTGAACCAGGGTTCTGTTAACCTGCTATATCAGAAGCTTTTGTAATTGGATGGCTTGGTCAAAGTTCAAGAACACTAAAAACTTGGGTTAACAGTTAACCAGGTACTGGTTTCTATGGCATTAATAATAATGATGTCCTGATGGTGTTCCAGCAGTCCTAGACTTGCATCAGTGTGCCTTTGAGAGATACATTTTTAGATGTCATTACAGCTGACTAATGCCAGGAGTGAATGTGCAGGCCACTTTTCAGCTGGTGCTGCTCTCTGCTTTAGTCTAATATCCTGAGGTGGTTCCTCTTAACACTGTTAAGGGATGGGGTGGCTCTCACATTGGCTAGTGGTATAGTGAAGTCTTTCCTAGTTAAGTAGATCCCTCCTCTTTCCTCCTGACATCTTCTTTAAGTTTTACCGTCCTTACCTATTCCATATACCCAGGTTAAAGAGACTGCCCATACTAAAAAGCAGTTGGTAGCCACTGTTTAGCAAAGTGAGATGCTGGCAGTCTTCCCTATATCAAAATGTTTGGATACGGAGAATACCATAATCCAGCACATGCCACAGAAGAACACGGCTTCCTCTGTGATGCAGGCAACCTATGCTGTTCATCGTGCATACAGCTGCAGTAATCACAGATGGCTTCTCCGCCGTCAGGCGGGTCCTCGGTCGGCCGAATTCCAAAGTCTAGGTCCGGCGTCGGTTGTTGTCGCTTTCTCTCCTGACGTCAGTGAGGCCGGAGTATATAAGACACAGCCGACGCCATGTTCTTCAGACTTTTTTGCCGCGCGGTGCCCGAAGCAGAAGCAGTTCGCAAGTGCCGGTCGGCCAGCTCCTGAATTACGAAAAAATTGGAAACCGAAGTCTTCATTAAAGCTAAGTACCCGTTGAAACTTTTCTTGCCTCAGACCGATGTCAGAAAAAGTTAATAATTGTATTTCTTGTGGGAAGCAAATACCGCATAAGGATTTCCATTCCCTCTGCATACCTTGTTTAGGCCCAGACCACGACGTCTCGGGCTGTCGCTTTTGCGCTACTTTCAATAAACGCACTATTAAGCGTCGGGCAGAGTTTGCCCAACACTTTTTTGGTAAAGCCTTTGATTATAAAATGTCGTTGGAGACTCCGACTACCGTTTTGTCCAAAAAACGCAAGGACAAGGACCGACACGTGAGGTCCGCGGTCCCCACCACCACCACGCCAAAACCAGCTACACGTGGTCCGGTTCTCAGCGAGATGCCTTTGCAGTCCCTGACTACCGATGACACTCCTTTGGCGGTGTCTTCTGTAACCAAGACCGCAGGTACCTCGGCCCTTTCCCAGACTACAACCACTGAAGCCATTGTGAGTGTTGAGCCTCCTTATGTGGACAGGTCCACTTCCACCCATGGTGTCTTTAGACCCTCATCTTCCTTTTCTATTAAGGCCTTTACTAAATCCAAATCAGCCAGGCATCCCAAGAGGCCTGTTGCACAGGGCCCATCTCCAGGCCCCATGCCTAAAAAAACAGATGCTTAAAATGGCTGAGGATTTAATTACTCTTATCAGTGGTTCTCAGCCCCCTCCAGACGAGACCCAGAGTGGAGGAAGATTCTCCGTCTTCTGATCAGGGCTCCATTTTATCAGAACATTCTGATGTAGAGGAACACTCTTACTCCCCTTTTGAAGATTCGGATGCAGAGCAGTCCATTCCTTCTGTATCTCCTCCTGAGGATTTTTCCTTTGGGGAAACCTTGCACACTTTGAGGGAACACTTCCATTGGGAAGGCCAACACTTTTCCGATTCCAAGAAAAGACTTAGGGAATTTCTTTTGTTACCTCAACACAGACCTCTGGCGATACCTCCTGTCTTGGACATACTTGATGTTTATTCGGAGGCTTGCCTTAACCCGGATTCCCTGCCTCCTGCACCAGTCAAACCTGATAGGTACTACAGAGTTCCTAACTCTCACCAATTTCTCTACAAAAGCCATAATGCTGACCCTGAAACCATTTCTCAAGGCCCCAAGGGATTGAAGGCCTCTACTGCTAAGAATCCACTTCCTGCCGAAAGAGTCAAGATCCTTAGAAAGGTGGGGAAAAAAGGTATATACCTCGGCCACCCTAGCCATGAGGGCCTTAAATTGTCAGTTTCATATGCTTAAATATCAACAGTTCCTGTTATCACAATTAAGTAATAAAATGTCTCAACCTGAACAACCAGATTTGAAGGAGTTGCAGGATATGATGCATAGTGCAGAGCAAGTGGGTAAACGCACCTTACAATGTGGCTATGATGCCCTAGAGGCCTCAAGCAGAGCTGCTGCTACAGGATCAGTCATTCGTAGACATGCCTGGCTTAGGGAACAAAGCTTGCCTGATCATGTGAAAGCTAAACTTCTAGATGCTCCTTTACAAAAGGATGTGCTGTTTGGTACTAATGCTGAGGAGATATTACGGAAAATGGAAGAAAAAGCCAAATCTATGCAAACTGTCAAAGCTTTTCTACAGGTCCAACCACCACGTTTTAGCAGAAATTGGCCTTCAAAAAACTGGTCCTTTCCAGCCACTGACAAGCCCCAAAGAGGTAGATACAGACGCACAAGGGGCAGAGGGCAATCACAAGGATCATATAGAGGCCGACAATGGCAAACTCCAGCACCAAGAGGTGGTGAAGACAGTGCACAACAATACAGGAAACAAACCCAATGACTCCCTCATTTTCATGCCAAGCAGGTCTCAGCTGGCAGCACCTTTGGGAGGAAAGCTGGCATTATTTACAAGAAATTGGCATATTGTCACAACAGACAAATGGATCCCGGACGTTATAAACAGAGGCTACAAATTTCAATTCCACACACTTCCAAAAATGAGAGGTATGCCAAACCTGCCACACAATCAAAGGGCAGAGGCACAACTACAAATTTCAAAGCTCATAGACATGAGAGCTATTCAAGAGGTACCTACTCATGAAAAAGGTCAAGGTTTTTATTCCAGACTTTTCCTGGTACCAAGGAAAGGAACCGACTGGAGACCCATTTTGGACTTATCCATCCTAAACACATTTTTACTCGTACCAAAATTCAAGATGCTCACATTACAGCAGCTTCTTCCCATGCTGGGCAAGGAGTTTTGGCTGGTAACATTGGACCTCAAGGAGGCATACCTGCATGTCCCAATCAGACAAAGCTGCAGAAGATACCTCAGATTTCTTGCAGGTTCAATCCACTATCAATTCTCTGCATTGCCCTTTGGCTTATCTACTGCGCCCAGAGTATTCACAAAATGCCTGGCATCAGTGATTGCCTACTGCAGACTTCAAGGGATAGAAATTTACCCTTATTTGGATGACTGCCTGATCCAAGCGGACAGCAAGCACATACTTCTGGAATATCTGGCTTATGTAACACGGTGACTGCATTCTCTGGGATACACAATCAACAAAGAGAAATCCAGGCTAACACCATCTCAGAAAATAACTTTCCTGGGTGCCAACTTGGACACAAACACCCAGATGGCCTATCATATGCCAGAAAAACAGGGGCAACTAACTCAGTACTTCAAAATACTAGCAAAATGTACCAGGCTTACTGCAAGGAAAGTCCTGCAGGCTCTGGGCTTCATGGCATCTTGCATTCTTTTAATCCCATGTGCAAAGTTGCATATGAGGAAACTTCAGTGGTACCTAAAAAACCTATGGTCTCAACACAGTCACAGTTTGGAAACAATAATACCAATAATTCCATGTTTGCAAAAGGAATTTCTATGGTGGGCCCAAGCATGTCAAGCAAACACAGGTCTCCCATTCTGCAAGCCCCAAGCAAATCAAGTCATCACAACAGACGCCTCAGATTACGCCTGGGGGGCGCACATGACAGACAGGTGCATTCAGGGCAAATGGTCCCAAAAGGAAAAGCACCTTCACATCAATCAAAGAAATGCTAGCAGTAATAAATGCAATTACAGCTTTCAAGGACATCCTGCATCCAGGACAATTACTGATAAGGACAGACAACACCACAGTAATGTGGTACATAAACAAACAAGGAGGAACACATTCATACCCCTTGTGCAGACTAGCCATGACTCTTTGGAACTTGGCTCTGGAATGGCAAATCGAACTTCAAGCACAGTACTTGCCAGGACTGGAAAACACGCTGGCAGACAATCTAAGCAGAAATATGACAGATCCACACGAATGGAAGTTGCATCCTCAGGTGTTTACAGAGATAATCCAAGCGTGGGGGAGGCCAGACATAGATCTTTTTGCCTCCCACAGGAATCATCAATTGGAAAAGTTTTGTTCGAGGACCTTCCATCCAAAGGCCTGGAGAGTGGACGCCCTTTCATTCAGTTGGACAGCATGGACAGTTTACGCTTTCCCACCTCTGCCTCTTCTGCCCAAGGTGCTCTTGAAAGCAAGAGCAGACAGACCGAAGATGATACTGATTGCTCCAGATTGGCCAAGGCAACACTGGTACCTGCTCCTGAGGAGCCTAACACATACTCCTCCCTGGTCCCTACCTCTAATGCCTCTTCTGCTGACGCAGCACAGCTACAAAACTCTTCACAGTCAGCTGAAAACACTCAATCTCGCTGCATGGAAAATTCCTTAACACCACAACAGACACTACTCTCCAAGGAGGTGCAGGATGTCATTTTGGAGGCCAGGAGGCCATCTACTAGAAAGGCTTACTCTGCAAAATGGAAACGGTTTTGCTCTTGGAATGAGAAAAAAGGCCAGGACCCTAGAAAACTGAATTTGCCTCGGGTATTACAGTATCTAGCTGAGCTGCTGAATAGTGAATTTTCTTCCATAAAAATCCATGCCTCAGCCATTTCTGCAGAATTCAACACGGATCCACCTTTATTTTCTCACCCACTCTTACGACAGTTCCTCAGAGGGGCTAAGAATATAAGACCACCAAGGAAACGACCAATACCAGCCTGGGATCTTAATTACATTCTAGAAAAATTTACATTGCCTCCTTTTGAACCAGCTGCCTCAACAGATTTGCAATATTTGTCCTGGAAAACAGCCTTCCTTCTGGCCATCACTTCAGCTCGTAGGGTTTCGGAACTACAGGCCCTCATGGCGGTGCAGCCCTTTCTCATCTTCCATCAGGACAGGGTCCCCCTTCGTACCAACCCGTCATTTATGCCTAAAGTGGTATCCAGGGTAGCTTTAAATCAGGCCATACACTTACCTACTTTTTACCCCAATCCTCAAAACAAAGGGGAAAGGCTGCTACACTCTTTAGACATCCATAGGCAGCTACGTTATTATTTGGACAGAACAAAGTCCTTCAGGAAATCAGAATAACTTTTTGTGTCCTATGCTGTAGGGGGCTCAAGGGAAGCCAGTTACCAAGCAGACAATTTCAAAGTGGATAGGCCACTGCATACGGTTTTGTTATTCCTATCCTGGGAAATCTGTTCCCACAGGCATCAGATCCCACTCCACCAGAGCCACAGCTACCTCTACAGCCTTCCTCAGAGGAGTTCCTACCAAAGATATTTTGGAGGCAGCCACTTGGAGTTCTGTACATACCTTCACAAAACACTACCACCTGCCTTTATACTCCAAAACTAGAGCAGGCTTTGCCACTACTGTGTTGCAGGGCATTCTGGCTCATCCCAGTTCCACCTAGTACCTACCACCCTGTGCGTAGCTTTGGGACTCTACCCATCTGTGATTACTGCAGCTGTATGCACGATGAACATAGTACAGTTTTGTACCTACCATAAATGTAGATGTTCGAGTGCTAATACAGCTGCAGTACAGGTTTCCCTCCCTCCTTCCCCACTTGGTAAAGGCATGGGGCCTAACCCTCTCTTCATACAACCTGACTGGGTTATCCTTCTATGGTTTATTTGCTTGCAACTACTGATTTTGATATATATATATATATACATATATAAATATATATATATATATATATACCATATACATATACATATACATATACATATATATATAATTTATGTATTGCCTTCCTTCTGGGGGCACCTGACATCTGGGGCAAGAAAGACTGAAGAACATGGCGTCGGCTGTGTCTTGTATACTCCGGCCTCACTGACGTCAGGAGAGAAAGCGACAATAACCGACGCCGGACCTAGACTTTGGAATTCGGCCGACCGAGGACCCGCCTGACGGCAGAGAACCCATCTGTGATTACTGCAGCTGTATTAGCACTCGAACATCTACATTTATGGTAGGTACAAAACTGTACTTTTAGTGGCATGCATGCTGGGGGGCAGACTTACAGGATGGGAGTGACCATTGCCGGCCTTCCTTCCTAGGATGAGTGAGGTAACTGTTGGTCACCACTTGTTTGACACTTAGAGGGGTTAGTATGTGTTGCCCTCATGGAGTATGAGCCTGCTGAGTACACACTGGTCAGTTGTGCATCACACAAACTGGAGAAATATGTAAAGGCATGTATGCTTCATACAGATGGACATAGAGCTTGAGAGAACTGCGGGGGGGGGGCAGCAGCAGAGTTTCAGGCGGGTTTGGGAGTCCACTGCTTCTGGCAAATTGTCCTACTCTCTACTTGCCTGACTCTTCCTTCACAGTGGCATGAATGGGCTGATTTAGGACCTGAAGCAAGTGAACAAATAAGCCATAGGAATCTCTCTCAGCTGGAAGGTCCGTGGCACCTGCCCTAATAGAATCCTTTTTTTTTTTATTTTTTTTTTTTTTGCGCTGTACTGTCCTGTTAATCTATTGAACAAGACCCAGATGATGGGAGTATTACTTCTCTTTCATGTCATTCAGAGGATTCAAAGTTCAGAAAAGTTGTTCTCTCCCTGAATAATTTGCCTTTCTTTTCTTTTAATGTGATTGCATTGCATGGAGACCATATGGAAATGGAAGTGTCCTCCCAAGGTTGTTTTTTCTCTTGAAAGATGCCACCCTGATGGTGTGATTCCATGCTCCTAGGTGAGAATACATGTAAGCCTGGTTTGACTGTTTCTGCTAAGTCACTCTCATAGTGACCTAATGGTCCTTATCTCCTGGATAAGAATACCAGAGCTCTGTACAGGTTTTAAAATTGTGTATTATGCCCTCCATCTTATCTTTGAAGGTGATAAATAGCTTGACACATGTACTTTCTTTAGATTGTGTTGCTTAACTGTATGTTTGTTGCTTGACAGTTCCTTGAAGGAAATTCCCAAGGCGCAGATCAATGGGTTTCATGGTTACCAATTTAATGGTCAGAGTGGCTAATTGTATTATGGATGGGGATGCCATAAAAATGTCTGGAACATGTATATGCTAGCACTCGTGGTTTTACCTATCAGTTTTTATTGAGGACACGGACAGTCTTTTCTTTGTCTGGATCCTTTTGTTTCCTTTGGAGATTGCCATTTCTCCAAAATATTTTTTCCCGTCTGCAAAGGTCGACCATTAAGCTCTCTGTTGGCCCACTGCCTCTACCTGTTAATCTTATCCTGTTGGATCCCAAAGGTTCCATCTGAGAGTTGTCCTGCACTAAAGAGCCTTGCTTTTCTCATGCAGGTTGTATATGGTAGATTCCCTGTTAGGCAATCAGGTGAGAAGGGTCACAAATAGGCCAGCATCAATCCAATGAGAGAGTTTTCTGCTAGCCTGATCCCTGTCTCATTCCCTTTGCTAACACCATAATTGTAGATTGAGACAGCTATGTGAGGACACAGTGAGTGTCTTTCACCAAGCCATATGTTGAGCATGCCTAGTCTGCTTCCTTCTCCCTCCTAGACTTGTGCCAGCACTTTCATGTCTATAGGGCTTGTGAAGTTATCCCCAGCATTGTCTACCCCCTCCCCGTAGATGCACACATCCACCATCTCTCTTTTTCAAGTGCCCAAAAGTACCCCAAACTCTGGTTGCCTGGGCTGTAGCTTTCTTCATCTTTGTCATCTGAGTGATGATGCTTCTTTAGACTATGAAGAAGAAAGGTCTACCCATTATGGGTGAGAGGGATGAGTTTGCTGTTTTCACAGCATCCTATATTTAGATGTACAGGAGCAAAGCAAGAACTATAAACGTAAGAAAGACTCCTAGATGTCCATGATTCTCTGGCTGGATCTAAAATTGTTTCTGGACAAGAGGTTGTGGGGATTTTCTTTTTGTTTCAGTGCAAACTGCAGCTGTCCTGACCCATAAGCTACCTGCCCTTAAAAAGAAGTTATTGAATGTAGATGCTTTCTCTATGGCTCTGACTGTTTTGCCACCACCAAACAGCTGTAGATAAAGGTACTAAATAGCCCCCAGGATATCATTTTAAAGATCTCTTCTCTTCATCTGTACCCCTTCAAGAAACTTGTCAAATGATCAGCCTTAACAGAGCATGTAAGGATCAAGATGCAAAAGCCCATGAAAAGCCATCTAGGATCTCCAATAGTACCAGTAAAGACTCAATCTTCTGTTCCAAAAATGTATCTTGCTTCTGAACAAGGGTTGATTGTCATTTATGGTTAGTCATCTTCTTCCAACTAGCAAAGGTCCCAAGTATTGTAAGGAAATAACACAAAACCAATAGAACTTAAAGTAAATAAAAACTGTGTAAAGAAAGGTATGTTAATTATTAGTTGCTAATGAATATGGTATCTTTCTTTATACAGCATTTACTTTTAGTTCCATTATTTTTGTCTTATTTGGACTTGGTTTGGAACTTTTTGCTTCAGGGTACTAGTTTGCTTATTGTAAGGAAATGGACAAAAATAGTAGACAATATTTCTGTAGGCAGGAAACACTGTCTCCTTATGAATGTGTTTGCCTTGCAAGGCCCTTATGTTTTTAGCTCCAGAAAAGTAAAAACTAAGCCCCAGCTCGATCAGATTCTGTAATGTCCTTTACTACATCTTGCTATCATCAGCTGATAAAAGATCCAGGTGTGGCAGTTGTACAAGGTTTCTGTAGAACTATCTGACTGATTTACAGCTGGGCACTGGTTCCCAGGTTTTGATCTTCATTCTACTAGAAACAATTCTCCATCTCTTGAATTTCCAGCAGCTTTTGTTCTTGTGGCAACAGGCACAGGGGAAGAAACTGTTTCCTCCTGTCATCGAGATGACTCATGATGGATATGACCCAGCACTCACTGTATGTGATGCATAGTAATTGAGGTGACTGTCCCACTGAAATGTTCCTTGGCCCCCATTGTATTTAGCTGCAAATAGTATGTGGCTTATATGGTGGGTGTTCATGTTCTCCCTCTCTGCCTTGCTGAATGCATTACCTTTGGGATGGCTGCCCTCACTAAGAGAAATAGACAACTGTCTTCCCAACTAGCTTCTGACTCTAATCAGGATTGGCTTACACTAGTGAGCCTATTCTCCTTTTAGTTATTGGATCAGTGTTCTTTTCTTTAGCCGTCCAATGGAAGATGTACCCTTTAGGGAAGTTCTTAATGCAAGAGTAATAGTGGGATGTGGACTTGTGACTCTCAATGTTATGTATACTGCTAGGTATTGAAGAATCCAGCCACATGCCCTTTCTTTAGTAGTAAAGATACTTGAGGATGACTTTGAGAGCCTATGAGTTGAACCAGACTGCCAGTGCACATAGTCTGACCACTTCTGTCACCGAGAAGAGAAATTCAATTAACTATGCGCAAATCTGTGGCTGACCGTCATGATTTCAGTTGATGTGGCCAGAAAGTCAAAATTGGCACCAGCAGTAATACATTATCAAATGACAACATAATGTGTACTTGATAGAAAAAGATTTCTATGTGCTGTTAATTGATAAGTAAACATGCTACAGTATCAAAAGGTTTAGATTATGGATACTGGAATAGCTTAGATGTAGTTTAAAGCAGCATGTGACAAAACATTTGCAGTCTACCTTGAAGTTTAACAAGGTTCCTGTAACTGTAGTGATTCCATGGTTATTGCCTCAAGTTCATCCATCAGATAACATGTATTTAAGGTACAGTCCTTTGAAGACATCAAGTGCAACTCCCAAATTTTGACAACAAAAGAAAAAAGTGAATGGTGATTTGCAGTAAAAAGTGCAACAAAACTGCAAAAAAAGGTGCCTGAGCACACACAGATTTATTACTCAGTTTAGCACTTTTGTGTTAAAACAAACTTCACCAGAGCTGAGAAAGAACTCTTCTCCAAACACTTGGTGCACACATTCAAATGACGTGACCAAATTAAAATAAATACGTAAAGCAATTAAAAATATTCAGTGAAAACATCCAGTCATTGTAAATCCGATTTTCTAAACACTGTATACATAATAAGTAATAATACTAGGACTTAAAAATCCTATCATTCTGTAAAAATAAATGTCACTTAAATGTCACTTTCAATCCTGGTGGTAAACTGGCATCAAGCTTAGTTTGTCACTTTAACTTATTCACATTTAATATGATATTTAGGTCCCCACTAACGTCAACATCTTGATGACATCAAGAACAAAAAAAAAGCTTTATAAACGAAATACACTCTCAGGAGTGCTTTGCCAATGCTTTAGTGACATTAATCGCATAAACATGTTCAGTTAATTTCCTGACAGTCTTGGCAACGTAAGAATTGTTACAGGTCTCAGTGCAATTTACAACCCCGTCTGTATTAAAAACATTTCTGATTATGGCAATATAAAGGTCCCCTATAAGTAAAACTAAAATTACTCTCATTAATAAACTTACACCACCTACAACTTGGGTAGTATCCATGTTACCAGTGTACATTGCATTATCCACCCACAGGATGTTCAAAAAGAGATTTAAGGATATTTCCTCTCTTGCCAGCAAACACAAGGACATGTCACATTTTGTAAGGCCAGACATATGTTGACTTTCCAATTATCTCTTGTGTGCCTTTTGTGTTAATACTACAACAGAACAGGAATAATCCCTATCTTGAATAACTTCATTACCTTCCACATTATTGCTTGTTAACTAATTTTTGGTAAATCTATATATTTTTTTTACTACTTACAAAATATTGTGAGCAATAGTAAACCTTTCTTTAACTCCAAAACAGAGACTGGATACTGTATTGTCCTGCAATTTAATTGCATTCTCAAAGTACTGTGGATGTGCATAGTACTATACATATAAGTGATAATGTAAGTGAACTTCCTATAAATCTTAGAATAAAAATTGATTATCTAAATTTAATTTAATATCCACATAACAAAAACTTGACCCTCGTTCTGTCAATTGTACAAGCAAACTGCAAAAAGTCATAATTTGTACTGAGGGTGTTCTGAAAATTATTAATTTTTTTAAACAATTATCAGGAACATCTAAAAAGAAAAAAAATACCTCAATAAAACAAACATATAAAAGAACATGTGCAAAACATTTAGATGTTCTTCATCTCACATTGCTGCAGTCATAACCTGTGGGTAGTCCGCTGTCCTCGGTCGGCCCGAATACCAAAGTGTTAGGCTGGCGTCGGTCATGGTCGCTCAGATATGACGTCAGTACGCCGTGGTATTAAAGCGCATGACCGACGTCATATCCTCAGTCTTTCTTGCCGCATGGTCCGAAGCAGAAGCAGCGTTTGCAAGTGCCGTTCGGCGTTCTGAAATTTTCGTATTCTGAGTTTCAGACCGAAAACCAAGTTGGGCTAAGTACCCCGTTGGGGAATATTTTTGTCTTTTCTTGCCTCAGTTAAATCCGGATGTCAGAAAAAGTGAATAATTGTATTTCTTGTGGGAAACGGATACCTCATAGGGATTACCACTCTCTCTGTATTCTTTGTTTGGGGCCTGAGCACGACGTAGTCGGGTGTCGCTTTTGTGCTAGATTTAATAAGCGCACCATTAAACGTAGGTTAGATTGCGCTAGGCTTGTCTTCGGTAAGCGGTGTAATTACAATATGCCGTCGGATCCTCCGACTACCGCTAAGAAGCGCAAGGAAAAATCGTAAGTCCAAGCAGGATGAGTCGTCCGTTCCGGACGCCGGTTCTTTAGAAACTACGGTGGAATCTGTGGATCCAGCCGAGGTTTCAGCTGAGTCTCAGGGGGAGCCGTTAATTTTGCAAGATGTGGCCTCTCAGGAGTCGGGTCAGGCTGAGGGGGCCTCTCAGGTTGCTGTACTCCCTTCTTTGCATAAGGTGGTTAGGCCTTCCCCTTCTGTCTCTAAGGTACCTTCCAAGGTCAGGCCTGGTTTGTCTTCCTCTGGTGTCAGTCCTAGTTCTGCAGGTTCTGTACCTAAAAAACACATGCTAAAAATGGCAGAAGATTTGATTTCCTTAATCAGAGGTTCTATGCCCCCTCCAGATAAGAGGCCTAGGGTGGAGCCAGAGGTGGAAGGTTTGGAACATTCTTCAGATTACTCAGAGTCTTCGGCTGAAGACATTCAGGATTTTCCTCTTTATTCTGATTCAGACACAGAGAATTCTAGTCCTTCTGCTTCTCCTCCTGAGGATTTTTCTTTTTCAGAAACCCTGCATTCTATGAGGGAGCATTTTAAATGGGAAGGTCAGGATTTCTCAGATTCCCGAAAGAGGCTTAGGGAATCTTTGTTTTTACCACAACAAAGGCCCTTGGCTATACCTCCTGTTTTGGATGTTGTTCAGGATGTTTTCTCTGAGGCTTCCCTTAATCCAGACTCTTTGCCTCCTGCACCGGTTAAACCAGATAGGTATTACAGAGTGCCAGAGGCTCATAAATATCTGTATAAGAGCCCAAGGGCTGACCCAGAAACTATTAGCCAGGGACCTAAGGGTGTCAGGGCTTCTGTTGTAAAGAATCCAGTTCCTATGGATAAAGATTCTAGAGCTTTGGATAGGTGGGGTAAAAAAGTGTATACCTCTTCCACTCTAGCAATGAGGGCTTTGAATTGCCAGTTTCATATGTTGAAGTACCAGAATTTTCTCCTTACTCAGTTAAAGTCTAAGGTAGATGCTTTGGCAGAGGGCATAGAGTGTAAGGAATTACAGGATTTGGTTCATGCCTCTGATCAGGTGGGTAAGCATTCTTTGCAGTGTGGTTTCGATGCTTTACAGGCTTCTTCCAGGGTGGCTGCCACTGGATCTGTTATTCGTAGGCACGCCTGGCTTAAGGATCAGAACTTGTCAGAGCATGTTAAAGCTCGAATTTTGGATGCTCCTCTTCAGTCTGAAGTTTTGTTTGGTTCTCCTGTGGAGTCAGTCTTGAAGAAAATGGAAGACAAAGCTAAGTCTATGCAGACTGTTAAGGATTTTTTGCAGGTGCAGCCCCCTAAGTTTAGCAGAAGTTGGCCTACTAAGGGATGGGCTTACCCTTCTTCTGATTTACAGTCTAGGGGCAGATCTAGACGTGGTAGGGGCAGAGCTCAGGGTTCTTTCAGGCCTAGAACATGGGGTTCCCCTGCACAATCTACAGGTGAGGGCAGGGGCCAGTCCTTTCGTAAACAGACCCAATGACCTGCATCTTCAGCTGCCAGATCCTTCCTGTCTGGCAGCTCCTTTGGGAGGAAAGTTGGCACTTTTCAGGCAAAATTGGCTTTTAGTCACCCAGGACAAATGGGTGTTGGACATTATAGACCGAGGCTACAAGTTTTATTTCCACACATTGCCTCCTTTCAAAGGCATGCCAGATGTTCCTCCTCAGCAAAGGGTGGAGGCTCACAAACAGATTTCTTTACTTCTTCAAATGGGGGCTATACAGCAAGTCCCTCTGTCAGAAGTGGGCCTAGGATTTTATTCTCGCCTGTTTCTTGTACCAAAGAAAGGAAACACTTGGAGGCCAATTTTGGATTTATCTATCCTCAACACATACCTGGACATTCCAAAATTCAAAATGTTGACTTTGCAACAACTTCTGCCTCTGTTGGGCAAAGATCACTGGATGGTAACTCTGGATCTCAAAGAGGCTTATCTTCATATTCCTATCAGGCCCAGTTGCAGGAAATTCCTGCGTTTTCAGGCTGGGACTTTACATTATCAGTTCTCTGCATTGCCCTTTGGCTTATCTACTGTGCCCAGGGTGTTCACAAAGGTTCTGGCTCCGGTGATAGCCTTCTTAAGGTTAAGAGGAATACAAATTTATCCTTATTTGGACGACTGCCTGATTCTTGCTCAAGACAAAGACAAGCTACTTCACCATCTACAGTATGTTATGGCAGTGTTAAGGTGCCTAGGGTATTCTGTGAACGAAACAAAGTCCAGTCTAGTACCCTCTCAGGACATGTGCTTTCTGGGTGTGAGACTGAATACAGCCTCTCAGATGGCTTTTTTGACCCCGGACAAGCAAAGAAATCTTACATTTTACTTCCAACAATTGTCTCTACGGTCCAGGCTGACTGCAAGGACAGTCCTTCAAGCCTTGGGGTTCATGGCATCTTGTATTCTGGTGCTTCCCAATGCCAAACTGCATATGAGGAAGCTACAATGGTATCTCAAAAGTGTATGGACTCAACACTGCCACGATTTGGACACTGTCATTCAGATAATACCTTGCATTCAAAAGGAATTTTTATGGTGGGCTCAGGAATGTCACCTAAACAAGGGACTCTCTGTGACCCGACCAGAGGCGAGTCAGATCTTAATGACAGATGCCTCAGACAAGGCTTGGGGAGCACACCTCAATGGAAAATGGGTTCAAGACACGTGGCCTGCCAGACTTCAACATTTGCATATCAACTTGAAGGAGATGTTAGCAGTCCAATTTGCATTGATGGCTTTCAAGGATCTACTTCACCCAGGACAAGTGTTGATTCAAACAGACAACACAACTGTCATGTGGTACATCAACAAGCAAGGGGGAACCCATTCGTACCCTCTTTGCAGGCAAGCTATGATTTTGTGGGAGACTGCTCTCAGTTTGCACCTCACTCTTCAGGCAAGGTTTCTGCCAGGAGCACAGAACTCCTTAGCGGATGTTTTGAGCAGACAGATGGTGGATCCCCACGAGTGGAAGTTGGATCCTCATGTATTTCGACAGTGGACAGTGATTTGGGGGACTCCAGACCTAGATCTGTTCACTTCTCCACTAAATTTCCAGTTGCCAAAG
The DNA here is from genome assembly GCF_019279795.1 of Protopterus annectens. NCBI lineage: Eukaryota > Metazoa > Chordata > Ceratodontiformes > Protopteridae > Protopterus > Protopterus annectens. Next base: position 107,585,220 of record NC_056740.1, on the reverse strand, counting down.
TTTTGCACAAAGATGTTTCATCCAAAAGCTTGGAAAGTGGATGCTCTATCATTCAGTTGGAACAATCTTCACGTCTATGCCTTTTCTCCTCTGCCTCTTCTTCCCAAGGTGCTCTTGAAGGTCAGACAGGACAAGCCCTCCATGATTCTAATAGCTCCAGATTGGCCACGGCAGCACTGGTACCCTCTGCTGAGGAGTTTCGTACGGGAGCCTCCTTGGCCTTTGCCATCAATTCCACACCTTTTGTCCCAGGCAGGCAATCATTTCCTCAATGTCAGGATACAGTCCCTGCATCTGACAGCCTGGCATATTCTGTTCTAGAACCTGGAGGGTCGCAGCTTCCTCAACAAGTTTTGAATGTCATTTTGGAGGCCAGAAGGCCTAGTACAAGGAAAGTTTATGCTGATAAATGGAGGAGATTTTTTATTTGGAGCAAAGCAAAGAGCTTTGATGTTTCAGGGCCTAATTTGAGTGTTTCACTTCAGTATCTTACAGAATTATTAGACAAGGGTTTGTCTTTCTCCTCTGTAAAAGTTCATGCTGCAGCCATTTCTGCTCACTATGACTGTGACCCACCATTATTCTCTCATCCTTTAAGCAATTTCTTAGAGGGGCAAAGAACATAAGACCCCCGCGTAGAGCTCCTACTCCTTCCTGGGATCTCAGTTTTGTGTTGGAAAAACTCACTTTACCTCCTTTTGAACCTGCAGCTACATCTGAGTTGAAGTTTTTGTCTTGAAAGACTGCTTTTTTGTTGGCCATTACGTCTGCTAGAAGGGTATCTGAATTACAGGCTCTAATGGCAGTTGAACCCTTCCTGATTTTTCATAAGGATAGGGTATCCCTGCGTACTAACCCTACTTTTATGCCTAAAGTGGTTTCAAATGTGGCCTTGAACCAATCTATTCATTTGCCTACATTTTATGCTGATCCCCAAAATAAAGGGGAGAAAATTTTACACACTTTGGATATTCACAGGCAGTTGCGTTATTATTTGAGCAGAACTAAAGGGTTCAGACAGTCTCAACAGTTATTTGTTTCTTTTGCTTTGGGCTCTCAGGGGAAACCTGTTTCAAAACAAACTATTTCTAAGTGGATTGGCCATTGTATTGCTTTTTGTTATTCTCAGCATGGTAAGGAGATTCCGGCTGGAATCAGACCTCATTCCACTAGGGCTACTGCCACTTCTACTGCTTTTTTAAGGGGTGTAGCTACTAAAGATATTTTGGAAGCATCTACTTGGAGTTCAGTGCACACTTTTTCTAAACATTACCATCTCCCTCTTTATTCCAAATCTAGGGCTGGGTTTGCCACTGCAGTTTTACAGGGCATGTTAGCAGCTCCCAATGCTTTATGATTTTGCCAACCTCCCTTTACCTTTGCTTTGGGATTCTACCCACAGGTTGACTGCAGCAATGTGAGATGAAGAACATAGTACAGTTTTGTACCTACCGTAAATGTAGATGTTCGAAGATCCACATTGCTGCAGTCCAATTTACCCTCCCTCCTTCCCCTCTGTAGTTTAGAGTGGTTGTGTGGTTTGGGTTGTAAATATTGTTTGTACATGGGTTTTGGAGGTTTTTCTGTTTTTGGCTATGGCCTTTCTTTTTAGGGCCTTCTGACATCTGGGGCAAGAAAGACTGAGGATATGACGTCGGTCATGCGCTTTAATACCACGGCGTACTGACATCAGATCTGAGTGACCATGACCGACGCCAGCCTAACACTTTGGTATTCGGGCCGACCGAGGACAGCGGACTACCCACAGGTTATGACTGCAGCAATGTGGATCTTCGAACATCTACATTTATGGTAGGTACAAAACTGTACTTTTTATCCAACCACTTCCTTTACCACTCATTCAAAACCAGGTTAACAAATGTTGGAGCCACATTAGAACCCATTACAATTCAAAAATCGTGGTTATACATGTATATATATATATATATATATATATATATATATATATATATATATATATTTCACCGTTATACATACAATATTAAGCACCACTTCAAGTGCACATAGTATTTTCTCCATTTGTGAAATTAATTTCAGCAGGTAAAAAAGCTCATCACCATGTCTATTTCCATATCCTGTAGAATCCCTATATAAAGTGAGGCGACATCTGCAGTAATCATCACTGGGTTATTTATGTTATGATGAAATACTAAATGGTTTAATGCACCTAAAATGTCCCATGAATCTTTCACATAGGACGAAGTACCCTGAGTGATAACTTGGAATCTAAAAAGAATAGAAGTCACCTTGGTTTTTAAACCATGTGCAGCAATGATGGGTCTAAAAGGGGGGGAGGGAGGGGTCAGTACAATCCTTGTGTAATTTAGGTATCCCAAAAAAACTTGGCCATTTATGTTTGACCCACAAATTCAAGCCGTTTAGAAGCTACCTTGCTATTATAGGCCATCTTTATAGTCTCATTAGACACAGTATAAAATTTAGTGCCCGATAACCCAGTTTTATCATTCATAAACCTAATGTGACTCATTTTGCTTAACATATACAACACTTTCCTCTTTTCACAAGACAAAAAAAGAGAGTTTAGGAGGCTTATTCAATAAAAGCCTTGTATTCCTCTCACACCAACTCAAAAGCACAAACATTAGCAACAAAGGAAGGATAAAGGAACTGCTCTTTAGATGAGAAGTAATTTCTTTGCCAACAGTATTGTCTAGCATACACTTCAAATTAAGTTTCTAACCTATTTAAAATCCAGAATGGTGTCCTTAATATTGGATCTCCTACTGGGTAAAAAATAAAAACCTTGAGAACTCCAAATCAGTCTTGGAAAGTCCCATGGTATTAAGATTAATAACCTTCTATTTACCATAATCGAATGTGGAATTCACTATCCTTGTCCCTTGGCCCAATGAAATGTCCACCATCTGTTCTGTGAATGTTCTCTTCCTTTGCTTCTCCCATGGGTGTATAGTTGTATTCTGTCTGACTATATCACTTTAAGGCCCTGGAAGTCCATGGACTTGCCCCATTACACTGAACATTTCCATCTGTGATTGGCTGTTCACTAGCATTGGATCAGTTTGATGCCCCTTTTGTTTCTTTCCAGCTAACTGCCCTGATCTTTGAGGATCTATGGAATTTGGAACAGTCTTTAAAAAATTACCTTTCCTCTAATTGCTGCTAGTTTGCATATTGTTCAAACTCCTAGATATACTCTTTGTTAATATATAAGTAAATTTATTGCAAAAATCTTAGCAACTCTTTCTAATTTTTTTTTTTTTTTTTTTACACCTTCCAATTTTTAATCGTATGTTGGGCCACCGACACAACTACTGTCTCAATTTATAATGTGATTTGGAAAAGTGACATCTGTCTGACTTTTATAGGGTTCAGAAGTTTCTTTTTGTCTTATCCTAATTATGTTTAACAAGAATATTCATAAGATTGCACCTCACATCATCAAAAAAAAAACATTATTCAGTCGTAGCTTCTAGGTTATTTAGGAAGTAATACTTTTGCTCTATCCCCTATGTCATGTATGGATGGGAGGCCATCAATAAGAAAAGTATTATCCTAAGACCCCCCCCATACAAATCTTTAGTTACCAACCTACTAACATGCCTCTCTCATATAGATGCCCATGATACTCAGGACCCAAATGGTTTGGGGTGTATAGTTAGGCTTGTAAGGGCCCTAGTGGTCATTAGCTTAGTAACAACCTTGAAAGCTGAATTCCTACATTTTTGAGAACTACTTTGTTCTTAATGCAATGTATGAAAAACAAAATTGTCTCAAACCAAAGATTTCTCTTTACAAACTACCTGGTAGAAAAAAAGATGAATCTCCAGTTGCTTCTACACCATGACCATGATGCAAATTGAATAGATTGCCTGGCAACCAATAAGATAGAGGTGCCAGAACCCTGATAATTACCTTATTAGCAGTTGGCAGATTTATCAGCAAGTTTGTCTCAAATTCAGGAACCGACTACTGTAAAATACCACTGTTTTTATCATCCAGCAATGAACCTCCTCCTGCCATGGCCTACAGTATAAAAAACACTCGACAACAAAAGAAAAAAAAAAATAAATTGAGATTCATAGTAAAACAAACCTAACTAAAAAAAACTGCAAAAAAGGAGTTCAAGCAAACTCAAAATTTATTACTCAGTTTAACACTTCCATCTTAAAACAGACATTGTCAGAATGGAGATAGTGTTTGGAGAGTTTATTTTTCATCTGTTCTGTTCAAGTCTATTTTATTTAAGACAAACGTGTTAAACTGAGTAAATTTGAGTTTGCTCTGAAGCCTTTTTTGCAGTTTTGTTTTTTAGCTCCCGAATGTACCCTTAAAGAATTGTTAAATCTCCATCTCATGTAGTGTTCAAAAAGCTGGAAAAAAATGGACAAAAATTATTCCAACTGTAAAATTTTCACTTCCCAGATGTTCTTCGTGTTTCACTGTTGCAGTCATCCAGCCGGCCTGAATACCAGAGTCTTTGGATTTCTGCGTCTGATGCTATCACTTCTTCCATGACGTCAGGGGGTATAAAACATGCAGCCAATGCCATTACATCAGTCTTCTTGCTGTACGGTGCCCGAACCAGAAGCAGTTCGCAAGTGCTGATCGGCAGACTCCTGAAATTTTTGTTTGAGTTTCAGACTTGAACTCTTCAAAAAGCTAAGTACCCTGTTGGGGATCATTTTTTCTTGCTCTAACCAATGTCAGAAAAAATTAACAATGGTCTTGCCTGTGGAAAGCAAATACCTCATAGAGATTTTCATTCTTACTGCATCGACCTGTTTAGGCCCAGACCACAATGTCCCTCGCTGTCGGTTTTGTGCCTTGTTCAACGCCCAAACTATTCGTTGTTGGGCTATTTTTGTAGCTAAATACTTTCGTTCTCAATCTCCGTACTCCAAAATGGCTTCGTTAAGCCATTTGACTACTGATCTTCTGAAAAAATGTAAGACAGACTGCATAGGTCCAAAACTGCCAATGACGCTTACGATAAGCTAGTCGCCAGTCCACCTGTACTCAGTGAGGTGCTTTTGCAGCCCTGGATAAGTGCTACTGCAGATTCACAGGCCTCTACTGAGACCCATTTGGAGTCTGGTATGCCGCGAGATGCTTCTTTGACTATAGAACCTGTGGATGTCTCTACCTTAGATGGGTCCGGAGCTGCTGTGCAGGCACCGGCTTCTGAGGGTATATTCAGGCCTACCGATTTTCATATTAAACTGACGACTTTGTTTCAAGCTAAGAATATCAAACTCCTCAGGCCTAAAGCTCGCACTAAGCCTAGAAAACTGATGGCCAAAGTGCATTCTCAGGCCTATATGGCTCAAAAACAAATGATTAGAATGGCTGAAGACCTTATTACCTTAATTAGGGGAAGCCAGCCTTCCCCTCTAAAACACCTAGAACTGATTTTCTTACTGATTCTTCTGATCAGGAATCTGATGTCTCTGTTCCTTCTGACTACCAAAATTTACTCTTATCTACTTATGAGGATTCTGATGTAGAGGATTCCTTTCCCTCTGCTTCCCCTCCAGAAGATTTTTCTTTCGGTGAAACCTTGCATACCCTTGGGGAGCATTTCTGCTGTGAAAGCCAGGACTATTCTAAGTCCAAAAAGAGAATTGGGGAAATATTAAACCTGCCTCAACACAAGCCTCTAACTATCCCTCCTGTTCTGGAAATTGTAGATGTTTTCTTGGAATCCAGCCTTACCCCAGACACTTTGCCTCCAGCTCCCAGGAAACGTGACCGGTACTACAGAGTACCTGACTCTCTCAAATTCCTTTTCAAGAATCCTACTGCGGATCCAGAGACTATTTCCCAAGGACCAAAAGGCATTAAGGCTACTAGTGTCAAAAATCCTACCCCTTCTGATAGGAATTCTAGAGCTTTAGACAGATGGGGTAAGAAGGTATATACTTCTGCTACTTTGGCCATTAGGGCTTTAAATTGCCAGTTTCATATGTTAAAGTATCAGCAGTATATTATGGGATTAATTAAACAGAAAATGATTATTCTTGACTGTGACGAACACAAAGATTTACAAGAGTTGATGCATTCTGCTGACCAAGTAGGTAAACATACTTTGCAATGTGGTTTTGATGCCTTAGAAGCATTTTGCAGGGCTGTTGTCACTGGGTCTGTACTTAGAAGGCATGCTTGGCTTAAGGAACAAAACTTGCCAGATCATGCTAAAGCTAAATTACTGGATGCACCCTTAAACCAAGAGTGCCTTTTTGGCAACACAGCAGAAGTCATCTTAAAAAGGATGGAGGAAAAAGCTAAATCTATGCAAACTGCTAAAGATTTCTTACAAGTAAAGCCACCTAGATTCAGTAGTCATTGGCCTTCAAAGAGTTGGTCCTTTCAAGTCCCTTCCAGGCCTTCTCAGTCCAAATCCAGGAGCAGCAGCCCACCAAGACTTCAGTCTCAGGTTATGCACAGATCTAAGCAGTGGGGGGCCCTCACTTCCAAAGCAGGGAGTAGTAAGCCACCCCCCTACGGAAAAATGGTACAATGACTTATCCTTAACTGTACCAAGCCTTGCTCAACTACTTGCTCCATAAGGAGGAAAGCTTGCCTGCATGCAAAAAACTGGTAAGTCATTACCCAAGACAATGGGATGTTCTTTGTGTTTCACTGTTTCAGTCATTACATTTGGGTTATCTGCTTGCAAGTAGCCCTCAGCTGGCCTTAATATCAAATTCTTGGATTCCTGTGTCGGATGCTGTCTCCTTCCATGACGTCAAGTTGTCAGGGGTATAAAACATGCTGCCGATGCCATTACATCAGTCTTTCTTGCCGCACAGTGCCCGAAGCAGTTCGCAAGTGCCGGCCGGCTGACTCCTGAAATTTTTGTTTTAGAATTTCAGAACCAAAGTCTTTAAAAAAGCTAAGTACCCCGTTGGGTGTCCTTTTTCTTGCTCTTAACCGATATCAGTAAAAGTTAACAAGTGTATTACCTGTGGAAAGCAAATACCTATCATAAAGATGTTCATTCACACTGCATTCCTTGCTTAGGACTAGACCATGACGTCCCTCACTGTCAGTTTTGTGCTTTATTCAACCCCCGAACTATTTGTCTGTCTATTTTTGCAGCAAATTATTTTGGTACTTGGTTAACTATCCAGAAATGGAATCAGTAAGTCATCAGACATTCCGAAAAAATATAAAGATAAAGACAGAGACAGACTGCATAGGTCCAAAGCTGCCAAAGACGCTTCTCCTGAGCTAGTCACCAGTTCACCGGTACTCAGTGAGGTGCTTTCGCAGCCCCTGATACCCGCTAATTCAGATTTGCAGGCTTCTACTGAGACCCATTCGGAGTCAGTTATGCTGCGATATGCTTCTTCGACTATGGAACCTGCAGATGCCTCTACCTGGTATGGGTCCGGAGCCGCTGTGCAGGCACCGGCTTCTGAGGGTGTATTCAGGCCTACAGATTTGCAATGCAAACCAATGCCATTTTCTTCATCAAGGCCTAAAAATCAACCCATGCCTAGAAAACTTATGTCCAAACCACATGGTCAGGCCCATATGCCTAAAAAACAAATGCTTAGAATGACTGAAGACCTTATTACTTTAATTAGGAGAAGCCAGCCTTCCCCCTCTAAGAGACCTAGAACTGATTTTTCTTCTGGTTCTTCTGATCAGGATTCTAAAATTTCTGTTTCTTCTGATTACCAGGATTTGCCCTTATCCACCTATGAGGATTCTGATGCTGAGGATTCCATTCCCTCTGCTTCCCCTCCAGAAGATTTTTCTTTTGGTGAAACCTTGCACTGTCTTAGAGAGCATTTCCGCTGGGAAAGCCTGGATTACTCTGACTCCAAATAGAGGCTTAGGGAATTCTTACTCATCCCTCAACACATGCCTTTAGCTATCCCTCCTGTTCTGGACATTGTAGATGATGCCTTCTTGGAATCTAGCCTGGCCCCAGACTCTTTACCTCCAGCTCCCAGAAAACCTGACTGGTATTATACAGAGTACCTGACTCTCACCTGTTCCTCTTCAAGAATCCTATTTTGGATCCAGAGATCATTTCCCAAGGACCAAAAGGCATTAAGGCTACTGCTGCTGAAAACCCTACCCCCCTGATAGAAATTCCAGGGCCTTGGACAGATTGGGGAAGAAGGTATACACTTCTGCTACTTTGGCCATTAGGGCCTTAAATTGCCAGTTTCATATGTTAAAGTATCAGCAGCATATTATGGGATTACTTAAACAGAAAATGTTGATTTCTGACTTTGCTGAACATAAAGAATTACAGGATTTAATGCATTCTGCTGAACAAGTTGGTAAACATACTTTGCAATGTGGTTTTGACTCTTTAGAAGCATCTTGCAGGGCTGCTGTCACTGGGTCTATACTTAGAAGGCATGCTTGGCTTAAGGAGCAAAACTTGTCAGATCATGTTAAAGCTAAATTACTGGATGTTCCTTTAAACCAAGACCGCCTGATTGGCAACAAAGCAGAAGAAGTTCTTAAAAAAATGGAGGAAAAAGCTAAATCTATGCAAACTGTTTAGGATTTCCTGCAAGTACAAACTCCTAGATTTAGTAGGCATTGGCCTTCCAAGAATTGGTCTTTTCCAGACTCTTCCAGGCCTTCTCAGTCCAAACCCAAGAATAGCAGACCACCTAGGCTACAGTCTCAAGGTACACACAGGTCTAAGCAGTGAGGGGCTCCCACTTCTAAAGCTGGAAGTAGTAAGACACCCCCCTATGGAAAAATGTCACAATGACTTAACCTTAACTCTTCCAAGCCCTGCTCAACTGCCTGCTCCCTTAGAGGAAAGCTCGCACTGCATGCAAACAACTGGGAACTCATTACCCAGGACAAATGGGTTTTGAATATAGTTTTCCAAGGATACAGATTCCACTTCCACACCCTACCAACCCCAAATGGTTGGCCAGACCTACCCCCAAATCAGTGGGCAGAGGCTCAACAGCAAGTTCTTTCTCTTCTAAGTATCAGCACTATTCAACCTGTCCCAGCAAAAGAAAAGGGACAAGGTTTTTAGTTAAGACTTTTCCTGGTACCCAGAAAAGACAGCTCCTGGCATCCTATTCTGGACTTCTCTAAATACTTTTTTGCTAATCCCAAAATTCAAGATGCTAACACTTCAACAGCTGCTTCCTATGCTAGGCAAAGATGCCTGGTTGGCAACCTTAGACTTAAAGGAAGCTTACCTGCACATTCCAATAATGGGATCTTGCAGGAAATGCCTACACTTCAGGGCAGGCTCCATGCACTATCTGTTCTCTGCACTTTCCTTTGGCTTATCTACTGTGGCCAGGGTATTCACAAAGTGCATAGCTCTAGCCATTGTATTTTGCAGGCAGAGAAATATTCAAATATACACATACTTGGGCGACTGTCTGATTCAGGCAGAAAGTCAGGAATTGCTATTAAAACATCTGGCATTCGTAAAGAAACTTCTAAACTCACTGGGGTACACCATAAAAAAAAAAATCTCACCTGGTACCCTGCCAACAAAGGGGGGCCAAAAATTTAAGACCACCCAGGAGAGCCCCTACTCCAGCCTGGGACCTTAACTTTGCATCGGAAAACTCACTCTACCTTCTTTTGAGGCAGATGCAACTGCTGAGTTGGAATTCCTTTCTTGGAAAACAGCCTTCCTTCTAGCCATCACTTCAGCAAGAAGAGTGTCTGAATTACAGGCCCTCATGGCAGTGGAGCCCTTCATAATCTTGCAGACAGGGTGTCCCTCATTACCAATCCTTCCTTTATGCCCAAGGTGGTGTCTAGTGTGGCCCTTAATCAGTCCATTCATTTGCCTACTTTTTTCCCGAATCCACAAAACAAAGGAGAATGAATACTGCACTCTTTGGACGTGCACAGACAACTTAGATTTTATTTGGGCAAGACTAAGCCTCTCAGAAAATCTGAACAGCTGCTAGTTGGCTTTGCTGCAGGGGCAGAGGGGAAGGCCATTTCAAAGCAAACCATTTCTAAGTGGATAGCCCATTGCATTCATTTCTGCTATAAGCACTATGGAAAACCTACCCCACAGGGGTGAAGATTACATTCCACCAGGGCTGCATCTACCTCTACAGCCTTTCTCAGAGGTGTCCCTACCAGGGACATGCTAGAAGCTGCTACCTGGAGCTCTGTACATACCTTCACCAAGCATTACCACATGCCTATTTTTTCTAAATCCAGAGCTGGTTTTGCTACTGCAAACTTGCAGGGCTTAGTAGCTGGTACTAATGCTCTCTTTCTCCTCCCTTCCTTAGCTTTGGGAATCAACCCAAATGTAATGACTGCAACAGTGAAACATGAACATAGTACAGTTGTGTACACTTACCATAAATGTAGATGTTCGAGTGTATTCACTGTTGCAGTCCTGGTTACCCTCCCTCCAGCCCCCTGACTTCTCCTGGCTATACCTTTCTTCTTGTTTAGTGTATTTAAGCTTTTTGGTGTATTTGCTTTTTGTTGGAGGTGTAATCTAACATATAATTGCTTCCCATTTTGGAGGCACCTGGCATCTGGGGCAAGAAAAACTGATGTAATGGCATCGGCTGCATGTTTTATATCCCTGATGACCTGACGTCATGGAAGAAGAGACATTCGACACTGGAATCCAGGACTCTGATATTCAGGCCGGCTGAGGGCTACCTGCAGGCAGATAACCCAAATGTGATGAGTGTAACAGCGAATACTTTCAAACATCTACATTTATGGTAAGTGTACACAACTGTACTTTTTAAACGTAGTTTCCCTAGGATACAGATTCCACTTCCACTCATTCCCAACCCCAAGTGGATGGCCAGACCTCCCCCCAAACCTATGGGTGGAGGCCCAAAAACAAGTGCTCTCCTCCGTATCAGGGCTATTCAACCTGCCCCAGCAGAAAAAAGGGGACAAGGTTTTTATTCCAGACTGTTCCTGGTTCCCAGAAAAGAAAACTCATGGCTTCCTATCCTGGACCTTTCTTTTCTCAGCACCTTTCTGGTGGTTCCAAGAAAACTCATGGCTTCCTATCCTGGACCTTTCTTTTCTCAGCACCTTTCTGGTGGTTCCAAAATTCAAAATGCTAACTCTTCAACAGCTTCTTCCTATGATAGCCGAGGATGCCTGGCTGGCAACTCTAGACTTAAAAGAAGCTTACCTGCACATCCCAATAACGGAATCCTGCAGAAAATACCAACACTTCAAGGCAGGCTCCATGCATTATCAAATGTCCTATTCCTATGTTGCAGTGTTCTTGGTGTGGGATTTCCTGCCTTCAGGCAACCCGTACGTCGGCTCTTATACAAAAGCTTCAGCTAGGCTGTCGCAGCTGCATGGGACGTCGTACTTAGGGTCATAAACCAGGGACCCTATGTGTGATATCTCCATGCCCAGTCCTCAGAACTTTTCAGCCAAAGATTACTTTGCATTGTACGATTGCTCTCCAGACGTCAGATCGACTATAGATAAGTAACCCATTGGGTTTATTGTATTTCTAATATTTTACCGATCTTTCGCATTGCTTATGCTTGGTTATTGTAGCTTTCAGCTGATGTCAGGTAAAAAGGGCAAGTGCCAATATGGGCGTCAAATTCCCCATAAGGATGCCCATGACAAATGCATTTTTTTGCTTAGGCCGGGAACATGACCATAATGCCTGCCCTATTTGTAAATCTTTTGTGTCTAAGACCTTATGTAGCCATCTGGCAGCTTTAAACCTTTAGTTAGAAAACCAAAGCCTCAAATGGCTGGCTTTCAGGATGGATCTTGCTTCGGAGGCTGCCCAAGAACCTCTGTGTAAGAAGGCCAAGATGCTTAGGCCTTCATCACCTGCCACTACGCACCCGGACACCGCGCCAACTACCGATGTAGGAGTTGAGCATTCGGCGGATCTGTCAGCTCCATCGACATCCCTCGTGGAGGCCGCTGCACAGCTGATGTCCAGCACATCCACGGAGCTTTCTCAGACGCAGATGCCTGTCGATGTCGAGGGGGAGCCAGATTTGGGGGTTCCATCGACCAGGATCCAGACCTCTGATACAGCCGCTGCCAAACCCAGCTCTAGACCGACTCCCAACCAAAACGAAGCAGAAAACAAAACCTATTACGACTGCTTCTGTAGCCCCTCCAGACTGGGAGACCTTCACCTCCTCTCTCATGCAGGCATTTATGGCCCTTGGGCCTTCTGCCTCACCCACAACCACATTGCCTCTGCTAAGCCCTAGGCCTAACTCTATTTCTTCTATTCCCATGGCTCCTATCCTTGAGGAAGAAGAACAACATGAATCTACCTACTTTTCCTCGGATGAGTCCATCTCTTCTGCATCCCAGATTGCTTTTTCCACGGAATATTACTCTCCTGATGAGGATTCTGTGGAAGGGGACTCTCCACCTGAAGACATTACATTTGGTGAAACCATCACCAGAATGAAAGACTATTTCAAATGGGATACTTCCCAAATGACAGAAACCCAAAAAAGATACTTTGAACTGCTGCAAGTGGAGTCCCCCTCCCCTTCAGCTGTACCCCCTGTTCTTCCTGCATACTTGGATGCCTTTACTGCAGCCTCTAGAAATCCTGACTCAGCCTCCTGCACCTAAGTACCCAGACCACTTCTATAAGGTGTCCGAGGAACTAAGATTCCTCATAAAGCCACCCTTAGCAGACCCCACTGTGATTGCCACTGCCCCTGATAAACAATCTAGGTTGCTACCTTCTGACTCCCTATTGCCCACGGATAAAGATAACAAATCCATGGATAGGATAGGCAAGAAGGTGCACACTTCCTCCACTTTGGCCTTCAGAGCCACTAACTATCAAACACAACCACGTATTCCATGGACTTAGTGTCCCAAGCCACCTCTATGCTGGCTTCAATTCCTGACAGTCCCATTAAAGCGGATATCTCCTCCAAATTGTCCTTAGCATTACAAGTGGCTAGGCACTCTATAAGATGTAGCTACGATGCTGCAGAAGCTTCTGGTTGCTCTGCAGCATCTGCATCTGTCCTTAGGAGATATTCCTGGCTTTGACTACAGAATCTGCCAGTGGACTTCAAGTCCAAAATCTTGTATGCTCCCCTGGATCACAACTTCCTCTTTGGAAAGCAATCTGCAGACCTATTTAAGAATCCACAAGAAAAAATATGAAGTGTTACAGGATTTTAAACATCTCCTGGTATCCCCTATACCCAGATTTTATAGGAACTACCCGGCTAAGACTACCTTTGTTAGGTGTAACCAGCATTCTGCTGCCTCCTCTTCCAGACCCAGAAGAGGAACTAGAAGACATTCCTCATCCAGGCCCACTGGCCCACCTCCTCAGCCTAGACAGCCCTTTCAGTACAGAGGAGGTCCCAATAATGCGTGACTGCCTTGCTCATCTGCCACTCTCAGCTCACTTTACCCACTGTTTCCCCTTCTGTTAGAAAATCACCACAGACCAATGGGTATTAACCATTATTCAGAAAAGATACTTTTTACCCTGGAAGTAAATTCCCCCCAGAATTGCATTCCACCCCCCCCCCAAAAAAACAATGTCATCTCCTTTCACAAATCCTGTCAGACCTGCAACAACTATGCACAATAGAGCCTGTTCCCACAGGACAAGAAGGAAAGGGATTCTACTCCTGTCTGTTCCTGGTCCCTCGAAAGGACGTTCCCTGGAGACCCATTTTGGATCTCTCCTTCCTTAAACCTTTACCTGCAGGTACCATCCTTCAAAATGCTGTCTCTCCCCATTCTCTTACCCTCAAATGCTTTCATGGTCACCTTGGACCTAAAAGATGCTTACCTGCACATTCCCATCAGGGCCTTACACAGATGTTTCCTGAATTTCTCTGGGCCATCCTCACACTTTCAATTTACGGCCTTGCCCTTTGGCTTATCAACTGCCCCAAGAGTGTTTACAAAGTGCGTAGCTCCAGCCATTGCCTTCCGCAGGACCCAAGGAATCCGAATTTACCCATATCTGGACAACATCCTTATCCTAGCACAGTCAGAAGATTCCCTCTTAAGACATCTACACTTTACTATGTCCCTACTACAAAGTCTAGGGTTCACCCCAAACCTCAAGAAGTCCTCCCTGAACCCAGAAAAGGACAAGAGATTCCTAGGTTGCAGACTCAATACAGAACGAATGAAAGCCTTTCTCCCACAGGACAAGGTTCTATCTCTTAACTTCCCACTTCCAGGAAGTCTTGTTCTCCCAGACAGTCACTGCAAGGCAATCCCTTCAGCTCCTGGGATTGATGGCAGCAACCATTTCCATGCTACCATTGGCCAGAATGCATATGCAGAAACTGCAATGGTACCTCAAAAATATCTGGTCACAACACCAAAATCACTTAGAGCAAGTTATTCCCTTTCTTCCTTGTTTAAAGAAGGAAATCATTTGGTGGATCCAACAAGTACAACTAAACCCGGGGCTTCCACTGCAGCCCCCTCAACCCACAAAAATATTGCATACAGATGCCTCAGACTCAGGTTGGGGAGCCACCTTGCACTCTTACAGAGTCCAAGCCCAGTGGCATCCTCCCATGAAAACCAAATGCATCAATGTAAAGGAGATGACAACAGTTCTTTTAGCTCTACAGACCTTCCTTACCCCTACTGCTACCAGGTCCTCTTCAGATAGTGATGGACAATGCCACTGTAATGTGGCACATCAACAAACAGGGAGGTACCAAGGCATACCACCCAGCACAACCTATCTGTGCAAGCCAGCTACATCCCTTCACAGGACAACAAACAAGCAGACCTCCTGAGCAAAACATCCTCTCCACAACACGAATGGATGCTGGACGGGACGGTCTTCCTAGACATAGTCCACCGGTGGGGCACTCCACAAATAGACCTGTTTGCCTCCCCCCAGAACAAGCAGCTGCAGACCATCTGCACAAAGACTTAACTCCCCCCAAGCCTGGAGAGTAGATGCCTTCAGTTTCACATGGGAGGGGAAGTTCCTGTATGCCCCCCCTTCCCTCTGATTCAGAAAGTCCTTCTGAAAATCAGGAAGGGCAAACCAAAAATCTTGCTAGTGACTCACTACTGGCCAAGGCGGCATTGGTTCCCCCTTCTATACATTTTAGCCAAGGGCAATCACTGCAAGTTACCCCACAAGATGGACCTTCTGACACAAGACAAAGGAACTCTCCTACACCCACACTTGCAAATGCTATCCCTCACTATGTGGTTGATAAATTACTAACCCCATTCAGACACCAATGTTCAGAGGACGTGCTATCAGTCCTGAGGGAGTCCAGGAAATCCACTACTAGAAAATCATACCTTGCTAAATTGGAAAGATTTACTCAGTGGTGTCTGGGGCAGAAAGGGACCCTTACAAGGCTGACACCCCCCTAGTCCTCCCATATATGTGTCAGCTTATAAAGGGTGGACTCTCCTATTCATCAGTGAAAGTGCACCTCTCTGCATTATCAGCCTGCTTACCTCTAGATCCATCAGACCAACTAAGAAAAACCTATCCCTCCTCCATGGGACCTGAACTTCATCCTTGAAAAACTCACCCAGCCCCCCCTTCGAACCAGCCAATACAGCCTCTTTACAGTTTTGTACTTGGAAAACAGTACTGTTAGTGGCTATTACTTCTGCCAGAAGGGTTTCCGAGCTACAAACCTTAATGGCATGCTCACCTTGCATAATTTTTCATAGGGATAGGGTCACTCTGAGAACTAACCCTTCCTTCATGCCCAAGGTGTAGTCAATGACTTATTTCTAAATCAATCCATTCACCTACCCAATTTTTTTCCCCTCTCCCACCAACCAAGGAGAGAGGATACTCCACTCCCTACATGTCCACAGGCAACTGATATTTTACCTGGACAAGACTAAAGACATTAGGAAATCCAAACAACTCTTTGTATCTTTCCACCCCAGGGCATTGGGCAAGGCAGTCACCAAACAGACCATTGCATCCTGAATCAGTAAGACTATCGGTTTCTGCTACTCACACTATGGAAAAAACCCTCCAGTTGGGGTTAAGGCACACTCCACAAGAGCAGTGGCCACTTCCAAGGCCTTCCATAAAGGCATGGACACAGCTTCCATTATGGAAGCAGCTACATGGTCCACTATACACACTTTCACCAAACATTACAAATTGGACCGAATCTCCAAAGCGTGCACAGGATTTGCCAAGGCAATCCTACAAGGCTTTGTGGAGTCATCTTTTGTATCCACCACCCTTTCATAAAATTTAGCTGCGGTACTCTTCCACACCAAGAATACTGCAACATAGGAATAGAAGGACATAGAATAGTTGTGTAAAATTTTACCATAACCATAGATTTTCTTCGTGTTTCACTGTTGCAGTCATTACATTTGGGTTATCTGCCTGCAGGTATCCCACAGCTGGCCTGAATACCAGAGTCCTGGATTCCTGCGTCAGATGCTGTCTCTCCTTCCATGATGTCAGGTCGTCAGGGGTATAAAACATGCAGCTGATGCCATTACATCAGTCTTTCTTGCCGCGTGGTACCCGAAGCAAAAGCAGTTCACAAGTGCTGGTCGGCCAACTCCTGAAATTTTCGTTTTCGAGTTTCAGAACCAAAGTCTTCAAAAAAGGTAAGTACCTATTGGGGATCCTTTTTCTTGCTCTTAAACCGATGTCAGTAAAAGTTAACAATTATCTTACCTGTGGAAAGCGAATACCTCATAAAGATTTTCATTCATACTGCATTCCTTGCTTAGGCCCAGATGACATCCCTCGCTGTTGGTTTTGTACTTTATTCAACCCCCAAACTATTCGTCGGTCTATTTTTGCAGCAAATTATTTTTGTACTTGGTTTAACTATCCAGAAATGTCACTAAGCCATCCAACTATCGATATTCTGAAAAAACATAAAGATAAATACAGAGACAGACTGCACAGGTCCAAAACTGCCAACGACACTTCCGCTAAGCTAGTCGCCAGTTCACCGGTACTCAGTGAGGCACTTTTGTAGCCCCTGATACCCGCTACTTCAGATTCACAGGCCTCTACAGAGACCCATTTGGAGTCCGGTATGCCGCAAGTTGCTTCTTCGACTATGGAACCTGCGGATGTCTCTACCTTGGATGCGTCTGGAGCCACTGTGCAGGCACTGGCTTCTGATGGTGTATTCAGGCCTACAGACTTGCATTCCAAACCAACGCCATCTTCTTCAAGGCCTAAAACATGACCCACACCTACAAAACCGATGTCCAAACCGCATGGTCAGGCCCATATGCCTAAAAAACAAATGATAAGAATGGCTGAAGACCTTATTACTTTAATTAGGGGAAGCCAGCCTTCCCCATCTAAGAGATCTAGAACTGATTTTCCTTCTGATTCTTCTGATCAGGATTCTGAAATTTCTGATGTTCTTCGTGTTTCACTGTTGCAGTCATTACATTTGGGTAATCTGCTGGCAGGTTGCCCTCAGTCTGCCTGAATTCCAAAGTTTCTGGTCCTGCGCCGGTTGCTGTCTTCTCTTCCATGACGTCAGGTCATCAGGGGTATAAAACATGCAGCCGACGCCATTTTCTTTAGTCTTTCTTGCCACGCAGTGCCCAAAGCAGAAGCATTTCGCAAATGCTGGTCAGCCGACTACTGAAATTCGAGTTTGAGTTTCAGAACCGAAGTCTTCACTAAAGCTAAGTACCCCGTTGGGGAAACTTTTTTCTTGCCTTTTACCGATGTCAGAAAAAGTTAATTGTATTACTTGTGGGAAGCAAATACCTCATAAGGATTTCCATTTATACTGTATTCCTTGCCTAGGCCCTGATCACAACGTGCCTGGCTGTCGGGTTTTGTGCTAGATTTAACCAACGCACTATTAAGCATCGGTATATTTTTGCATCAAAGTATTTTGGAAACAGATTTAACTACCCAGAAATGTCGTCGGATAGCAATCTGACTACCGGAGTACATAAAAAACGCAAAGAAAAGGACAGAGAAAGGCAGTCAAGATCCAACACCGACGACAAAGCTTCTCCTAAACCAGTTGCCGGTTCGCCGGTACTCAGTGAGGCACTTTCGCAGCCCCTGATGCCCACTACCTTCGAGTCACAGGCCTCTACCGACACCCATGTGGAGTCCGGCATGCCGCAAAATACTCAAGGTATTGGACCGACGGATGTATCTCCCTCAGATGGGTCCAGAGCCGCTGAGCAGGCACCGGCTTCTGAAGGTGTACTCAGACCTCAACATTTGTATATCAAACTGATGACAGCTGCAAAACCAAAGACAAAAGCAACTTCTAAAACTGAAAAAACAACGCATGAGCCACGTGCACAGGCCTCTATGCCTAAAAAAACAGATGATCAAAATGGCTGAAGACCTTATTACCTTGATCAGGGGTACCCATCCCCCTCCAGATAAGAGGCCTAGGCAAGACACTGATTATGAATCTTCAGATCAGGTTTCTATTTCTTCTGATTCCTCTTCTGATCATGAATTATCTATGCCTCCCGATGAGGATTCTAATGCTGAGGAGTCTACTCCATCTGCATCTCCTCCTGAGGATTATTCATTTGGAGAAACCTTGCATACTTTGAGGGAGCATTTTCACTGGGAGAGTCGAGACTTATCAGAATCAAAAAAGAGGCTCAGGGATTTCCTCCTTCTCCCTCAGCACAAGCCTTTAGCCATTCCCCCTGTTTTAGACATTGTGGATGATGTGTTTTTGGAGTCAAGCTTGACCCCTGACTCCTTGCCTCCGGCTCCCAGTAAGCCTGACAGATATTACAGGGTCCCTAACTCACATACATTTTTGGAGTCAAGCTTGACCCCTAACTCCTTGCCTCCGGCTCCCAGTAAGCCTGACAGATATTACAGGGTCCATAACTCACATACATTTTTATTTAGAAACCCTGCTGCTGATCCTGAAACTATTTTGCAGGGTCCAAAGGGAGTTAAGGCCTCAACAGCAAAAAATCCTACCCCCTCTGACAGAGATTCAAGGGCACTAGACAGATGGGGAAAAAAGGTTTATACATCTGCAAACTTGGCAATCAGGGCCTTAAACTGTCAATTTCATATGCTCAAGTACCAATAACATGTTATGGGATTGCTGAAACAGAAAATTATGTTGATTTCAGAATGTGCAGAAAATAAAGAATTGCAGGAGTTATTGCATGCGGCTGAACAAGTTGGAAAGCATACTTTGCAATGTGGTTTTGATTCCTTAGAGGCTTCCTGCAGGGCCGCAGTTACTGGATCTGTGATTAGGAGGCATGCCTAGTTAAAGGAACAAAATTTGCTTGATCATGTTAAAGCTAAATTGCTAGATGCACCTTTACAGCATGATTCTCTGTTTGGTATTAAGGCAGAAGAGGTTTTAAAGAAAATGGAAGACAAAGTTAAGTCTATGCAAACTGTTAAAGACTTCTTACAAGTACAGCCACCCAGATTCAGTAGACACTGGCCTACAAAAAATTGGTCCTTTCCTGTGTCAGACAGAGCTCAAAGGGGCAAATCCAGATGCCCTAAGGGTTCCAGATACCAGGCACAAGATTCATACAGGTCAAAGCAATAGGGCGCTTCCACCTCCAAAACTGGAGGAGATAAAGCACAAACCTACAGAAAGCAATCCCAGTGACATCCCTCTGCCTACACCAAGCACTTATCTTTTGGCAGCGCCCACAGGGGGAAAATTAGCACTTTTTGCTCAAAATTGGCAGTTAACCCAGGACAAGTGGGTACTAAACATCGTATCACAGGGATACAGATTCCATTTCCATACTCTGCCAATGGCAAATGGTTGGTCAGATCTGCCAAAAAATCAGTGAGCAGAGGCACAGAAGCAGGTAACATCCCTCATGGATACGGGGGCCATTCAGACAGTACCAGAACAGGAAAAAGGACAAGGTTTTTACTCGACTGTTCTTGGTACCCAGAAAGGACAAGGCCTGGTGCCCAATACTGGATTTATCGATTTTGAACACATTCATGGACATTCCAAAATTCAAAATGCTGTCTTTGCAGCAGCTTCTGCCCATGCTGGGCAAGAATGCTTGGCTGGTGACTTTAGACCTAAAAGAGGCATACCTGCATGTCCCAATAAGACAATCGTGCAGAAGATACCTCAGATTCAAGGCTGGCTTAATGCATTACCAATTCTCTGCACTGCCCTTTGGCTTATCTACTGCGCCCAGGGTCTTTACAAAGTGCCTGGCACCAGTAATTGCATATTTCAGACAAAAGTATACAAATATATCATTACTTGGACGACTGTCTCATTCAAGCAGAGAACAAAGAGACTCTTCTTCAACACCTGGCATTTGTGAAAAGGCTTCTAACATGCCTAGGGTACACAATAAATGAAAAGAAATCACAACTGGTACCCTCTCAAAAGATAACATTCCTGGGATACAACTGCCCAGATGGCTTACCTCACGCCAGACAAGCAAAGGCAACTGACTGCTTACTTCAAACTGATTACAACAAAAACCCAGTCTTCTGCAAGGCAAATTCTGCAGGCTCTGGGCTTGATGGCATCCTACTAATTCCATATGCAAGACTGCATATGAGGAAACTTCAATGGTGCCTAAAAAGTTTATGGAGTCAACATTCACACAGTCTGGAAACAATGATTCCTCTCATTCCCTGCCTGCAACAGGAGTTTCTGTGGTGGGCAAAGGCATGTCACCAAAACATGGGACTGCCCTTCACTCTACCCCCTGCCAGCCAAACCTTAACAACAGACGCATCAGATTATGCCTGGGGGGCCCACATGGCAGGAAGATGCATTCAGGGCTTATAGACACCAAAACAAATGCGTCTTCATATCAACCAGAAAGAGATGCTAGCTGTTCAAAGTGCCCTAGCAGCCTTCAAGAACTTACTTCATCCAGGGCAACTACTGATAAAGACGGATAACACCACAGTCATGTGGTATATAAACAAGCAAGGGGGCAGACACTCATACCCCCTTTGCAGATTAACCATGGCACTGTGGGACACAGCTTTGGCCTACCAATTACATCTTCAAGCTCAATTCTTGCCAGGAAAACAAAACACTCTGGCAGATGATTTAAGCAGAAACCTTATGGATCCTCACGAGTGAAAACTAAATCCACAAGTCTTCAACATGATAACAGAGAAATGGGGGAGCCCAGACATAGATCTATTTGCCTCTCCTCAAAATTATCAATTGAAAAGATTCTGCACAAGGACTTATCACAGACAAGCATGGAAAGTGGACGCCCTATCCTTCAGTTGGAAAAACCTATAAGTTTACGCCTTTCCTCCTCTGCCTCTTCTACCCAAGGTCCTCTTAAAAATCAGACAAGAAAAGCCAAAGATGATATTAATTGCCCTGGACTGGCCCCGCCAATACTGGTACCCAATCCTAAGGAACTTGTCTCAATACCCAGCTTGGACCTTGCCTCAAAGACCACAACTACTGTCCCAGGAAAACAATCAGATGCTGCCCAATCAACTACAGACTCTGAACCTGGCAGCATGGCTAATCATGTAGTCATACAAACAACACCTCTCAGTAATGCTGTGATGAATGTCATTTTGGAAGCCAGAAGGCCTAGTACTAGAAAATCTTATGCTGACAAATGGAAGAGATTCTGTGCTTGGAATCGAGCACAAGGAACTGATACAGCAGAACCAAATATTCCTCAGATATTACAATACTTAACTGAGATGCTTGACAAAGGCCTATCTTTCTCATCAATCAAAATCCATGCCTCTGCCATTTCAGCTAATTACAATACAGAGCCACCAATCTTTTCTCATCCTCTACTAAAGCAGTATCTTAGAGGAGCCAAAAATATAAGGCCTCCTAGTAGATCACCATAACCTGCATGGGACCTCAGTTATGTGTTGGAAAAGCTCACCCTGCCTCCATTTGAACCAGCTGCTACCGCTGATCTAAAGTGGTTCTTATGGAAAACAGCTCTGCTACTAGCAATTACTTCAGCAAGAAGAGTGTCAGAGCTACAGGCCCTCATGGCTGTAGAACCTTTTATCATATTTTACCCAGACAGGGTGTTTCTGAGGGCAAATCCCACTTTTATGCCTAAGGTAGTTTCCAGCGTGGCTCTTAACCAAACAATTAATCTGCCAACTTTTTATCCAAATCCGCAGAATAAGGGGGAGAGAATTCTGCATTCCTTGGACGTACACAGACAGCTAAGATTCTACTTGAGCATTACAAAAGCTCTAAGAAAAGCTGAGCAATTTACTAGTGTCATATGCTGCAGGATCAGAAGGAAAGTCTATTTTAAAGCAGACAATTTCAAAGTGGATAAGCCACTGCATCAGTTTCTGCTACTTACACCATGGTAAACCTGTGCCCAAGGGATAGGTCTCATTCCACCAGAGCTGCAGCTGCTTCAGCAGCCTTTCTCAGAGCAGTACCAACCAAAGACATTCTAACACTTCAACAGCTGCTTCCTATGCTAGGCAAAGATGCCTGGTTGGCAACCTTAGACTTAAAGGAAGCTTACCTGCACAGTCCAACAAGGGAATCCTGCAGGAAATACCTATGCTTCAGAGCAGGCTCCATGCACTATCAGTTCTCTGTACTTCCCTTTGGATTATCTACTGTGCCCATGGTATTCACAAAGTGTCTAGCTCCAGCCATTGCATTTTTCAGGCAGAGAAACATTCAAATATACCCATACCTGGACAATTGTCTAATTCAGGTAGAAAGCCAGGACATGCTATTAAAACATCTGGCATTTGTAAAGAAACTTTTAACCTCGCTGGAGTACACCATAAACAAAAAGAAATATCATCTAGTACCCTGCCAATAAATTGTATTCTTGAGAGCAAGCTTGAACACAACTTCCCAGATGGCCTACCTCACGCTAGAGAAACAAGTTTATTTGATAGCTTACTTCAGACTACTGGCCACAAAGACCCAGCTATCTGCAAGGAAAATCCTGCAAGCCCTGGGGTTCATGGCCTCTTGCATTCTACTAATTCCATATGCAAGACTGCATATGAGGAAACTACAAGGTATCTAAAAAGCCTATTGTGTCAACATTCTCAGGACCTGGAAACAATGATTTCTATCATTCATCCACCTAAACAAGGGGCTCCCTTTCAAACTACCCCCTGCTGCCCAAACCCTGACTACAAACGCATCAGACTATACATGGGGGCTCACCTGACAGGGCAGTGCATTCATGGAAAATGGAACCTGAATCAGATGCACGTGCATATCAACAAAAAAGAAATGTTAGCTGTACAGAATTCCCTGACAGCCTTCAAAGACCATATCCTTCCAGGACAATTATTGGTAAAGACAGAATGCCACAGTTATGTGGTACATAAACAAGCAGGGGGTACCCACTCGTACCCTCTCTGCAGACTAGCCATGGCTCTGTGGAACACAGCCCTGAGCTACCAAGTGCACCTACAAGCTCAATTCCTGCCAGGCAAGCTAAATTCACTGGCAGACGACCTAAGCAGAAATCTCATGGACTAGTTGAAACTGGAACCAAAGATATTCAGCCTCTTGAGGAAAAAATGTGGGACTCCAAAGATAGACCTTTTTCCTCCCCTCAGAACTACCAATTGTACAAATTCTGCACATGGACTTTCACAGTTAAGCTTGGAAAGTGGATGGGCCCTGTCCTTTACCTGGGAAAGCCTCTCAGTTTATGCCTTCCCCCCTCTGCCTATCCTCTTGAAGGTTCTGCTAAAGATCAAACAGGACAAACTAAGGACAATACTGATTGCACCAGACTGGCCTCGCTAGCACTGGTACCCTCTCTTGCGCAATATGATGCTGCTGGATTCATGGCACCTACCTCAGACAATTCCCTGTTGTCCCAGCAGGTGTGCCAGATTCTGCACCCTCAGCCCTCAAACCCTGAACCTTGTAGACCAGCTAATTCCTTGAGCTCTCCAATAGCATCCGTCAGTAAGCAGGTGCTAGATGTCATTTTGGAAGCAAGGAGACCTAGTACTAGAAAATCCTATGCTGAACAGTGGAAAAGATTCTGTTCCTGGAGCCAGACTCAGGGGATGGGTACTATGGTGCCCAGCTTACCTCTTATCCTTCAGTACTTAACAGACATGCTCCACAAGGGCCTATCCTTCTCATCTATCAAAATTCATGCCTCTGCCATTTCAGCACATTATAATACTGAACCACCCCTCTTCTCTCACCCACTGTTAAAGCAATTCCTCAGAGGGGCTAAAAATGTAACCCCTCTAGCCTGGGATTTTAACTCTGTATTGGAAAAGCTCACTCTCCCTTCATTTGAACCAGCTGCAACTGCAGAGTTGAAATTCCTTTCTTGGAAAACAGCCATCCTTCTAGCCATCACTTCAGCTAGAATAGTCTCTGAATTACAGGCCCTTATGGAGGTGGAAGCCCTTAATTTTCTTCCATGCAGACAGGGTTTCCCTTAGGACCAATCCTTCCTTTATGCCAAAGGTGGTGTCTAGTGTGGCCCTAAATCAGCCCATTCATTTGCCTACTTTTTTACCTGAATCCACAAAACAAAGGAGAGAGAATACTGCACTCTTTGGATGTGCACAGATAACTTAGATTTTATTTGGACAGGACTAAGCCTCTCAGAAAATCTGAACAGCTGCTAGTTGGCTTTGCTGCAGAGGCAGAAGGGAAGTCCATTTCAAAGCAAACCATTTCTAAATGGATAGCCCATTGCATTCATTTCTACTCTAAGCACCATGGAAAACTTACCCCACAGGGAATTAGATTACATTCCACCAGGGCTGCATCTACCTCTAGAGCCTTTCTCAGAGTCCATGCCAGGGACATCCTAGAAGCTGCTACCTGGAGCTCTGTACATACCTTCACCAAGCATTACCACATGCCTATTTTTTTCTAAATCCAGAGCTGGGTTTGCCACTGCAGTTTTGCAGGGCTTAATAGCTGGCCCTAATGCTCTCTAACTTCCTTCTCCCTTCCTTAGCTTTGGGAATCAACCCAAATATAATGACTGCAACAGTGAAACATGAAGAACATAGTACAGTTGTGTACATTTACCATAAATGTAGATGTTCGAGTGTATTCACGTTGCAGTCCTGGTTACCCTCCCTCCATCCCCCTGACTTCTCTTGGCTCTACCTTTCCTTTTTGTTTGGTGTATTTGAGCTTTCTGGTGTATTTGCTTTTTGTTGGGGGTGTAACATAACATATAATCTTTTCCCATTATGGAGGGACCTGACATCTGGGGCAAAAAAAACTGATGTAAATGGCGCTGGCTGCATGTTTTATATCCCTGATGACCTGATGTCATGGAAGAGGAGACAGCATCCAATGCAGGAATCCAAGACTCTGGTATTTAGGTCAGCTGAGTGCTACCTGCAGGCAGATAACCCAAATGTAATGACTGCAACAGTGAATATACTCGAACATCTACTTTTATGGTAAGTGTATGCAACTGTACTATGTCCTTCTCTTCCATGTTGCAGTATTCCTTCCCACTCACCATTCCTCCCTCAGACTCTTCCAGTGTAACTGCTCCCTGATGCCTCTCTCTATTACAGAAGAAACCCAGGGCATTATACATGTCACCTGTGGCAGCCTATCCTGTTTGGCCATCTACTTTGCCTTCTTAGCTTCAAGTTCTGAGGATTGTGCATGCAGACGTCACACACAGGGTCCCCGGTTTATGGCCCTACGTGTGACGTCCCATGCAGCTGCAACAGCCAAGCTGAAGCTTTTGTATAGGAGCCGACGTACGGGTCACCTGAAGGCAGGAAATCCCACACCAAGAATACTGCAACTTGGAAGAGAAAGACATTTGTGATTATGGTAAGATTTTACACAACTATTCTTTCTCTGCACTTCCTTTTGGCTTATCTACTGCACCCAGGGTATTCACAAAGTGCCTAGCTCCAGCCATTGCATTTTGCAGGCAGAGAAATATTCAGATTTACCCATACTTGGACGATTGATTGATTCAGGCAGAGAAATATTCAGATTTACCCATACTTGGACGATTGATTGATTCAGGGAGAGAGTCAGGACTTGCTATTACAACACCTGGCATTTTTAGAGAGACATAACTTCACTGGGGTACACCATCAACGAGAAGAAATCGCACCTATTATCCTGCCAACAGATTGTATTCCAGGGAGCAAGCTTGAACACAACTTCCCAGATGGCATTCCTCACTCCAGAGAAACAAGTTCATTTGACAACCTACTTCAAAATACTGGCCACAAAAACCCAGCTATCTGCAAGGAAAATCCTGCAAGCCCTGGGGTTCATGGCCTCTTGCATTCTGTTAATTCCATATGCAAGACTGCCTATGAGGAAACTTCAATGGTATCTAAAAAGTCTATGGTGTCAACATTCTCAGGACCCGGAAACAATGATTAATATCATTCCTTGTCTAAGGGCAATGTTCCTTTGGTGGGTAGAGGCCTGCTATCACAACAAGGGACTCCCTTTCACTCTTCCCCATGCCACACAAACCCGTACAGCAGATGCATCAGACTTTGCATGGGGGTCTCACATGGCAGGGCAGTACATTCAGGGCAAATGGAACCCAAAACAGATGCACCTGCATATCTATCAAAAATAAATGTTAGCTGTACATAATGCTCTGATAGCCTTCAAAGACCTTATTCTTCCAAGACAACTATTGGTAAAGACAGACAACACCATAGTTATGTGGTACTTAAGCAGGGGGGAGCCCATTCCTACCCACTCTGCAGACTAGCTATGGCTCTGTGGAACACAGCCTTGAGCCACCAAGTGAACCTACAAGCTCAATTCCTGCCAGGCAAACTAAATTCACTGGCAGATGACTTAAGCAAAAATCTTATGGACCCACACAAATGGAAACTGGAACCCAAAGTATTCAAGCTCTTGAGGAACAAATGGGAGAAACCAGAGGTACCTCTTGAGGAACAAATGGGAGAAACCAGAAATAGACCTAGTTATCTTTGCTGCAGGGGCAGAGGGGAAGGCCATTTCAAAGCAAACCATTTCCAAATGGATAGCGCATTGCATCCATTTCTGCTACAAACACCATGGAAAACCTACCCCACAGGGGATAAGAACACATTCCACCAGGGCTGCATCTACCTCTACTGCATTTCTCAGAGGAGTCCCTACCAGGGACATCCTGGAAGCTGAAACCCAGGGCTCTGTACATACCTTCACCAAGCATTACCACCTGCCTATCTTTTCTAAATCCAAAGCTGGATTTGCCACAACAGTCTTACAGGGCCTTATTGCTAGCCCTAATGCTCTTTACCTCCACCCTTCCTTAGCTTTGGGAATCAATCCAAATGTGATGACTGCAACAGTGAAACACGAAGAACATAGTACAGTTGTGTACACTAACCATAAATGTAGATGTTTGAGTGTATTCACTGTTGCAGTCCTGGTTACTCTCCCTCCAGCCCCCTGACTTCTCTTGACTTTTACCTTTCCTCCATGTTTGGCATATATTATATCATGTGTATTTGCTTTTTGCTGGGGATGTTCCATACCATATAATTGCTTCCTATTGTGGGGGCACCTGACATCTGGGGCAAAAAAAACTGATGTAATGGCGTCGGCTGCATGTTTTATACCCCTGACGTCATGGAAGAAGTGATAGCATCCGATGCAGAAATCCGAAGACTCTGGTATTCAGGCTGGCTGAGGGCTACCTGTAGGCAGATAACCCAAATGTGATGACTGCAACAGTGAATACACTCAAACATCTACATTTATGGTAAGTGTACACAACTGTACTTTCTGATTCTTAGAAAAGTTGGATCCTGGAGGCCCATTTAGATGTCTCAGTGCTGAACAAATTTCTAGTAGTAAAGAAATTCATCATGCCTACTCCTAGGAAGAGCTAATAAAGGCATGGACCAACACAATACATTGCTTTACTAAAATGGGCTTGCCTATGACTGACCCAAGTGCAGCCTCACTTTATTCTTGGGTGTGTTGTAGATGCATAGACTTGCAGGCTATCACTATCATAGGAAAGTATTGTGCTGTTTTTATTTATTTGTTTTGGGGTCAGGCTGTCCAGACAACCGTGACTGTAAGAGGCATCCTGTGGGCCCTGTAGAGCATGTCAGTCTCCATTGTCATGGCCCCCTTGGTGGCTTGTATATGAAGAAGTTCCAGTGGTACTGCAGAAAATTTTGCTGTCAGCTCTTATATTTTCTGCCGTTAGTAATTCAGCTGATTTTCCCATCCAGAAATAATTCAAACGAGTCACTCTGGAGATGCCATTTGTGTAGAACAAAGGGCATCATATCCTGACCTTTTAGGGAGAGCTAATATTGCTTTAAAATGCACAGAACTGCCCTTGGAGTACAGGGCATTTGCAACAACAGGGAAATGGGCAATTGGATGAATATCAATCAGATGGTAGTGATCATACACTTCAGACCAGTCCTGCTGCTAGGAATCATCAGACTGTTCACAATACCACAATGATCTGGTGCATTACCAAACAGAGAGGGTTATGCATCCTCATCCTCTTTGCAGGCTAATCATGATGGCCTTGGATGTGGCAGACAATTATAACATCTCTGTGGCCATTGTATAGCATCTGCTTAGGATGTTTAATAAATAACCTGACTAGATCTACACCTAGTATCACAAACTGAATATGAATCCAGAAACCTTACACAAGCTCACATTACTTTACTACTCTGGAAACTGACAAATTTTCCTTCATACCGAGTCCCAAGACTTCAGGCTTCTGTTGCAGTATCCCTCTACAATACAGCCCAAGCAGTGGCTGTGGTTTCATTAGTCAGTAACAGACTGCCTGCGTGCCTTTCATCCTTTCCCTCTATATATCCAAAATATTGAAAGGCTTTTCAAGGCAGGGTCAGCATGATCCTAATGACACCATGGTCAAGGTAACACAAGGTGGCCTTGCTCATGGATTTGAGCAGAGGAGGTCCAAGGGTCTCGTTTGTCTTGCAAAATCACTTGTACACCTGAACCTAAAGCACCTAAGCCTAGTACAATTGTGTATTTGGAGTCATTCATTCCTGTGGTCCTAAGAATTGTTAAGCAGGCTAGAAAATGCCACATGATAAAATCCTGCCAAGTAAAGGTGACCAGATTAGTAATTTTTGGCGAAGACAATGACATCTGTCTAAAAGCAGCTTCAGTCCAGCAAGTCCTTCTATATCTATCGTGCTTGACTGAAGCCATTTTTTGTTAAAGTGCACCTATTAGCCCTTTTAGGTACCTATCAGTAGGACCGTATTTAACTGATTCCCACCTCAGTGAAGCCATTTGTGAAGTAAATATTAAATATGAGACCACCAAATAAACTGTTGATTTTCCAAAGGAATGTAAACTTAATTTTGGAAAAGCTAACTGTCTTGAAAAAAATATTTAGTGGCCATCACCGTAGTTAAGAAGAACTTTATGTGCCTTTGCAGAAAGACAGGATTGCTCTTGGGACCAGTTCCTGTCTGATGCCAATAGTAGTCAGAGAAGTCAACCCGAGTGTTATACAGGGATATAGCCTGAAATGACAAAGGCAACCAATAGGTTCTGGAGAGAGTAGTCAAGGGAAGTATGGGCTTCAGGGGCTGATGTTTGGCCATCCTAGGAGGGTTGATGGAGCTAAAGCCTGCCATGAAAGTGCCATCTACTTGGTGGATAGGCGATCACTTGTTAAGATGGCTTGGTAGACTCACCCTTTTTTTGCAGTGGTGCCAATGTTGCTGAGTCAGAGAGGGAGGCATGTGTAAGGGAACTCTTGTTTCTCCCTGATAAGGCAAACATTGGGTAGTCTGCAAATCCCCAAAGTGGTTGTGTGGTATGGGGAAGGGACCTCAATGCAACCAAATACTAGAAGAATGAGAATTGAACATCCTTCAACTGGTCAAGAGCCTTGTGAAGTAGATGGACTACTTTATGTAGAGTTACTGAATTGCTGTATCTGCCTCTTGCTACATCTTTTTTTACTGTGACATGGAGATTTATTCAAGGCCAGTGATGTCTAGTTTAATGAATGAGCTGATAAAACTTGCAAAGATGAGAATGAATTTGTTGAAAGGGCTCTTAGTCCAAGGAAAGCCTGATTTACATCCCTTGAACAAGTAATGAGCCAATGAGGGGCAGGTAATCAGCTACTAAGCAAGCATCATAGTAGACTAAAAAATGAAGTCCAAAGTGGCACTAAACCATGCCAAAAGTGGTAATAAACCAATGCCATTTAACTTCTAGTTCTTTCCAAAGCTTCAGAACAAATGTAACAGAATCTTGAACAAAATCCAGTTTTATCTGAACAGGTTTAAAGATTTCAGTCAGACTTAGTTATTCTTCCAGTTAAACAAGGAAGGCCCTTCTCCAAGCAGTAGGTGTTTAAATGGTTAGCTGGCTGACTTGTTGCACTACCTTATGTTATGGATGACTTGATGAACCTTATAATATCTGATTAGGGTGCACTTCACTTGCCCAACAACTACTATTGTAAGGCAGCTGACTTCCAATCACACCTGTGTGTGGGAAGAAATAGCCAGGGAATTGTTATGGCTAGGCTTGTATAGGCCCTAGGGCTGATAGCCTAGTACCAACCTATGAACCTTTATGTACTGGAAAGCCTGTCTGGAAATACAGTGAGGTTTGCCATTGCCATGCTTCAGCGGTTGGTGCTCCTAACGTCTGCCCTAGCTGTGTAGCGAGTTCATGTACTACTGAAAGATCTACAGTTACAGTGAGTGTTACAGTTATACTGAATATACCCAGCCACTTATGATTTTACTCAGTGTATTCAGTGTTTTTTTTTTTTTTTACGAAGTGCATATTAAAAAGCGGACTGCTTGATGTTCATCGTGCATACAGCTGCAGTAATCACAGATGGGTTCTCTGCCGTCAGGCGGGTCCTTGGTCGGCCGAATTCCAAAGTCTAGGTCCGGCGTCGGTTGTTGTCGCTTTCTCTCCTGACGTCAGTGAGGCCAGAGTATATAAGACACAGCCGACGCCATGTTCTTCAGTCTTTTTTTGCCGCGTGGTGCCCGAAGCAGAAGCAGTTCGCAAGTGCCGGTCGGCCAGCTCCTGAATTATGAAAAAATTGGAAACCGAAGTCTTCATTAAAGCTAAGTACCCCGTTGGGGAAACTTTTCTTGCCTCAGACCGATGTCAGAAAAAGTTAATAATTGTATTTCTTGTGGGAAGCAAATACCGCATAAGGATTTCCATTCCCTCTGCATACCTTGTTTAGGCCCAGACCACGAAGTCTCGGGCTGTCGCTTTTGCACTACTTTCAATAAACGCACTATTAAGCGTCGGGTGGAGTTCGCCCAACACTTTTTTGGTAAAGCCTTTGATTATAAAATGTCGTCGGAAACTCCGACTACCGTTTTGTCCAAAAAACGCAAGGACAAGGACCGACACGCGAGGTCCGCGGTCCCCACCGACACCATGGCAAAACAGGCTACACATGGTCCGGTTCTCAGCGAGACGCCTTTGCAGTCCCTGACTACCGACGACACTCCTTTGGCGGTGTCCTCTGTACCCGAGACCGCAGGTACCTCAGCCCTTTCCCAGACTACAACCACCGAAGCCATTGCTAATGTTGAGCCTCCTATTGTGGACAGGTCCACTTCCACCCATGGTGTCTTTAGACCCTCATCTTCTTTTTCTATTAAGGCCTTTACTAAATCCAAAGCAGCCAGGCATCCCAAGAGGCCTGTTGCACAGGGCCCATCTCCAGGCCCCATGCCTAAAAAACAGATGCTTAAAATGGCTGAGGATTTAATTACTCTTATCAGGGGTTCTCAACCCCCTCCAGACAAGAGACCCAGAGTGGAGGAAGATTCTCCCTCTTCTGATCAGGGCTCCATTTTATCAGAACATTCTGATGTAGAGGAACACTCTTACTCCCCTTTTGAGGATTCGGATGCAGAGCAGTCCATTCCTTCTGTATCTCCTCCTGAGGATTTTTCCTTTGGGGAAACCTTGCACACTTTAAGGGAACACTTCCATTGGGAAGGCCAAGACTTTTCCGATTCCAAGAAAAGACTTAGGGAATTTCTTTTGTTACCTCAACACAGACCTCTGGTGATACCTCCTGTTTTGGACATACTTGATGATGTTTATTCGGAGGCTTGCCTTAACCCGGATTCCCTGCCTCCTGCACCAGTCAAACCTGATAGGTACTACAGAGTTCCTAACTCTCACCAATTTCTCTACAAAAGCCATAATGCTGACCCTGAAACCATTTCTCAAGGCCCCAAGGGATTGAAGGCCTCTACTGCCAAGAATCCACTTCCTGCCGAAAGAGAGTCTAGATCCTTAGAAAGGTGGGGAAAAAAGGTATATACCTCGGCCGCCCTAGCCATGAGGGCCTTAAATTGTCAGTTTCATATGCTTAAATATCAACAGTTCCTGTTATCACAATTAAGGAATAAAATGTCTCAACCTGAACAACCAGATTTGAAGGAGTTGCAGGATATGATGCATAGTGCAGAGCAAGTGGGTAAACACACCTTACAATCTTGCTATGATGCCCTAGAGGCCTCAAGTAGAGCGGCTGCTACAGGATCAGTCATTCGTAGACATGCCTGGCTTAGGGAACAAAACTTGCCTGATCATGTGAAAGCTAAACTTCTAGATGCTCCTTTACAAAAGGATGTGCTGTTTGGTACTAATGCTGAGGAGATATTACGGAAAATGGAAGAAAAAGCCAAATCTATGCAAACTGTCAAAGCTTTTTTACAGGTCCAACCACCACGTTTTAGCAGAAATTTGCCTTCAAAAAACTGGTCCTTTCCAGCCACTGACAAGCCCCAAAGAGGTAGATACAGACGCACAAGGGGCAGAGGGCAATCACAAGGATCATATAGAGGCCGACAATGGCAAACTCCAGCACCAAGAGGTGGCGAAGACAGTGCACAACAATACAGGAAACAAACCCAATTACTCCCTCATTTCCATGCCAAGCAGGTCTTAGCTGGCAGCACCTTTGGGAGGAAAGCTAGCATTATTTGCAAGAAATTGGCATATTGTCACAACAGACAAATGGATCCTGGACATTATAAACAGAGGCTACAAATTTCAATTCCACACTCTTCCAAAAATGAGAGGCATGCCAAACCTGCCACACAATCAAAGGGCAGAGGCACAACTACAAATTTCAAAGCTCATAAGCATGAGAGCTATACAAGAGGTACCTACTCACGAACAAGGTCAAGGTTTTTATTCAAGACTTTTTCTGGTACCAAGGAAATGAACCGACTGGAGACCCATTTTGGACTTATCCATCCTAAACACATTTCTACTGCACCAAAATTCAAGATGCTCACATTACAGCAGCTTCTTCCCATGCTGGGCAAGGAGTTTTGGCTGGTAACATTGGACCTCAAGGAGGCATACCTGCATGTCCCAATCAGACAAAGCTGCGGAAGATACCTCAGATTTCTTGCAGGTTCAATCCACTATCAATTCTCTGCATTGCCCTTTGGCTTATCTACTGCGCCCAGAGTATTCACAAAGTGCCTGGCATCAGTGATTGCCTACTGCAGACTTCAAGGGATACAAATTTACCCTTATTTGGATGACTGCCTGATCCAAGCGGACAGCAAGCACATACTTCTGGAACATCTGTCTTCTGTAACACGGTTACTGCATTCTCTGGGATACACAATCAACAAAGAGAAATCCAGGCTAACACCATCTCAGAAAATAACTTTCCTGGGTGCCAACTTGGACACAAACACCCAGATGGCCTATCTTACGCCAGAAAAACAGGGGCAACTAACTCAGTACTTCAAAATACTTGCAAAATGTATCAGGCTTACTGCAAGGAAAATCCTGCAGGCTCTGGGCTTCATGGCATCTTGCATTCTTTTAATCCCATGTGCAAAGCTGCATATGAGGAAACTTCAATGGTACTTAAAAAAAACTATGGTCTCAACACAGTCACAGTCTGGAAACAATAATACCAATAATTCCATGTTTGCAAAAGGAATTTCTATGGTGGGCACAAGCCTGTCAAGCAAATACAGGCCTCCCATTCTGCAAGCCTCAAGCAAATCAAGTCATCACAACAGACACCTCAGATTACGCCTGGGGGGCGCACATGACGGACAGGTGCATTCTGGGAAAATGGTCCCAAAAGGAAAAGCACCTTCACATCAATCAAAAAGAAATGCTAGCAGTAATAAATGCAATTACAGCTTTCAAGGACCTCCTGCATCCAGGACAGTTACTGATAAGAACAGACAGCACCACAGTAATGTGGTACATAAACAAACAAGGAGGAACACATTCATACCCCTTGTGCAGACTAGCCATGACACTTTGGAACTTGGCTCTGGAATGGCAAATCGAACTTCAAGCACAGTACTTGCCAGGAGTGGAAAACACGCTGGCAGACAATCTAAGCCGAAATATGACAGATCCACACGAATGGAAGTTGCATCCTCAGGTGTTTACAGAGATAATCCAAGCGTGGGGGAAGCCAGACATAGATCTTTTTGCCTCCCACAGGAATCATCAATTGGAAAAGTTTTGTTCGAGGACCTTTCATCCAAAGGCCTGGAGAGTGGACGCCCTTTCATTCAGTTGGACAGCATGGACAGTTTACGCATTCCCACCTCTGCCTCTTCTGCCCAAGGTACTTTTGAAAGCAAGAGCAGACAGACCGAAGATGATACTGATTGCTCCAGATTGGCCAAGGCAACACTGGTACCCGCTCCTGAGGAGCCTAACACATACTCCTCCCTGGTCCCTGCCTCTAATGCCTCTTCTGCTGACTCAGCACAGCTACAAAACTCTTCACAGTCAGCTGAAAACACTCAATCTCACTGCATGGAAAATTCCTTAACACCACAACAGACCCTACTCTCCAAGGAGGTGCAGGATGTCATTTTGGAGGCCAGAAGGCCATCTACTAGAAAAGCTTACTCCGCAAAATGGAAGCGGTTTTGCTCTTGGAATGAGAAAAAAGGCCAGGACCCTAGAAAACTGAACTTGCCTCAGGTATTACAGTATTTAGCTGAGCTGCTGAACAGTGGACTTTCATTTTCTTCCATAAAAATCCATGCCTCAGCCATTTCTGCAGAATTCAACACGGATCCTCCTTTATTTTCTCACCCACTCTTACGACAGTTCCTCAGAGGGGCTAAGAATATAAGACCACCAAGGAAACAACCAATACCAGCCTGGGATCTTAATTACATACTAGAAAAATTAACATTGCCTCCTTTTGAACCAGCTGCCTCAACAGATTTGCAATATTTGTCCTGGAAAACAGCCTTCCTTCTGGCTATCACTTCAGCTCGTAGGGTTTTGGAACTACAGGCCCTCATGGCAGTGCAGCCCTTTCTCATCTTCCATCAGGACAGGGTTTCCCTTCGTACCAACCCGTCATTTATGCCTAAAGTGGTATCCAGGGTAGCTTTAAATCAAGCCATACACCTACCTACCTTTTACCCCAATCCTCAAAACAAAGGGGAAAGGCTGCTACACTCTTTAGACATCCATAGGCAGCTACCTTATTATTTGGACAGAACAAAGGCCTTCAGGAAATCAGAACAACTCTTTGTGTCCTATGCTGTAGGGGCTCAAGGGAAGCCAGTTACCAAGCAGACTATTTCAAAGTGGATAGGCCACTGCATACGGTTTTGTTATTCCTATCATGGGAAATCTGTTCCTACAGGCATCAGATCACACTCCACCAGGGCCACAGCTACCTCTACAGCCTTCCTCAGAGGAGTTCCTACCAAAGATATTTTGGAGGCAGCCACTTGGAGTTCTGTACATACCTTCACAAAACACTACCACCTGCCTTTATATTCCAAAACTAGAGCAGGCTTTGCCACTGCTGTGTTGCAGGGCATTCTGGCTCAACCCAGTTCCTCCTAGTACCTACCACCCTGTGCGTAGCTTTGGGACACTACCCATCTGTGATTACTGCAGCTGTATGCACGATGAACATAGTACAGTTTTGTACCTACCATAAATGTAGATGTTCAAGTGCTAATACAGCTGCAGTACAGGTTTCCCTCCCTCCTTCCCCACTTGGTAAAGGCATGGGGCCTAACCCCCTCTTCATACTACCTGACTGGGTTATCCTTCTATGGTTTATTTGCTTGCAACTACTGATTTTGGATTATATTGCATTGCATGTATAAACATATAAACATAATTTATGTATTGCCTTCCTTCTGGGGGCACCTGACATCTGGGGCAAGAAAGACTGAAGAACATGGCATTGGCTGTGTCTTATATACTCCGGCCTCACTGACGTCAGGAGAGAAAGCGACAACAACTGACGCCGGACCTAGACTTTGGAATTCGGCCGACCGAGGACCCGCCTGACGGCAGAGAACCCATCTGTGATTACTGCAGCTGTATTAGCACTCGAACATCTACATTTATGGTAGGTACAAAACTGTACTTTTTAGCTGCTGCCTCCTGTGTCTACTTCACACCTTGGGGATTATAGTGAACTTCTGCAAAAGTCTTGCATCATTCCTACTAAGCACTGAACTTTTACAGGTTTTTCCTATGGACATGGATTTTGTTGAGGGTCTTTGCTCCTAGAGAGAGACATCACGATAGTCTTCATCATGGTTCTTTTATTTATCCCCCCTTCCCAGGAGCCAGACAGTCTGTACTGCAGAACCTTATACTTGGTGGTAGAATTAACACAGATGTTCATCCATGTCCGGTACTGTATGTAAGTTTTACATTAGCATCTACACGTTGAGTGCACTGCTTGTAGAAAGGTGCATTAGAGACCCTAATCAGAATATTTCAGTCTTACAGAAAATATTTGGTCCAGTGGATCTTTCAGCAGTCTTTTACTGGGCAGATACTTTTAAGTTTTATTGTAGGGCTTACCCCTCAGTTCTGATTTTTGTCTATTGGATTTGCCAATCATAGATATATTACCTTGTTCATCTCCCAAGTATTTTCTGCAATGGCTGCTATTAGGATAATTCTTCATTGCCCAACATCAAAATGAGGCATGGCTTATAAAAAGGTGGTGCTTTGTGAGAAATTAGTTTATTTTGCTGTGAAGAACTGATTTGTTGTTGACATGTTGTCTGTCAGTTCCCTTCCAGTTGATTTTCTGGGGAAGGTAAGTACTATGGTTGGAAAATCTTAATTGTATTTAGTACACTTCTGAAGTATTGCATGTTGTAGCTTATAGCTGGATATGACATTTGATGATTCTTGTAAACTGTTTTTTCAAAACTTTCCAAGGTCCATAATGTCTGCTGAAAAATACTGTTGTAAGTGTTTGAGTGAGGAAGGCAAATCCTGAAAAAAGACTTCTGCTTCTTGTGTCTTTTGACTAAGTAAAAAGCACCAAGTTTCTAACAGGGAAAAATGCGTTGCTTTTTGAAGGAAGGCATTAGACTGGTAAGATTCAAAACTTTGAGGCCTACCTGGATATTTTGGGCTTTGGTCCAGGCCAGTTATTCCCATGACGAGTCTTCTACCAGCAACCTCCAACCAAGGAAAAACTTAAAAAAAAAAAGATACCTTAGAAAATTGCACTTAAAGATTCCATGGACAAGGAATGCAGGTTTTTAGAGACAACTTACACCACAGAGGTTCCTGACATTGCCACTGAAAAGTGCTAGCCTTCAGGCCCAAGGATGCTTATTAACATTAGTTATTGGAGAGAACTGACATTGTGCTCCCTAAAGACCTGCATCTATCTGTTGAGTCCCTACTAATTCTGTCTTTGCCTCACCAGAGGCATAACAAGGGATCCAAACATTGACTAATGGATCACATACCTCTTGAGGGATGTTCATAGATAACAAGGCTAGACTGTATTTTTAAGACTAGGTGAAGTACAGGTACATCTCAAGAGTTTTGGCTGTAAAAGCCAAATAAATCTCAGCCTATGCCCTACAGTAGGGTTGTGATAGTGAGGAAGAGAGTGCATTCAGACAGCAGTTGCAGGACCTACTAAGTAAAATAGGACAACAGGAATTGGTGTTAATGGGTGACTTAAATATAGGTATCAGGATAGATATTACAGGATATTAGGACTACCTGAGTCCACATGGATGGGACAATAGAAATAAAGAAGGAGAGGTCATTCTATCCTTCCATCTAGCAAATGGCTTCATGATGGCTAACACATGGTTCAAAAAGACAGGCAGTCACAAGATCACATACTAGAGTGACCAACATGCAACTCAGGTAGAATTCCTCATAGTAAGCAAAGGGTACTGGAGTAGAATCAGTGATTGCAAAGTCATCTCCAGTGAAATAATTGACCTATATCATAAATCACTGGTTGCACCAATCAGCTGCAAGTAGTGATCAGCAAAGGCGCTAAGGTAAAAAAAAAAGAGACTCAAGACCTGGAAGTCATCTGGAGAGAGAGTACAACAGCTCAAGGAGTTACTCAAGGCTGTAGCACCTCAAGAAGAAGAGGAAATAGGTGAAGTTGAAGAAGAAGAATGGTAGTGTCTCAAAACAGCATGTGTAATGACTACAGAACAGATATGCAGCCTGGCCAGGAAGTCATCAAAAGAATGGAGTAGTGCTCAAACGAAAGTAGTAGTGCAGGAAAAAGTGGGAGAAATAAGACAGACCAGACTAGGATGGAATACTGGTTGGCTATCAAAGAGGCTAAGACAGGAGCTGGAATTGCAAAGAATGATGCACTCTACCAACTTCTTGAAAGTGACTCAGTGGATGGCACAAAGAAACTTTATCAGGTTGCAAGGCAAAGACAAAAAGACAATGAAGATAGTCAGATACCCTTTGTAAAGGATGCCAGCAACAGCCTGCTTACCAATCTACAGGACATCAAGGGCAGATGGAAGAAACAGCTTCTGAATGAAACCCCCACAGAAGCTGTTCTGTCCCAGACATAGTCTACTATGAAAGAAGAGATGCTCACCCTAAATGTCAGAACAGCATTAAACCCCACAGAAGTTTGTACTGTCTCAGACATAGCCTACAATGAAAAAAGAGGAGGAGCTCACCCTAGAAGTAAAAACAGCACTAAGGAAAATTAAGTCAGGGTAAGCAGCAGGCTCAGATGAGATCACAACAGATGAGATCAAGATTTGGGGTGAGATAGGGGAGAAATGGCTCCTGACGGCATTCATAGCAGTACGGGGAGAGAAAGACGTATCCCAGATGTCTGGAGACTAAGCATACTAGTGTCAGTGTTCAAGAAAAAAGGGGACATTCACAGCTGTGGATAGTATAGAGGTATCAAGCTCCTATCACACTGCATGAAAGTTCTGGAGAGGATGACTGATAAATGAATATTCAGAGTAGTAGAATGTAAGATGGGAAATGAGCAGTTCAGATTCAGATCTGGATGCAGCACAAATAGGTTCATAGGTTCATACTAGGTTATCTGCCCTAGGGCATTTATAAACCTAGCCAGTGTGTGTTTGGCTTTCGCCACCCATTTTAAATGAATTTTGCTATGCCCTTTTTCGAGGTTAGTATACTGTGCCTCTGTCTAACAGTGACACAGAAGTGATACTCGGGGTAAACCTACGATCTCCCATCCACTCATCAAAATTCCTCTTGAAGAGAGTCAATGAGGGACTCTGCCTAACCTGGACTGGGATTTTATTCCAGAGTGAAGGGAGCCTCTAGGTTATGAATCTGTCCCTCCAGCATGTCCTATTTATTTCAGTGCTGAGGTTCAAATCTCTCGAGCGCGTAGCTCGATGGGATTTGGATATTCTGAGGTGCAGCATGTACATTAATTCTGGGTTGGACATGGCTTTATACGTCAGGCACAGATCACCTCTGAGCAGGCGGTATGCCACTGAGTAGAGCTGGAGTTTCTTTAACCGGGCAGCATATGGCATCTGTTTGAGCCCTTTGATCCTCTTGGTGAGGTACTTTTGGGGTCTTTCCAGTTGCTGCAGGTGTCTGGTAAGGTACATCCCAAAAGGGGCATTGTACTCAATTATGGGCCTGATGAGGGCTGAGTAAAGAGACACGATGACCTCCCCTGATCTAGATGTGAATCCCTTCATAATTAGGTGGGCTATATAAAATGTTTTTCTAACCACTTTGGCCACGTGGTTGTCAAATGAGAGATTGCTATCAGCTTGGGTCCCCAGATCCCTAATTACTTCTTCTGTACTTAATGGATTACCACCTATGTGGTAATTTGTGGGCACTTTGTTTTTGCCAAAGGGGATGACTATACACTTTTTGGCGTTTAGCTTGAGGCCATGGCTCTGGCACCAGTTGTCTGTTTCTATGAGGCCCTTTTGGAGGATGCTTGTGTCGGCTGGAGAGTCGATTATGGCGCCCAGTTTGCAGTCATCTGTGAACTTGGTCAGCCACAGTCCTTCCATGTTGGCCTGTACCTCCGAGAAATATATACTGAACAAGAGAGGTCCCAGGACTGAGCCTTGTGGGATGCCACTTGTAACAAGTTTGGAGTCTGACATGGCTCCAGCAATTCTAACCATGTGGGTTCTGTCCTTGAGCCAGTTTGCAACCCATCTAGTGACATAGGGGTTTATATTTAAGCTGGTGAGCTTATCTATAATGCCCGAGTGGGGTATTGTATCGAAGGCTTTTGCGAGGTCCAGGTAGGCCGTGTGGACCACCTTCCCCTCGTCAATGGCCTTGGTGACTGTTTCAAAGAAATCAACCAGGTTTAAGAGGCAGGATCTGCCCTTAACAAAGCTGAACTGGGTAGGATCCAGTGTCTGTAGGTCCCGAATATCTTTATTTATGAGGTCTATGATGATCCTTTCCATAGCTTTGCAGACCAAGCTAGTCAGGCTTATGGGGCAATAGTTTCCAGGATCCGTTGAGGCACCACCTTTATGGAGAGGGACCACTGTTGCTGTACGCCACTCTTTGGGTACAAATCCTGTAGTAAGGCTGAGATTGAACAGTAGTTTTATGTTTGGGTTTAGCTGTTCTTGGAGTTCATGTAGGACGCAGCCCGGGACACTGTCTGGTCCCATTGATGCTGTGTTTTTTGCTTTGGAGAGGGCGGCTCTTACCTGAGCATCTGAGATGTCAGGGGGGCAGCACTCTGCTGGGATAGATATTTGCCCTTTTGGTGGGGGGGGGGAGTTTGCGCTGAACCTGTCAGCTAAGATGTTGGCAATGTCTGTGGGTTCGGTGTATTTTTTTGTCATTTTGGACTAATTCTGAGCATATCTGGGAATTCCCACCCAGGTTCCTAACATAACTAAAGAAAGCCTTGTGATTATCCTTAGTGTCCTGTGCAATTTTTCTCTCGAAGCTGGCCTTAGATGATTTTATGAGTGCCTGTAGTTTTTTGCTAATGCTTATCAGAGATGCCTTCCCTTTTTGGGATTTTGCTCTATCATGTAGTAGCTTCCTCCTTCTACTGTATAGTTTGTTTATGGCTGGGGTCCACCAGACAGGACGTCTGCCTTTGGAGGATTGGGTCTTGGTTTTATTTGGGATTGCATGATCCATGCATTCCTGAAGGTGTTCATAAAATGTGTTTATAAAGGATTCTGCGGTCTAGGCCGTATTTTCCACAGGCCTAGGGGCTTTGAAGGATTCCACCTCGGTTTTGAGGAGTGTGAAATTTGCTTTAGAGAAGTTTTTCACTGTGGTTTTCTGGGAAGGGGGTGGGGTTGGGATGTGAATATCCAGTGAGATTAGTTTATGGTCTGATCTTACCAGTGAGGGATACACTTCTGGTCTGGAGCATAGAGTCCCCATGTTGGTGATGCTCAGGTCCAGTATGTTTTCCCCTCTTGTGGGAGTGGTAACAAGTTGTTCCATAGCATTTGAGTTTATAAATTCTAGGAACCTTTGGGCTAGGGTGTTGGAGATAGAGTAATGCTCCCAGTCTATGTTTGGGTAGTTGAAGTCGCCCAATATAATGGTGTTTGGAGAGACCTTCATATTTTCCAGTGTTCTCAGGAAGGCCGAGTGGGGTTCCTGGGTTTGGGAGGGTGGTCTGTAGCAGGCTATAAACTGGAAGGCAGTTTTACCCACTGTTAGTTGCACATGGATAGTCTCTGATGCTTCGTGCTGTGCCACCAACCTGGAGGTGTGGGTATCTTTGACAAATATTGATACTCCCCCTCCTTTTGTGTTTCGGTCCAAGTTTTAGGGCCGAAAAGCATGGTATGAGGTATAACCTGGTAGTGCTGGGGTGCTCTCAGGAGCCTTGAACCAGGTTTCTGTTACTGCACAGATATCGATGTTCTCCATGCTAAGGAGAGTTTTGAGTGCGTGCATCTTGAGGTTTAGACTTCTGGCATTTTGTAGCACTACTGTTATTTTCTTATCCCTTGTGATACCTATGGAGGTGGGTTTGTCTTTTGAGCCTTGCCTAAAAAAGACACTATAGGGGTAGCAAGAGCCTTTACCAATATCCGAAAGCCCAGGGGTGACAGGTGCAAGCCATCCCTAGCGAAGCATCGTGGCTTGTCGAGCATGTCATCCCAGGCTGACAGGCATTGGATCCCCTTTAAATGACACCAATACTTAAGCCAGTTGTTGAAATTGATCATCTTGTCTACATATTGTGGCATCATTCTTGGTGAGGGTAAGATGCTACTCAAGGTCAGGGTCATACCGGCCTGGGCTACATGCTCAGAGAGCTCCTCTATGTCTCTTTTCATGTAGTCTAGGGAGGTACGTCTCAGGTTATTCACACCAGCATGGACAATGACTGAGTCATATTTGTACTTGCCTTGGAGTGACCTGAGTGCTTGTGTTATCTGGCGGATCCTAGCGCCTGACAGGCAGCTCACTGTGACCTTCTCCTTGTTCAGCCTGGTGAGCAGGACGTCAGTGTGCCTGACGATAGAGTCACATATTACAAGTGTATCAGGTGTGTTGTTTAACCTTAAGGGCTGTGACTGTTCGGCACACTGTCTTTGTGAGCCATGTGTTGCACGTGTTTTGTTTTGGGGTAGCAGTTGCTTGGATGTCTGCTTTGGAGGTCTCTGCTGCTTAGGCAGATTTTTATTTAGAGCCTCCGAGTATGTTTTTGTGTGTTTGT
Source organism: Protopterus annectens (assembly GCF_019279795.1). Lineage (NCBI taxonomy): Eukaryota > Metazoa > Chordata > Ceratodontiformes > Protopteridae > Protopterus > Protopterus annectens. Next base: position 107,542,368 of record NC_056740.1, on the reverse strand, counting down.
GTTTGGTTTGCTGTTGTGGTAGGTCTATGTGGGGCTGGAATTGTAGTGAGTATAGTTTCCTTCTCCTCCTGACTGGTTACGCCAGTACTGAGTTGAGAGAGCTTAGCCTCCAGTTTGGCTATATGGTTGCATCTCTCACATGTGTTGGAATTTGTTGGGAGGAGAAGAGGGTTGTCTGTGTACATGAGGCAGTTGTAACATTGCCTCAAGATTCCCAGATTCACCAGCTGGACCGGAGAGGAGATTGACAACTGACCTTTGGACATGCTAGAATAGTATTGGGAATTCCTTTATAATTGAAAAAAGAACAAGGTACTCAAGGGGAGTTTGTGAGGGTGTAGTGCTTTTCATTTTTTAGTGCTGACATATAATTGCTTTAGTGAGCAAGTGCCAGGTAACTTAAATGCAATGTGTTACAGGTAACTTAAATGCAAAAACGACAAACAGTAACTTTCTTTCACGTGAAACAAGGAAATAAGTACAGTAAGCAATGCAGATATCACTAGGGATCCACAGAAGCGCCGAAAAGCCGCATTTTAGGTGGAATTTGCATTTCAGGGAAATAACAAGCAAACAAACAACAAGCATACAAACAAAACTAGATTCAGCAGGCCTGGATCTAGTCTATGCTACAGCAAACAAGGTGTACCAATTTCAGTACGAAACAGTTCAAATATGCAGGCACTATAAGCCTTTAACCAGAAATTCCCAGCTCAGAATGGCAGAGTCCAGCCTCTCCATCCACAAGAGTGCAGACCACGAATCTTCTTAATGTAAAATAACTGTCTGAAGCCCAAGTGCTTATTCCAGAACTAATACACTTTTAGAATCACAGATACTGAGCCCTCAGTCAGCAGTTCCCAAGTTAGAAGGATGTAAGCTACCTGTCCTGCCACCACAGTGCAGGCCACAAACTTTCCTAATGTAAAACAACTGGTCTGAAGCCCAAGTGCTTAATCCAAAAGACTTAGAATGATAGCTACACTTTAATCAAGTTACTACCAAGCAGTAATAAATACAATTGAATACTTTAAAGAATGCCTGGATTAGTGCTCAAGTTATACAAACAAAGCTAGATTCAGCAGACCTGGATCTAGTCTATGCTACAGCAAACAAGGTGTACCAAATTCAGTAAGAAGCAATTAAAATATGCAGGCACTATAAGCCTTTAACCAGAAATTCCCAGCTCAGAAGGGCAGAGTCCAGCCTCTCCTCCCACAAGAGTGCAGACCACGAACCCTCTTAATGTAAAATAACTGGCCTGAAGCCCAAGTGTTTAAACCAGAATTAATACACTTTTAGAATAACAGACACTGAGCCCTCAATCAGCAGTTCCCAACTTAGAAGGATGTAAGCTACCTGTTCTGCCACTACAGTGCAGACCACAAACCTTCTTAATGTAAAACAACTGGTCTGAAGCCCAAGTGCTTAAACTAAAAGGCTTAGAATGAGTTACACCAAGCAGTAATAAATACAATTGAGTACTTTTAAGATGACGCAAAAACAAAATAAAGTAGGAAGAAACACAAATACAGTAAAAGCAGATACATTTTTTTTTTTTTTTTGTGACCCAATGATGGCAGTGATGCAGATATTTTAGAATATAGAGCTGAGAAGAGAGTCCAGTTGGGCATTTCTAGACATGGTAAAAGCATATGACAAGGTCACAAGAAAGCTGATATGAGCAGTCCTATGGTGTTTTGAAGTCCTAGAAACATTGGTAGAATTAGTGCAATCTATGCACAAGAATCCAATGACCCAAGTATGAACAGTGTTCAGTTTCACAGAGGGGGTCCTAGAGGGAGTGGGTGTACATCAGGGTTCAGCTTTGAGCCTACTGCTGTTCATGCTGGTAAAAGACTACATTAACAAACAGGTCAGAGGGGACAGATCAACAAAGTTGCTGTATACAAACAAATGCAATCTGAGGGTCATGCTGCTCAACACTAGAAGTCTAAATCTCAAAACGCACTCGCTCGAAGCACTCCTTAAAATGGAGAACATTGACATTTGTGCTGTAATAAAATCCTGGTTCAAGGCAGCAGAAAGCACCCCTACACTACCAGGCTATAACTCATTTAACACCTTTCTGCCCCAGAACTTGGACCGAAGCTCCAAAGGCGGTGGTGTTTTTATATTCATAAAGGATGCACACACCTCCAGACTGGTAGCCCAACATAACACATCAGAGATACTTCAGGTGCAACTAACATTGGGTAAGACAGAGATTCAGGTCATAGCCTGCTATAGTTCTCTAACCATGTCCCAAGACTCACACTCCACGTTCCTAAGCACCCTGGAGAATATTAGGGTCCAACCTAAAACTCTCATACCAGGTGACGTCAACTACCCCTCCATTAACTGGGAAAACTACTCATGTACCAATACACCTTCCCAATGTTTCCTGGAATTCATTAATTCCAGTGCCCTGGACCAGCTCTTTCTTACCCCCACTAGAGGTAGCAACATCCTTGACCTGGTCATTACTAATATGAGTGACCATTGCTCTACACCAATAGTCAGCTCCTCCCTGGTTATATCCGAACACAAACTAATCACCTTGGAAATCCGCATCCCCCCCGCAAAGGTAACCACCATGAAAAACTTCTCCAAAGCTAACTTTGGGCTCCTAAAAACAGAGGTGGCTAACTTCACAGCACCCATGCAAATGGAGAATAGATGCATGACCACCAAATCATACACCAATGCACTGTACGAACATGTACACAAATGCATGGATCTCACCATACCCAATAGAACCAAGATGCTCTCCTCCAAAAAAAGGAATCCAATCTGGTGGTCCCCTACCATAAACAAACTCTACAACAGAAGGAGGAAACATATGTGGAATAAGGTGAAGTCCCAAGACTGGAAAAACTCCCTTATCAGCCTCAAAAAAAAGTTGAGATCCCTCATCAAATCCTCTAAAGCTAGCTATGAAAACAGAATTGCAGCAGATAGTATAGATAACCACAAGGCCTTCTATAGTTATGTAAAGAATCTCCATGGCAATACCCAGATTTGGTCTGAGCTACTGCACGATGGTACTTCCTATACCGAGCCAACAGATATTGCCAATATACTGGCCAACAGATTCAGTGCCAACTTTACCCCTCTCCCCCTCAAAGGACCAATCACAATACCAGTAGATTGCCAGGCACCCAGTATAACTGCTGCACAAGTTAAAACAGCACTGTCCAAGGTGAAGAATATAGCTTCTATGGGACCTGACAATATCTTTGGCTGTGTTCTACATGAACTATAGAGTGAACTGGCACCTCGCCTGTGTGCCTTGTTCAATCACAGCCTCACCTCAGGCTTTGTCCCAACCAAATGGCACAGTGCTACAATCATCTCTCTCCACAAAGGAGAGGTGACTACAGACCCTGGGAACTATCGGTCCATTAGCCTGATGAGTCTGATATGCAAAGCTATGGAATGCATCATCATGGACCTAATAAATCAGGATATAGGGAATCTCTAAAAACTGGATCCCACACAGTTTGGTTTTGTGAAGGGTAGATCATGCCTGCTCAACTTGATCGACTTCTTTGAATCAGTCACCAGAGCTGAGGATGAAGGCAAGGTGGTTCATACAGCCTACCTTGATCTGGCTAAGGCATTTAATACCATTCCCAACTTAGGAATCATAGAAAAATTCTCTAAGCTAGGCATCAACCCCTATATCACTAGGTGGGTTATGAACTGGCTCACAGATAGAACCCACAGTATGAAAGTAGCTGACTCCAAGTCAGACTGCTGACTAGTCACGACTGGAGTCCCACAGGGTTTGGTCCTGAGTCCTCTCCTGTTTGTTATCTAGTTCTCTGAAGTCCAGGCCAACACAAAGGGACTCTGGCTAACAAAGTTTGCAGATGATTGCAAGTTGGGAGCTATTTATTATTAACTTCCCAAGTGATGTTGATATCCTACAGATTGGCCTCACTGTGACCAACAACTGGTGTCAGAACCATGGCCTTAAGCTCAATGCCAAAAAATGCATCATTTCCGTAGGGAAAAACCTGGTTCCCATGAATTACCACATTGATGGTAGTCCACTGAACACAGAAGATGTTATAAGAGATCTGGGAACACAGGTTGACAGGGTTGACAGCAACCTCCCTTTTGATCACCACATTGCCACTATGGTCAGAAAGTCCTTCTATGTGGTATATCTCATTACTATGGGTTTTGCATCCAGGAAGAAAGAGGTTATTGTCTCCCTCTACTCTTTCCTCATTAGGCCAATCATTGAGCACAATGCCCCATTTGGCATGTACCTCACTAGACACCTGCAACAACTGGAGAGGCCACAAAAGTACCTCACAAAGAGTGTCCTAGGCCTTAAACACTTGTCCTGTATGGACAGACTCAAACAACTCCAACTATTCTCTGTCTCATATTGCCTATTTAGAGGCGATATCTGCTTGACTTACAAAGTCATGTCTGACCTAGCTCTGTTAGAAATGCTACATCTAAATAAATCCCTCTGTACCACACGCTCCAGAGACCTCAACCTCATTACCACAATCAACAGAACATACTGGAGGGACAGGTTCATAACCCAGAGACTGCCCATGCTATGGAATAGACTTCCCATACATGTCAAGCAGAGCACCTCGCTGACCCTCTTCAAGAGAAATCTTGATGAGTGGATAGGAAATAGAAAATTCACCCTGGGGATAACTCTAGTGGCTGTACTCGACAAAGGCACTGGGAACTAAGGTTGAGTGGCACAATGCCAGGGTAATCCTATGGCTAGGCTTATAAAGACCCCAGGGCTATTAGCTTAGTACAAATCTATGAACCTATATGGCATTACAGGTAGACTCTGAGCAAGAACTTCAGCAAAGGTTAGGGGAATGGAATGGAAAACTGAAAGCACATGGGATGAAACTAAGTAAAGATTAGTCAGTTGTAATGGTAGCAAATGTGAAGAAATCAGAAAAAGCTGAAAACTGAGACAGACAGGAAAACAATGGAACCAGGTACCTGAGAGATGTGGTTGAGGAGAATGGAAGTTTGAATGAGGAGGTCAAAGATAGAATCAGAGTGGCTGCAGACAACTGGCACGGAGTATCAGGGGTAGTGTATGACAGAAGAATGCCAAAGAAGCTGAAAAAAGCAAGTGTACAGACACCTGGGCAGTAAAGGCAGAGCAGTTGAGGAGCTAGAGGTGATGGAGATAAAGTGCCTGAGGAGAGTGGTGAGATGCACACTGTGAGACGGTGAAAGAATGAGAACATAATAGCAGAAGCCAAAATAGTTACAATTGTAGAAAAGGTAAAAGAGCAGATTGTGGTCGTTCGGGCGCATGTGCAGGAAATTAGAAGACAATATGGTGAAGAAGTTTTGTGACAGACATGAAGACGCAAGAGTAAATTAGGGTGTCCAGCAAAGAGGTAGATGGATTGTGAGAGGCAAAACCTGTAACAGTCAGACATAGCTGTTGAAGAAGGAAGGACAGTGACATTGAAAAGAGAGAGATGGCGACAAGTGACAAGACACCCTGACCCCATGTAGAAAATGGAAAAATAGGGGATTGATGATGATGATGAAGCAGAATTAAATGCATCTGTGGACATTCATATAATCATAATATAAAAAAAATAAATAAAAGATGATCTGGCAGTGATGGTGTCAAACACAAACTTTAATAAAAAATGCTCTAAAGGTTAAAGTGCTTTTATCTAAAACCAATGTAGACATCATCAGAGCCATTTTACAAAAATAAAATACTCAAACAACATGCAAAGACACATGCTCATATAAGTAAATGAAAACACAATATTGCAATAAAGTATCAGGTACCCACCAAAACATTTAAAGTAACCGCAACATTAAATGAACAACCAACCTGAGAATTTAATCACTGTGTACTATAAAATCGAGGATTTATATTTCAATACACAGTTGATGGAAATAGCCTCATTTAAGCCCGGGCTATTGGCAGCATTCAGTCTTAACTGCCAAACTAACTCTTTATATAATAAGTGATTTTCCCAGTCACCCAAAAAGTTGTCCATATCTAAGCACAGTGGTGCAGAGGTAGCATTGTCACCTCACAGCAAGAGGTTCTCTAGTTTGATTCTAGGCTGGGGTGCCTTCTGTACAGAGTCTGCATATCCTCCCTGCATTCATGTGGGTTTCCTTCAGGTGCTCTGGTTTCCTCCCAAGTTTCAAAGACATGCATCTGGAGTGTTTCTCCCTGGGCGTTCGCTGAAAGTTGGCTTCATTCCAAGTTGGACTTTCCCGGTAAACAAATATCAAAATAAAAAAAAGCGCTTCAATATATAAAATTTAAATGTACAAAAATCTGCACAATTTAAAGCATGCCTCGTAAGAACACTTTTGTCATCTCTCCAGTTGATACTGTAAAAATGTTGGTAAATAAGTTTATTTAAAGCATTGTTGGTCTTACCAACATAAAATGCTGGACAACTGTGACACTTGGCTAGTTAAACCACTTAGTAGTATAACAAAAATATGTCACTGGCAATCCCTCTTTGAATTCTCTCCCATTGTGAGCTGTGGTAATCAGATTCAATATGTGCACACTGCCTTCAACTAGCATATTTAAAAGTTTTAGTATCTCCTCCATGACTTCTTATAACCGGTCTTTCCAGGATTCTTTTAATGTTTGATCTATTTTTGTAGGTAGAAGTTAGTGGTTTCTCAAAGAATTCTTTAAAACTATCATCACTTTGCAAGATTTGCCAGTGTTTAAAAATTATGTTTTAATATCAGTGGAATCAAAAGAATAAAGTATTACCAAATTACAGTTACTTTTGGAAAATCCATTACTACCAACAATGCTGTCCTCTTGTCTGTCCTCTGGTCTGTGGTCTAACGACTTGTAAACACCTTTTAAAATGATAGATGCATATCTGTCTGCTCTTGCTGACCAAACTTTCAACTAAAGTGCAGTGATCAAAGAAACAGGATACCCATGTTCCAAAAACATGTTTTTTAAAATATCAAACTGTTTATCACATTTGGAGTCATCCAAAGTCAACCTTGAAATACAAATAAATTGGCTTCTGATGATTCCCCTTTCTGCTGCTAAGGGTGGTTGCTCTTAAAATGTAGTAATGCATTACAATATGTGGGTTTCCTAAAAACTGACATGGCAAATTGACCATCACTACTTTTATGAATGGCCACATCCAAAAATTGTATACCATGTTTCCACATTACAATTAAACTCCAAAAAAGTGGTAGATGAACCTAAATCTGAAACAAGCTGATTAAGCTGGTTACACGTCCCAGACCAAATAAAAAAATGTCATCCAAAAAATGCAGGAAGTACTTGCAATACTTGTGACAATTCTGTCTGGTTCTGCTTTGCCTGGTTCTTCACAAGTGCCTTTAGTTGGTTCCTGGTTGCTACTCTTTATGTAGGTTAGGACTGGACTGTCCTCAGCTTATTTTTTGGACAAATAACTGCAGGTTTGACAGTCAGTGTTTAGGATTTCTCCTTTCAAAGAGTCTATCCCACTCTCCATCAGAATGTATCTTTCCCTCATGATGGTGTGTCTACCTTTGAAGCCTCCTCTATTGGCTCCATACATGAAAATGCAATTTTTGAAGGGGGTAATACATCTCAACCAATCTAAGAGAGTCAGCACCTCCTTCCTGAGAACTGAACTTTGTTATTCACAAACTGTAAGAATGTTTGTGTCGCCAAAGTTCCTTTCCTGGAAAGCTTTTCTTGATAGCTGACAGCTGTGAGCTTGGCCAGAAGAGTGCTGTAGTTAGAAGCCCTAATATGCAAGAAGCCTTACACGGTCCATCTTTGGATCAGTCCCCCCTTTATGCTGAAAGTAGTGTCTGTGCTAGCACTTGTTTCATCTATTTGTCCTTTTTATGTCTAACCCTCATAAAAAAGGAGAGAGGATCCTGCACCTTCAGGACATCCATAGGCATAATAGTATCCTTCGGGAAGTTATTCAGACGAAATGCATAATAGTATCCTTTGGGAAGTCATTCACCCTTGGTAACTATCATATTGACAACAGCCCCCTAAGAGTTGACCCAGTAATAAAGGTTGGGGATACATAATAACCACAATTTTACATACAGAAAATAAGGAAGCTAAATCAGGGGTCCTCTTGGATTTTGCAGTTGGAGGCCATGAGTTTGATGATAGTGTCACATTTGCTTCCATCTTATATTTTTCTGAATGTTTCATGTGGTGGTATGATGGATAGCAGTCCCTTAGAAAATGTAAGTGCAGCTGTAAGGTTCCTTCACAGGAGAGAGACACACTGTGTATTTTGTTTAGAAGATGTCATTGTAATATGGAATGGGACATTTATTTGTTTACTTTACAATATCTGAAGATAATGGCTAAGTTTTTTTTTTTTTTTTTTTTTTTTTAACGTTTGTTGACCAGGAAAGTCCGACTAGGTTCCACAGATCCTATTTTCAGCGGAGGCCCGGGGAGATAGATGACAATTAGTCATATTATTTACTTGTAGAGAATTTACAAGTAATGGGAAATTTAAATATTTCTTGGGCTGTGATATGAGTACAGCTTAACTCTGCAAACTGAAAACAAGTGCTGAGTGGCCCATAGAAAGTTTGATAAAGCAACTGATTTAGGATATGCTCGACACTGCTCACTTTCAGCTCACATTATTGAGTAGAAGTAATCAATAATGGTGGTATAATATATATATATTTTATTTCAGATTGTATGACAATATTTCTGTTCATATTTCTAGCATCATACATTTGATATTGCACAGGATTTGTTTTCACACACACAGCGGACCGTCTTCTGTTCAATGTGTAACATCAAGCAGTTCCACACTGAACAGAGCTCCGCTTTTTGATTGGCTCGTATACCGGTATACGAGCCAATCAAAAACGCGCGCAGTGGACCCTCTTCTGTTCAGTGTGGAACATCAAGCAGTTCCGCATTGAACAGAGCTCCACTTTTTGATTGGCTCGTATACTGGTATACGAGCCAATCAAAAACGCACACAGCGGACCCTCTTCTGTTCAATGCGGAACATCAAGCAGTTCCGCATTGAACAGAGCTCCACTTTTTGATTGGCTCGTATACTGGTATACGAGCCAATCAAAAACATGCACAGCGGACCCTCTTCTGTTCAATGCGGAACATCAAGCAGTTCCGCATTGAACAGAGCTCCGTTTGTTGATTGGCTTGTATACCGGTATACGAGCCAATCAAAAAAAAAAAAAAAACAAAGTGGAGGAAAAACTCTGAAATAGGGATGTCTGTTTTTTGAAAATTCTGCAATTTGTCCGGGTTGTAAAACATGTTTCATGTTAAAACGAAGCAATCAATTAGACTGTGTTCAAATTCACAGTTCCATTAATAAAACACAGCAAAATGGTTCTCATTTCACATGAAAGTAGAAGTCCACCCGTAAATTCTGAAAACAAGTTACTGAAAACCACCTCAGATTAATGATACAAATAACACTTCATTTAACCGATTTTAAGGCAAATAGAATAAAGGCGAAAAATAATAAAATAAACAAACAAATAAATGCCAAAACTCACTTTGATATGGTAAAGTGATAGAGATGAACATTCCAGCATCCTTTCATTTTGTAAAGAAGGAAAACAGGTTCTTCAAATCTCCATTGGACTTATTTCAATTGCCAGTTAAATTTTTTATGTGCTCACCAGTACAAATGCCAAGTTCACTTTGATATGGTCATGTAATGAACATTCCAGCATCCTTTCATTTTGTAAAGAAGGAAAACAGCCTCTTCAAATCTCTGTTAGTCTTATTTCAGTTACTAGTTAGCTTTGTCATGCGCTCAGTAGTTCATCTCATCACCAGCGGCAATGATACTGCAGGGAAATTTGGCAGGATTTCAGCCTCTATAGCATCTTTTCATTTCTCTCTGAAAAGATTGAATATGTTCCTATTTGTACTTTTCTGCATTTAGCAGGTGATTCTGCAGTTAAGGTTTTTAGTACTTTTAATATAACTAAGGGGCAACAGTTATGTAGGTCAAGTTTCAGCATTGCTAACAGTCAAAAATAACTTGCCATGCATCTGATAATAGAAATCATTGTCCACAAGAATTTATATAAGCATGTGTGTTCGGAGACAGAATTGGGTATTGAATTAGAAGACTAAGTGAAAAGCAAACTACAGTCTGAAATGGATTTAGCACTGGAGAAAGCTATAAAAGTATGCAGAGCAGCAAAGTGAACTAGTGCTTAAATGAAATAATTTGCAAAAATTAAAATGTAGCAAATACCAGGGGCGGCCCGTGCTATTGGACTGCAGGACTGCAACCCCCCCAGCTATAAAAGAAAGAAGAAAGACCGAAGAAAGAAAAAAAAAACTAAATAAAAGAAGAACAAAAATTGCAGACTTTCACGCATGCACGGCATTTCCGACATCCAGACTACTGCTGAACCAGTCCGGAGCATGCACACAGCTCCGGACTGATTCAGCAGCAGTCCAGATTACAAACACAGCAGTCAAGAGCATTCCAGACATCTATGCAGTTAGTTACAACTGCGTAGACTGGAAAGGGATCAGACTGCAACATCCGCAGGCTGGCCTGCTCTCGCAGGAAGGAAGAACATCACCATGGGATTGGGGAGCTTAGCGAGTGGATATATGGAGCTATACAGGAACAGAAGGCCCTGGACCAATGTAAGTGTATTATTACAAGTAACAGTGTGCGTGTGTCTGTGTGTGTGTGTGTGTGTGTGTGTGTGTGTGTGTGTGTGTGTGTGTGTGTCTGTGTGTTAATGCCCCTATTGCTGTATACTGGTGGCTAGAGAACACATGGTGGTGGGTAGAGAATACCTCAGGCTTGAACCCTGTACTTTGGTTGTAGATGGCAAGGGCCTGAATTCCCTACCCATCACCATTTGTAAAAAAATTGCAGATTTTTGCCTCATATTTGTTCTGTTCTGTTTCTCATAAAATCTGTGGTTTCTGTATTTTTGTTACCTTACACAGTCAGTAGTGTAGTGCTGAACTGGTAGCATTGTTGCCTGACAGCTACAGGTTCTCTGGTTTGATTCTTGGTTGGGGTGACTTCTGTGTGGAGTCTGCATGTTCTCCCATCTTACAAAGACATATGTCTGGAGTGTTTCTCTGCTGAAAATTGGCTTTTGTTCCAAGTCAGACTTTCCTGGTTAACAAATGTTAAATAAATAAAAATAACAGACATTTGAATTTCAGACTTCATATTCTTCAGAAAGTACATGGTAACACAAAAACTTTTATTCTAGCACTTTTCTAAGTTTATAACATGAGTATTTGAAATTTGTCCCTATTTGTGGAACTGTATTCCCCCATTACTGGCTTCATCCAGGTTTTTTGTGCTAAGGTTGAGAGCTGAATATGTTTGGGGGCTGCATTTACCCATTACTGGTTTTGTCTACGTGTTTTTTGCTAAGAAGTTGAGAGTAATGGTGAGAACTGAATTCACTGAATATGTTTGGGGGCTGTATTCCCCCATTATTGTCTTTGTTTAGGTGTTTTGTGCTAAGAGGTTGACATCTATGGTGAGAACTGAATTCACTAAATGGTAGCCATTTAAGTTTCAGCCTACCTCTCTTTTCCAAAACAGATGATTTGACACAGTGGTATGTTGTTCTGACTGTTTTGCACAGGGTTCTGGGTTCAATACTTGGCAGTGAAATGTATGGTGGTAACACAGCATTTTATTATAGCAACTTTCCAACATTATACAAGCAATGTTTAAAATGTGTCCCTGGTTTTTGGGCTTTTGTCCCCCCCCCCATAAATGTTGGCTTTTTCCAGATTTATTGTGCTGCAAAGTTCAGAGATACAGCGGAGTGTCAATTAGATTTTACAAGAAGCTGAGAGCTGCAGGGGAACAAAAGTTTAGTGCTGCTTATGCTGAGTCTGCTTGCATTGTTAATAGCACAACAGGTAGTATACTTGTTTTTGATGCAGAAGGCTGTGGGTTCTAGGTAGATGCATTGTTGATATTGTACTGTGTTATAAAGGTGGTGGATGCTGCAGTCCTTTTAGGCAAAGATACCTAATAACTCTGAACCTGTTATCAGTTTGCCATCCATTCCCTATTGCAATATTACTAGCTTATCATTTTTTTAATGCAAGATAGGCAATTTATTCCTCAAGGGCAACCGGCACTTTATTTGTAGATGAAACAATGAAATATAAAGTTGTTTGCTAGCAGCAACCTCTTCATTAGTTACAGATTTATTTAATGTGGAATTATTTAGATGACTTTTACTTCTTCAAAGATTGTGCATATTTACTGATACTGGTGGACTGTAGAAGTTTGAGTAGACTTTTATGATGGAAATGTTCTGAACTGGACAGTTTTGTCATTATTGGTGCATGCGTTTTGTTTCATTGTTTACTGGAAAAATGTTGAAAAAATAATTTTAAAACACCCTCTAACAACTGTACTGTATTGTACAAAGAATATAATTTAATACAATCAGGACGGTATATCAAAGAGCATGTGTATGTTTCGTGTGCAAGGGGCCTATGATTTGAAAACAGGCCAAATTTAATCTTTATCTGCCACTGGAAAAATGTATTTTATTTGAATGTGGGTTTCAATGCTGTTTCAATGAATGTGAGTTTCAAGGGCAGAGAAGTTTTAACGCTAAGTCTGTTTTCATTGTGAGATTGCATTGCTTTATTCAGCAGATGTTGTAGTGTTAGTGCTGTAAAATGCAAAATAAAACTTTCAAATGAAGTCCAAATTATCGTAGAAGTAAAGCAGTATGCATATTGTTTATGGTAAATGGGGTGAAATAGCCAAGTAATGATTCATTGGAATGGCTGCAGGGGGGAGGCTCCATTCGACCATGATTTTGTGAGGGGGAAGAGTGGCAAACTCAAAGACAGCCCTGGCTGAACTATACCTCTCAACTGTCCAGATTTTCACAGAATGAATAGATTTTTGCTTCTTATTTTTGGTTTGTTCCTCATAAAATTTGTGGTTTTCTGGCAAATCATTTAGGAATTAAGTCACTAAATAATGGCAGACACTGAGTTTCTGACTTCATAACCTTCAGAAAAATGCATGCTAAAGCAAGACCTGTTATATTCTATCAACTGTCTCAGTTTATACAAGAGCAATTTTCAGTACTGTTTATATATTCCCCCAATATACTTGGCCTTGTCCAGATTTCCTGCATTAACAGGTTGAGAGGTACATACAAATAAATTGCTTTATAGAATTAGGCATATCTAAACCTCTCAACTGTCCCCGATTTTGGTTCAAAATGTTGCTCTTCCCCTAATAATCCCTCCGCAAAATGGCAATTTTGGAAGAAAACGTGGAGAGTTTACAATTAATAAATAACTGTAATAATCAGGGTTATAGATTACGTTTATTTCAGAAATGCATGTAGATACTTTTATTTTGTCAGCTGCTCAAGTTAGCAGGACTAATATTAAAAAAGTGTCCCTTCTTTGACAGGTTCCCAGCTGTATTGTGTGGCTGTTTTATATTTTTGCATCACAATTTTGGTCCATTTTTCATAAAATTATTTTTTTGGCAAATCATTAAAGACTGAAGTTAGAAAATAAGGGTTTCTATTACATGAACAAACTTTTCAAAGTTCGAATGTCATATGGTCGACCCCATATGATCGAACTTTGAAAAGTTTGAAAGTTAAATGTAACGGCGCCGTATGGTGCAGAATGGGAGAATTTTCCTTTTCTGCACTGAAGTTCAATCTCTGAGTTGGTATCTTTAAAAGGGGGCTGGGGGGTGCAGGGGTACTTGCCCCCCCCTGCTCTGAGCATTAAGGTAAGTTTTATTTTTTTGTTTGATGTTTTATTATATATTTGAAGTTTCAAACTTCGATCATATGTTGTCGAACATATGGGATTTGAAGTTTTGAAACTTCAAATATATAATATAGACCCGAAAATAATGACAGACATTTGAGTTTCAAATTTCATACCTTTCAGAAAATTCATACTAATGCAATTCTATTATCTTTCGAAGTTTATAAGAGCAATATTTAAAAATTGTCCTTATTTTTGGGCCTTTGTCTCACTTCTATGTATGGCTTTGTCCAGATGTCTTGCTCTGAGGTTGAGAGGTATGACAAATGTATCAGGGCCATCACAATCAGCCAGAGATATTTCAAATTGTGACATACTTGTTGCACCCCACTCCCTCGTGTAGTGACTCTGGATGTGTCCAAGCAAGGCAAGGAGCAGTTATGCAGTGTAAATGTGCCGAGTGTCCCCCCATACAAGGTAGACACAAGTACTACAGTGGCTTTTCATCTGTCCTTGATTTTGCAGAATTTTCTGGTTTCTGTCATATTTCTATACTGTTGATTTATGCTTATTATTATTCAGAAAGTGCCTGTTGCTCTGTGTTTAAGTAGCAATGCTTTAATGACCATCAGGTAAGCTTGTCTGAGATTGCAAGATGCAAGTAAGCTTTAATAAGCATACTGTTAAAGAATTGCCAACATTGAAAGCCTTTCTGTTGTTGCCATGCAGAGAATGCTTACATAACTAGATAACGTTTAAGCCTTAGGTATTGAAATGGATATGAAAGTATTTGTAATAAAGGATATGATTACATTATTTTAAAAAACTCATTACATTTTTTGGAGACTTGCAGTCATATTTGCATACTTTACCTGTAAACTAAACAGAATGCCAGTCTGTCATGTGTGGTCCATAACCTGTGCAGTAATCCTTTAAGCAATGTATCTTGAGCTTGTTTCTTGTTTGCTTTTCATTTTTCACTTTGATCATGTTTTCCCCATGAAACAAGTAGATAGTTGTTGTCAGGCAGTAGGTCTTTTTTGGATAAGAAACATTTTTACAACTGGGGGTATCACAGAGATTGCTTCTTTCAGCATGTTACTTGGTACTTTAATAAAGCTGAATATAAATTATAATTAGAACTGCAGTGCAAGGAGAAGTGGTTTGAGTTGAGTGCTGCTTGTTTTTCTTATACTTGATTTTGACTGGCATTCCAGTAATGCATTTAAAAAGTAATGTATTTTTTCATGCATCACAACCTTTTTGTTTCCATCTAGATATTAAGTAAGCTGTGATGCAGCCGATGCATTTAAATTTTTTTTCTTCTACACTTCATTTTGTCTTGATTGGACTCTCATAATGACGGTTTGGCACCCAGGGCAGCGTATTTAATTAAAGTTACAGTTTTTGTGGTTTTGAGTATAGCTCCTCCCCTTTTGAGGTGGCCTCACCCCTTTCCACTGACCCCACCCATTCAGCTGTCTCCTGTAGCCCCCCCTTTAATTTGAAGTCACCAGCCGCCACTGGCAAAGACCTTTGGTAGTGAGCAGAATGGTGGTGTAAAGCCGATGCGAGATTTGAATATTGTTGTGACTTAACAGTATGACAACAAAAAAAGCATCTGTGATACGTGGGACTAATAACATAGTTAAAAGTAGAAGGAGCTCAGTTAGTGACCCACCATCTTGTTCTAAATGCGATTCCCAAAATAGCAAAAAGGCCTGCTCTGCTAGTAACAGATACATGATTGTTGTGGTGACACTGTGTACATCATATGGATCCGAGTAGATGGATATAAATGTATGGACATGGACTACATCCAAATGTCTACACTATTGGCCTAACTCTCAGAGCTCTGTAGTTATATGGCTGCAGACTTGACTGACTCTTCACTATGTGAGGACATGCATGTGTGTCAGAGAAACCAGCAAGCCCATGTCACATTCTGCTCTTTTTTTTCAGCCCCAAACAATCTCACTTTCAATGATCTCAGTCAGATTGGGTGTGTTTTCTTTTGATTTGTTTTTTTTTTTTTTTTAATCCAATCCATACTAGTGAGACTCCTGTGGAGCCTGTTGTTTTGTCTGTTGTTTCAATCCACAAAGAGACAATGTCACAATAATTGTTTTGCTGCATTCTATGGGAAGAGTGAAAGTGGACTCTGAAGCAATGTTGCATACTATTTCAAAACCACCAACAAATCCTTTTGATTCACTCACCTAAATCAGAGGTCAAAGTTATAATGTGGGCAATTTAATCGCTAAGCTATTTGGGACTGTATACTTTATAATGAAAGAATAAAAGTAAAAAAAAATGTTTCCAGAGCATTAAGTAATATTAAACTCTTCACTGAAATTATTTTATCAAATCACCTTGTCAGAAGATATTAAATGTATAAATGAAGAAATTGAGCGTCCCTATTTCATGTTATTGTTGAAATACATCTGCAAATGTTGCTCGAGCAAATGAAAGCACCACAGCTTATACCTTTACTGTTAAAAGTAACAAAAAAAAGCGAGTTAATGAAAATAGAAGCTCAAAAAAATTCAGTGAGGATCAAAATTATTATGCTCAAAATAACTTCTGCAATTTCAAGGGATGTATCAACAAGTCAGTGAACTGAGTAGGACTTAAAAACCTATCAATCACGCAGCGCCGTTTAACTAGGGATAAACTATTCCTGGTGCCAGAAAGTCTGCTCTTCTAATTTTCCCTTAGAACTAGCCAGGTTCTAGTTTTAGCACTCAAAACTGTTTCTTTGTGCTCAGCACTTGTTCAAAACTCATTGCAGGCACTAAATAATCTATAAATTACTGCAGCACTCAACTTTCCTCACTTGTTAGGAGGAAAACAGTTTTTAGTACTTAAATTAATAAGCACCTATCTAGGCATGTCTAAGGGTCAGCTTCCAGTATTTTCCCCTGTCCACATGATGAATCAGTTAAACGGCGCTGTGTGATTGATAGGTTTTTAAGTCCTACTCAGTTCACTGACTTGTTGATACATCCCTTGAAATTGCAAACATGGGAGGACTATGGCTCACCAAGTTCGCAGACGACTGCAAACTGGGCGCCATAATCAACTCTCCAGCTGACACAAACATCCTTCAAAAAGGTCTCACAGAGACAGATAACTGGTGCCAGCGCCATGGTTTAAAGCTAAATGCCAAAAAATGTATAGTCATACCCTTTGGCAAAAACAATGTGCCCACAAATTACCACATAGGAGGAAACCCATTAAGTACAGAGAAAGTTATTAGGGAACTGGGGACCCAAGTTGATAGCAATCTCTCCTTTGAAAACCACATTGCCAAAGTGGTTAGAAAGACCTTCTACATAGCCCATCTCATCACGAAGGGTTTCACATCTAGATCAAGAGAGGTAATCGTGCCCCTTTATTCATCCCTCATCAGGCCCATCATAGAATACAATGCCCCTTTTGGGATGTACCTTACCCGACACCTGCAGCAATTAGAAAGACCCCAAAAGTATCTCACCAAGAGGATCAAGGGTCTCAAACAGATGCCATATGCTGCTTGGATAAAAAAACTCCAGCTCTACTCAGTTGCATACTGCCTACTTCGAGGCGATCTATGCCTGACATACAAAGCTATGTCAAATCCAGAATTAATGGACATGCTCCACCTCAGTAAATCTAAATCCCTTAGAGCCACACGCTTGAGGGACTTGAGCCTCAGCACAGAAATAAATAGAACTTGCTGGAGGGACAGGTTCATAACCCAGAGGCTCCCTTCACTCTGGAATAGAATTCCAGTTCATGTGAGGCAGAGCACCTCACTGAATCTCTTCAAGAAGAATCTCAATAGGTGGATGGGGGATCATAGGTTTGTCCCAGGGATTACTCCCGTGTCACTATTAGACAGAGGCACAGTAAACTAAACCTTAAAAAGGGCACAGTATACTAAAATCAAGGGGTGGCGTAAGCTATACATAATCGGGCTAGGCTTATAATTGCCCCAGGGCAGATAACCTAGTATGAACCTATGAATCTTACTTTGGCAATATCACTATATTATTAACTACCCTTAGCTTCTAAAGTGATAGGTATGTTTCTAAGACCTGAGAATTGATGTGATAGTTTGGTCCATGCAAACTTTTCCTGGAACCCTACTAAATGTTTACTGTCTAACATAGTAGTATAACTATACCAGTATCAGTTATTCTCCATGATACTCTTTGTTAACTCCACTGCCCATTGTTGGAGTCTGCCTTGCATAATATAGTCGATGGCCAATGCATTGTACTTGATTGTTGTCTCTACTGGAATTCTATGACTCCATTTAACATCTTTACTTTTAGGCATTTAGTCTTTGTAACTTTTCTTTAGTTCAACTTTACTGCTTGATACAGCTACCAACCTATGTTGTTACTGCATAACTGTTTTCCATTGATGCATTAATATTATGTATGCATGTCCTGTGTAAGACTTACATAGAAAATAACTGCATAGTAGGGATTTGTTTATACCCATTTAAACATTTTATAAATAACTGTATTCTATTTGTTTGCTTCCTGCTATTTATTAATCCGTCTCTGGCATGCCTGCTCTACAATGTTTTAAGGGGCTGTCATGTCATTTGTTTGTCTTTAGACTCAGTTTCTAAGGCACTTTGTTTTGGCTGTCTCTGACCTTCACCCTCTAATTGTGTGTTTACTTATTTGTATTCTATCTCTTCCTTATATTTCTCCAGCCTTGTGCACCTGAGTTCCTGCCTTTATCCACTCTAAACAGGCCAGTGCGGAGTCCAATTAAGGAACAGAGTCCTGAATAAGATTTGTTTGTCCTTCCCACCAAGACTTTCTACCCTGAACAGTCCTTTTTTGAAAGTATGTCCTGCTAATTTGAATGTTTAAGTTACATAACTCCAGGCTATTTGACTTCCCTCCCAAGTTAACCAGCAGCCTACACCCCTCCTCTTTTAGTAGCTAAGTCACACTCTCCTACCCTCCCACTGCATCTTTGCCCCTAGCATAACTCTCTCCTGTACCTCCCTACACTCCCAGTAATTTGTTCTTTGCCTGCTCTGCCTCTTCTTATTCTTTACTTTGACTACTAGGTGCTACCCTAGTCCTAGTTAACCTCTTATCCCGAACTATCTCACCAGAGTGTAGCTCTCTTCTCTATATCATCCTGGTCTCAACCCCACTTCTATCTCTCTACTACACCCAACTGTACTACCTCTCTGAGCATCTAAACTTGTATTCCATCTCTCCCACCTTATCTATCATCCTCTCTCTACCCCTTCTCTTTGTCTACTCCTACCTTGGCCTGTACCCAGTGCTTCTTTCACTTCTCACTGATTGTTTTCTGCGCCCTGGTCCCCTCTTGGCTCTTCCCCGCTCCGTTCGCCCTGCGGGCTCACTCCGCTCCCCTACCCTACCCCCAATTCCCACCCACCCCCAGTGACCCTAGCCTTATACTTGCTCAGCCACACCCCCAATTATCCAATTTCCTACCTCGTTCACACTCACTAACTCTCCACTCCTGATTCACTACCATACCCCTATCCCCAGCATCCAAATATTACTAATTTCTAACCTTGCCAAGCATACCTAACTCAACATGCCCCTGCCTTTCAAGTTACTTTATCTACTCCTACTATTTAACATCCTTCTTTTATACTATACCCTTACTTCCTATGAGCACTATACCCTTAGCAGATCTCCAAGCTTAGCTAAACACACAGGTTCATTCCTTCCCCCAGCTAATCAAACCTACATTAACCTCCTGTCATCATGTTCCTACCTTCCCTCACTCTATCACAGAATACCACATAACCGGTTCCACACATCTAGAAAGTTCTACATCATACCCTCCAAAACACAAAGATATTTTCACTTCCTCTAACACTCTTACTGTTACATGGAGACATCCACCCCAACCCTCGCCCAAACACCTCCCCCCTTAACACCCTCACAAAACCAAACACTAACAGTTCAAACTCACCTTTCTCTTCTAATTCCCTTTCCATAGCACACCTAAATATTCGGAGCATTAACAATAAAATTACACAACTTCATGCTTTAATTGACCTCTACTCATTTGACATTCTCTGTCTTACTGAAACCTGGCTTAAACCAGGCACCAAAGACAATGACATTACTCCTCCTGGTTATAGCATTTTAAGGCAGGATCGTCTAAGCAAAAAGGGTGGTGGTGTTGCTCTACTCTATAAATCTCAACTACAAGTGTCCTCTATTGACTCCCACCCGCCCTCCCCTGCCAATGCTGAAATACTCTGCAGCAAATTCCACTTAAATAAAAACAAAGCCATATATATAATTTGCTCCTATATCCCTCCTGGCAACAACTTAAATACACTACAAAACATCCTTAGCTGGCTCTCCTGTACCTTTCCTCAGGAAACCATAATCCTAGGAGACTTTAACATTGACTGGAACTCTTGTATATCTCCCAAACCCACCCATCACCTCAACCTCTTTACCTTTCAACAAACTATAAACTCCCCACTAGAATTCACAAATCTACCAATAAACAAGCCATCTTGGACTGGATATTAGTCAATAATAATCCTCTTTCTTATAAAACTGGTATACTTCCGACAATATCAGTGACCATCTTCTCACCTACATCACCAAACAAAAAACAACAATTTAAATCAGCCCAACTATCGTATTATTCGCAACAAAAAAACTTTAACCTTCCTAGCTTCCTCAATGAACTCAAACTGTATAACTGGTCAACTCTTAAAACCTGCCAATTGAGGAAGCAGTTGCCCATTTTAACAACACATTCCTCCAAATTCTTGAGCATCATGCCCCTCTCGCATTATTAGAACAGGATCCAAAGCTGCCCCATGGCTCTCTAAAGATACCAAGCAAATGATGCATTTAAGAAATAAACAATGGACAAAATGGAGAACTACTAAAACCCAACTGACCACCAAAACTTCAAATACCTTAGAAACACTACAAAAACTTACCTATCTTGACAAAAAAAAATATTATCTTCAACACCAACAAAATCAAAATCATAATCCCAAAAATTCTGGTCAGGAATCAATAAACTCCTCCATCCAGGCAATACCAAAACACCTACTCCAGCTAGCTTAGTGCAAACTCCACCCAACTTAATAGCCTGTACATTCAACACCTTCTTCTCTGAAACGGTCACCTCTCTAGCAAAGTCCATGATTCCCCACACTTCCCTCAAAATGACCTCTCCTCAAAACAACACCCCCACTCTAACATTTAATACAGTCTCCACAACCTATATACACAAATTACTCTCAAAACTAAAACCTTGCACTCCTTCAGCCGACCTACTACCAGCTGAATATCTGCAGCTTGCAGCAGCTGAAGTAGCATACCCAGTCTCCATCTTAATTAATAGAACAATAACTGAAGCCACTATTCCTTCCCTATGGAAAATCTCCCATATCATTCCTCTGCATAAAGGAGGAAACACTAATGAACTTTCCAACTTCCGTCCTATAGCCTTATTATCACCTCTATCTAAACTTATGGAACGTTGTATTCACCAACAATTTCTACATCATCTTTTACATAATAACCTACTTTCTGACTCCCAACATGGTTTTAGACCTTTCCATAGCACCTCCACTGCTCTTCTCTCCTTTTCAGACACTATCAACAAAAATCGCAATAACAATCTCTTCTCCTCTGCTTTATTTCTTGACCTCTCTAAAGCCTTTGATATGGTGAACCATCACCTCCTGCTAGACACTTTGAAATGTCTCTCTCTCGAACCTTTGGCATTGCACTGGTTTGACTCCTACTTGAAAGATAGACAACAAGCAGTCCTCTGGGACAGCCATCTTTCCTCTCTACTTCCAGTCACTATCGGTGTCCCTCAAGGATCCATCTTAGGACCCCTTCTCTTCTCCATATTTATTAATAACCTGTCTACCTCTCTTCCCACCTCCACATGTATTCAATACGCAGACGATTCAACTCTTATCTGTTCAGCTGCTTCCCAGCCGAACTTCACTCTTCTACCCAACAAGTCTTTACAGCAGTAGAAAAATGGTTCCAAGATATCTGTCTCCTCCTCAATCCTAAAAACAAAACTATTACTTTTCTCTCGTACTATTAAATACACCTGTCTCCCTTTTTCAATTATGTCTGACAAGGGCACCTTAAACACACCTGACTGTCCCACTAAACTACTAGGCCACAATAGATAATCAACTAAACTTTGATTACCACATTAACCTTACCATCAAAGCTGTTAATAAAAAGATTGGTGCTCTTTATAGACTTAAGCCCTTTCTAACAGCATCTACAAGGGTGTCTCTAGCCCAAACTCATCTCATCTCCACACTATTATATGCCTCCCTTCCTTTATAAACCTTTCAAAATCTAACCTTCAGAAACTTGCCACAGCCTATCATAGCATTGCCAGGTTTGCCACAGGCTCCCCATTTCACACCCATCACTGTGTTAACCTCAAAAAACTTGATTGGCTCGAACTCCAAAATCTTATTCTCCTACATCAATTAGTCATCACCTATAAAATCCTCAACTACCCTTCTAATACACCCACACTAAATAACCTTATTGTCCCTTACAGGAATCTCACTTCCCTTCGTTCAGCCAACAAACTACTTGTTGCCACTCTCAAATCACACAACAAAGCTGGTGACTCCTTGTTTACAAACACCATTGGCTCATACTGGAATAAACTTCCCATAGAACTGACCTCTCTAGGCTCTTCCCAACTTTTCAGGAAACAACTGAGGAACTATTTTATGTCTCACTGGCTTTGCCCCTGCTCAAACCCTGACTGACCTGAACATCCAACCCACTTCTCATTTCTCTCTATTTACTTCTATGCTTGTCCCTATCACTAATGCTTCCACTCTTCTGCAACTATCTACTATCCACTTGGATACTACTTTACCTCTGCAACCTGTTATCCCCTCATATTTACAGGCTGCTCCCAGTTATGCTAATCTGCCTCTTAATATATTGCCCTGGCACAAAACCATTATAACAATTGTTATTACTGCAAATACCTAAAGACTCTTATGTAATTTACCACTTTCTTTCTTTAATGGCTGTATTATTCCTACTACAGCGAAGAATTTGCAATTATAAATCATCTCTCTATGTTATAACTATAGCTTTATTAAGTTTGCTAATTATAGTTTCATTTAAGTTTGCTAATTATAGCTGTTGTCATTTGCTTTAGTATCATTGCTATACTTCATTAGACTAATTTTCTTATCATGTTTATAATTTTGTATCCCGGTGTACTATTTTTTATGTTACCTTCTAGTATATAGTGGAGCTTTTCTCCTCGGGCCTCTGCTGAAAATGGACATGTATCCAGCCAGACTAGCCCGGTCAACAAATGTAAAATAAATAAATAAATAAATAAAATCTGGGCATCTTGGGGGAATGTAGCAATTGCCTCATGTACACTGACAACCTCCTCCTCCTACCACCCAACACTACAACCTGGGTGAGATGCACTTATATAGCCAAACTGGAAGCCAAGCTCTCTCCAGCCAAGACTGTACTAGACAGTCAAAAGGAGAAGGTAAACACCTGCACCACACCACACTCAACACATAGTCCATTATACCTACACTACCTAAACCCACACACAGTAACACAAAACACACACCTTCATTCAGGGAGGCTCTCAATAAAAACCTGCCCAAACAACAGAGACCTCCAAAGCTGAAACGCAAACAACCACCACCTCCCAACACTACCCAAATGACACATAGCCCAAAAAAATCAGTGTGCCACTTAACCTCAGCCCATAATGCAAAACAACGTAGCCGACACACTAGTCATAAGTCATTCTATAGTCAGGCACACTGATGTCCCACTCACCAGGCTAAAGAAGGAGAAAGTTACTGTCAGCTACCTGTCGGGTGCCAGGATCTGCCACAAAATGCAAGCACTCAGGTCACTCCACAGCAAGTACAAATATTACTCTGTCATTATCCATGTTGGTGTGAATGACCTAAGACATACCTCCCTGGACTACATGAAAAGAGACATGGAGGAGCTCTCGGATCATGTAGCCCAGGCAGATATGATCCTAGCCCTGAGTAGCATCCTGCTATCGCCCAGAATGGTACCACAATACAAGGACAACATGATTGACTTCAACAATTGGCTAAGCTTCTGGTGTCATTCTAAGAGGATCCAGTGTCTGTCTGCCTGGGACAACATGATCTACAGACCACGATGTTTTGCCAGAGATGGCCTGCACCTGTTGCCCCTGGGATTCCGGATAATGGCTAAGGCTTTTGCCGCCCCTATAGTGCCTTTTTTAGGCTAGGTTCAAATGACAAGCTCACCACCATAGCAGGTATAAGCAAGCAAAATCTGAGGGTAATGCTACTCAATGCTAGAAGTCTAAACCTCAAAATGCATTCACTCGAGGCACTCCTTAAAATGGAGAACATTGATATATATGCAGTGACAGAGACCAGGTTCAAGGCTCCAGAGAGCACCCCTGCATTACCAGGCTATAACTCATACCACACCTTTTGGCCACCTAACCTGGACCGAAACACTAAAGGAGGAGGTGTGTCCATATTCAATAAGAATATCCACACCTCCAGGCTTGTTGCTCAACTTAATGCATCCAAAATTATCCAAGTGCAACTAATACTGGGCAAGACTGCAGTCCAGGTTGTCACTTTTTACAGATCCCACACCATGCCTCAGGATGCCCACTCCACGTTTCTTGATATATTGGGTAATATTAAGGTACAGTCCAATACCCTAATAATGGATGATTTCAACTACCCCACCATCAAATGGGAAAACTACTCATGTACTAACCCATTTGTTCAACACTTTCTGGAATTCATAAATTCCAATGCCCTGGATCAGCTTGTCCATACCTCCACCAGGGGCAGCAATATCTTGTACCTGGTCATTACCAATATGGGCAACCGATGCTCCATGCCAGAGGTCAACTCTGACCACAAGCTAATCACCCTAGACATCAATATCCCACCTCCACCCCCCATTAAGGAAACCACCGTAAAAAACTTCTCCAAATCCAACTTCATGTTTCTTAAGACAGAAGTTGCAAGCTTCACGACACCCAAACAGACAGAAAATAAAGGTATGACTGCTGAATTGTACACAAATGCACTGTATAAGCACATACACGAGTGCATTTATCATGCCATCCCCAACAGAACCAAGACGCTATCCTCCAAAAACAGGAAGCCAATCTGATGGTCCCCTGCCATAAACAAACTCTACAACAGAAGGAAGAAGCTGTTGCAAAAAAAAGAGTAAAAATCCCCTGATTGCAGGAACTCCCTGGTCAGCCTCAGTAAGAAGCTGCGATCCCTCATAAAATCCTCCAAAGCTAGTTATGAAAATAAAATCACCACTGATGCTAAAGACAACCACAAAGCATTCTACAGCTATGCCAAGAATCACAAAGGCGATACCCAGATCTGCTCTGAGCTATAGCACAATGGCACTAGATATACAGAAAAAAACTGATATTGCCAACATCCTGGCAGATAGGTTCAGTGCAAACTTCAACCCCCTCACTCCCCAAAGGGCCCATCACTATATCGGAAGAATGCAAAGCCCCTGTAATCATGGCTGCACAAGTAAAGACAGTACTCTCCAAAGCCAAGAACACAGCATCCATGGGACCTGACAACATCCCAGGATGCGTTTTGTACAAACTGCAGAACAAACTGGCACCCCACCTAAGTGCCATGTTCAATCATAGCCTCACTTCAGGCTTTGTGCCTACTGAATGGCACACAGTGACAGTTATCCCACTCCACAAAGGGGGAGCAACCCTGGACCCTGGGAACTACTGCCCCGGTAGGCTAACGAGCCTGGTCTGCAAGGCCATGGAATATATCATTTTGGAGCTTATAAACAAGGACATAGGTAACCTCCAAGCCATGGATGAGGGTAAGGTGGTGCGCACAGCCTATCTTGACCTCGCCAAGGCTTTTGACACCATCCCCCACTATGGAATTATACATAAACTCAGTAGACTGGGGATAAATCCCTATGTCATGAGATGGGTGGCCAACTGGCTCACTGACAGAACCCACACAGTGAAGGTAGCTGACTCCAAATCCAACTTCAGAACAGTGGCAAGTGGAGTACCCCAGGGCTCAGTCCTGGGTCCTCCCCTGCTTTGGCATCTACTTCTCAGGAGTCCAGGCTAATACAGCAGGTCTTTGGCTAATGAAGTTCGCAGACAATTGCAAACTAGGTGCCATAATAGAATTGCCTAATGATGTAAACATTCTACAAAGGGGTCTCACCGAGACTGATGCTTGGTGTCAAACTCATTGCCTCAAGTTCATTGCCAAGAAGTGCATTGTCATCCCGTTTGGGAAAAACACTGTACCCATGAACTACCACATATGCGGTAGCCTACTAAACACCAAAAGTTTGATAAGAGACCTTGGTACACAGGTGAACAGAGGTCTGTCCTTTGATAATCACATCCCCACAGTAGTCAGGAAATCCTTCTACTGGGCACACCTCATCACAAAGGGGTTCACCTCCAGAAATAAAGAGGTCATTGTTCCTCTCTGCTCATCCCTCATCAGACCCATTATACAGTACAGTGCCCCATTTGGCATGTACCTTGCAAGACATCTACAACAACTAGAAAGGCCACAGAAATACCTCACTAAGAGGATTACCGACCTCAAACAGATGCCATATGCAGACCGTCTCAAAAAACTCCAGCTCTACTCCATTGCTTATCGCCTACTCAGAGGCGACCTCTGCCTAACATACAAAGCCATGTCAAACCCTGATCTTTTGGACATGCTACATTTAAAGAAATCCCAATCTCTCCAAGCCACATGCTCCAGGAAACCTTGCCACCACAATAAACAGAACATGCTGGAGGGATAGATTCCTGTCCCAGAGACTTCCCATGCTCTGGAACAGACTACCCATTCATGTCAAGCAAAGCTCCTCATTAGCCCTCTTTAAGAAAAATCTCGACAATTGGATGGAAAAAAGGAAATTCACCCCAGGGATAACTTCTGTGGCTCTGCTAGACAGGGGAGCAGGAAAATAACTTTCTTGGGTGGCGAAAGCCAGGGAACTTTTTTGGCTAGGCTTATATAGGCCCCATGGCCGATAGCCTACTACCTACCTATGAACATATGAACCTAAGAAAGATGATTGACTTTATTTATAGCCATTAATCAGTGGACATATAAGACATCTGAGGCATCTTCAATTACAGTGAAAATAAAAACACAATCACACAAGTATAGAATACTTTGCAATGCCTAATGAGACTATCAGTGAAGTTTAAAGACTAAGACTACAGCTAAAACCAGTGTACCAGCATCAGGCATCTGTAAACTCTGAAAGGGCTTGTTGTGAAGTGCTGTTATTGCAATGTCAGAAGCATCCAGGACAATGGACAAGTCAAGGACAATGCACAAATCAATCCAATAACCACTGATGATGTTGTTGTTGTATCTTTCGGCTTTTCCTGGTTAGGGATCGCCACAGTGGAACTCTGGTCCGTTAATGATTGGCAGTAGATTTTTACGTACTGAGTTGCCACCAGTAACCACTGATGGTGTTGGAATTAATTTGTTCATCCAATTCCAGTACTGATGCTTTTCAAGCTTATGCAAATAACTTTGTATAGCTGTTGTTTACTGAAGTTTACTTTTTCTTCAAGAAAGATGACAACTAAAGAAGTCTTGGTGCTGTATCACTAAAGAAGATTAACCTTCATGCTTTTAAAGGAAGCTGTTGCTGTGGATAGTCTCCTCACTAAAACATTATTTATACTTGTTAAATATTTGACTTCTATTTTCCAACTAATGTACTGATTCTTCTGAAACCAGTAGTATTATGGCAGTATTTATCAAGCCCTCACTACATACAAACCAATACTGCACTTTTCCCTGCTTGCATTTGAAAAATTCATGAAGCAGAAATAAAACCTTCTACAATAATTTTATAATAAACGAAAAGTCAAAAGATTTATTATTGGAAGCAGATGAACTTGTACATGCCATGAAAACTAAATGTTTTTTTTAACTATAGATGCAATGGATTATGAATCCGGGTTATTTAAAATGTTTTCTGTAAGCACTTAATGTGAATGTACAAACAAGTTAGCAATATAAACACTGTTAGTCATAGAACTCCTTTCCAGTCATGTTGTGTCCAACATGGATTGGTTAATTAGTGCGATGGATAGAAATGCTGATTCAGAGACATGGCAACGCCACATACCTTATTAGTACTTTATTAATATGTCTCTGAAATAAACACTGCACTCTCAAACCTGACCATGCTAGTGTTCTCTTTAGGAGCCCACACATCGCATTAGCCAAAGGCAATCCCCTTCAGGTGCATGTGCACACACATTCTCCCAGACATTCCCACTCATACACATTCACACTTGCACACTCTCACGGAAACACTCACATACCTGCATGCATTCGCCAACACACACAAACATAGACTTGGCATCCTTTAAGTAATACTTGTTGTGCAACCACCCATGAACTCACATATGCACTGGGTCACTTTTCCTCCTTGGGTGCAATTTTTCTTGGCCAAGTGAAAAGTTCTAAATATTTGAATACCTAGCATATACTTGCATTGATGTATTAATCTTCATCTGAAGCTCATTAAAGAATGCACAAGCCATACATGACATGATTGTGTAGTAATGGTAACCTTTCCTTTTGTATGAAACATCTGTAATTTGATCCTTTACTGATAAGCTGTGAAATCTTTTTTACAGAGTACTGTGGCTGAAATAGGTCCATCTTGGATTAGTCTACTATGGCAGTTACCACACTTTAATAAATTAATAAATATTTATTTTTAGGTACATTACAGCTATATCGCGTGCTTCTTTTGAGTCTGTATCATTACAAACTATGTCATAAACTGCATGGATGTAGAATCCATGTTTTTATACATGTTTTTTAGCTAAAATTCAGTAATAGATATCACATCTGGGATGCAGAAGGATATTTTAAGCTGGCAAATATATACCAGCTCCTTACTGTAATTCTGCGACCTGCAACTGCATATCCTGGAATGATGAAAAATGCCAATAAATCAGAAGGAAAGAAGTGAATGTTGGCAATCACTGATATCCTTTAGACTTGTGTTTTGCAGGGGAACGCCCTTCTGCATATACCAGTCTATATGCACTAATGCCAAAATCATCACACCGTAGAGAAAAGAGTAATTAATTCAATATTTTCATACATTCAGTTTCAGTATTCTGGGACTTGCACTTACAAGTCTCAGAATTTAAACCACTGCCATGTATACTAAGTTGTTCATTTCTGAGATATTTAAATTGTTTGTGGTGTACACAGTACTTCTGGTTGCAGGACTTATGCCCAGATGTTTCTTTTATATTTTTTTGTCAACTGTATAGTTGTGGACGGGATTTTGTTAATTCCAGGGTGACAGTGGGCCGGATTCACGAAGGCTTGCACGGAGTCTAAGAGTAGTGTAAGACTCCATGCAGCCTTCGTGATCCAGGAACAGCCCAAAGTCCGTGTAAGAGACAAGCTAAAACGGCTCTTACATGGAGTGGGCGTGGATAAGCTAATCACCTCACTTGCAGCCGAATAGCATGCAAATGAGGATGATTAGCGATCCAGGAAGCCCAGAACAGCCCGTGTAAGAGCCGTTTTAGCTGCAGAAATGTACTCAGTTGACAACTGAGTACGTTTCTGCAAAAACTGCAATGGAGCCATGTCAGCTCCAAATAAAGGGTGCATATGTGCCAGGCAGCATGCCAATGGCCAAATATGTGGCCATTGGCAAAGTAACCTGATGCAAATATATTAAAAATATAATTTTTTTTCGGCGATTGCCGATGTTTAAACCCAGCGCAGCCCCGCGCAAACGGGCTGCGCTATATAAAACATAAAAATGAAGGTTTTAAACCTACAAATGTAGGTTTTATGCAATACATGGAATGTCAATGCAGGGACCAGCAGACCAAAACCAACATGGCCACCGTGTAGTGGTTGCTAAGGGGGGAAGCTGAGTCTAAGACATGTAACTAAGCATTAGTAGGCAATCTGATGCAAATGAGTGTAAGGATACTGAATTCCACTGTCACATAGCAAATGAGCACAGTCTGAGTAGTGTAAGAGTTACAGAAGGGGGAGGAACAGAGTAGGAGATAGGTGACATCACAGGGGGGAATGGTAGAAAGAAATGCAGTTCATTGGAGGTCAGAGTTACATGACAGATGTCAGACAGATATCATGGAAAGAGGTGTGCCACTAACTAAGCATGAGAAAGTCAAGAAATGGAAGGTGTACACTGTTGCCTACACCAAAGTTTCTTGCTGGATGTGTATGCGCATGTGTGCGCGCCATGAAGCGCGAGTAAGGCAGTGTGCGTGCATGTAAGGCAGACTGAGCATGTGGGAGCGTGTTGGGAGATGTTTAACGCTGTTTGTGTGGGCATGCACGTGTTTTAATCTGAATAAGCAGATTCTGAACCGTGTAAGCATGTGTGCACGCGTGTAAGCCACTGTGAGCGTGTTTCTGCTGGTTTACACATGGCTCCACCCTGAGGAAACAGAGAGGAAAAAGGAAGCAACAGATTTAGTAGGAAGTTAGCAGGGAATACTGCTGGAGCTAGCAGGTGAAAACAATTAGATGCAGGCAATTACACAGGCAGAATAGTAGCCCAGCCCAGCACGTAAAACTCTGCAAACAGCAGTGCAGGATGTTTCTCTCAAGAGACACTGCAAGACAGGAGTTAAGTTATCAGAAGTGAAAACTGAAAAAGCTGAACTCAGAGCAGAAATGTTAGGGGCTGCCATAGCTGTCATAATGAGACATAGGTGACTTGCTGAGGGTGGTGACAATGCAGATGGTGCCAGACAACCCACAGTGAGGAGACGGAGAAGAGTGTACAGGCCCAGGGTCACCTACCATGGGTTACATGAGCTGGAGATAGTAGAGCTATAGAGTGGACAGAGACCTCCTGCAGCAAATAGTGGAGCTGTGCAGGCCACGCCTCACACACAGAACCAACAGAGGGGAACCCATCCCAGTGGAAACCAAGGTATGTGTTGGCCTAAGAATACTAGCAACAGGTACCTTCCAGAGACCAACTGGTGATATGATGGGGATATCACAGGCATCAGCCTCCAGGGTACTGCACCAGTTCCTGGATGCCATGTCAGCACATGTCAGTGATCATGTATATTTCCCCAATGCCCGTGAGGTATTGGCCAGCAATATGCGTCTCTTCCAGCAAATAGCGGAATACCCTGAGGTAGTGGGTGCAATAGACTGCATGCACATATGCATCAAAGCACCAGCCGGTGAGTGGGGTAGGGCATACATCAACCGCAAGGGCTTCCCCTCCATCAACTGCCAGGTCATGTATGATGCCCAGGGCATAATAATGAATGTGTGTGCTGGCTGTCCTGGGAGCTACCATGATTCCCACATCTGGCATTTGACGCAGCTGTACCAGACATTTGCCAATAGGGACATCCCGCATGGACACCTAGTGGGGGATGCAGGTTATGCACTGGAGCGGTGTCTGATGACACCCATCAGAAACGCACACACACCTGAACAGGAACGCCATAATGAGGCACACGCACAAACACGTAATGTAATAGAGCGTGTGTTTGGGCTGCTCAAGTCACGGTTCCGGTGTCTGGACACATCTGGTGGAGCCTTGCAGTACACACCAACTACATGTATCCAAATTGTCATGGTATGTGCTATGCTACATAATATGATCTTGCGAAAACAGCTGCAGCAGGACCAGCATAGGGCCGGGCCAAACAGCCCCCCACCATTGCCAAGGCCATCACAGGCAGAGCGTGACTCGGAGGAGGAACAACCTGAGCCTGCCCCAGTAGGCAAAAGGAGGTATGCCCAGTATGCCCTGGCCTTGGCAAAGAGGCAATGCATAGCACATACACTGGCTCAGTAGGAACCCTGGGAATGATACCCCACTCTGACTCACTCATATAGTAACAGGGATGCCTAACATGACACAACCTGCTCTCAAACATGTACAGGGAAGTGTAATATGCGCATCCGACAGAGGCAGCCCTGCAGCACCACCTGAGGCATGAATGCTATGTGTTAAGTAATGTAACACCATGTACTATATGCACACCTGAGGACCCTGACTAACATCCTACCCTCACCAAGCATCATGCCACAACATGACAATGAGATGATCAAGTGCAATAATTGACTGAAGTATCGCAGTTAGTCAAAGGGGATCCAATGTGTGCCAGTCTGGGATGACATGCTGAGCATGACATGATGCACCACCTGCTAGGACTGGCGTGCACCTATCAGTGCAGGCCGTATGGATACTGGCAAAGGCTGTTGTTACCCACAGTGTGCCCTGAATAGGTAAGGCTCAAAACACAAACCTATCTCCATAGGTATCAGAAGGGATAAGAATAAGATAAGGGATAAGTCGAAACAGCAAGATGCATGCAGTCTAAACTCACCCAGTATGGAGAATGTTGATATCTGCGCTGTAACAGAAAACTGAGCCAAGGCTCACAACAGCACCCTAACACTACCAGGTTACACCTCATACTGTGCTGTACAGCCTCAAAACATGGAACAAGCTACAAAAGGAGGGTGACTAGCAAGAATTGTCAAGGATAACCACACCCCCATGTTGGTACCACAACAAAAGCAGCATGGACTAGCCATGGTCAAGTAACAATGGCTAAAACTGGCCCCAGTTTATAGCCTGCTACAGACTACTGTCCCAACACCAGGAACTGCACCTGGCCTATGCTGGAATACATGAATATATCAAGTCCTCCAAACCACATTATATTGGGTGACTGAAAATACCCAGACATAGACTGGGAGCATTATACTAGCTCCAACAGTGTAGGACAAAAGTTCATAGAATCCATAAACCAAAAGGCCCATGAACAACGTACCACTCCCACAAGAGGGGTAAGCATACTGGATGTGATAATCAGCAACATGGGTACTGGATGGCAAGATGAGAAGTGTATTGCTCACTGGTAAAACCAGACCATAGAGTAATCACACTGGATATACAAATCCTGACCACAGTCCCTGGCCAGAAAACCACAGTGGAAAACATGTGTTAAGCAATATTTGCACTCCTCCAAACTGATGTGGAATCCATTAAAGGTCCTGTGCAGGTGCAAAATATGGGCCACACCTCAGAACCTGTAATACAGCCATTCCATGAACACTGCCAGGAATGCTTGGATTATGCAATCCTAAATTAAAACAAGACACAATGCCATACACGCAGGAATCTGGCATGGTGGACACCAGCCATAACCAAACCATGCAAGAGAATGATGAAGCTACTACATGATAGAGCAAACATAAACAATGAAGTAATCACTAATCAGTAGTATGGCAATAAAACCTGTCCACACATACAATCCACTAAGGCCAGCCACAACAAGTTGAATCTGTGAATCCTGAGGCAATGTTACACCTGCCCCAAGTACACAGACAACCCCCAACTCCTTCCAAGAAATACAAATATATGTGAGAGATGCAACCATCTATCCAAACTGGAGGCTGAGCTCCCTCAACTCAGTACTCCCAAAACTAGTCAGGAGGAGAAGGTAACCACACACACCACAAACACAGTCCCACATAGACCTATCACAACTGCAAACCAAACACATAAACACAGAAAAACATTCCCGGAGGCACAAATTACAAACACAGCACACCAACAGAGGCCTCTAAAGCAGACACCCAATCAAACAACCTCCAAACATAGCACATGCAACACATAGTACACAAAGCTGGTGTGCCAAACAGTCACAGGCCAGAAGGAGAAACAACATGCCTGATACAGTTGTAATAGGTGACTCCATAGTCAGACACACTGCTGTCCCGCACACCAGACTGAACAAGGGAAAGGGTACAGTAAGCTGCCTGTAGGCTGCCACAATACGCCACATAACAGAAGTATGCAGGTCACTCAAAAGCAAGTAGAAATATGATGCAGTCATAGTCCATGCTGGTGTGAATGACCTGAGATGTCCCTCCCTAGACTACATGAAAAGAGACATAGATGAGCTCTCTGATTATGTAGTCCAGGCCGGTATGACACTCACCGTTTGCAGCATCCTCCCCTTACCAAGAATAATGCCACAGTACAAACATGGAATGATCAGTCATAGCAAGTGGCACACTTACTGGTGTCATTCCAAGGGGATCCAATGTCTGTCTGCTTGGGATGTCATGCTTGACAAGCCACGCAGCTGTTCTTGGGATGGCTTGCACCTGTTACCCCTGGGCGTCTGAATATTGGATAAGGCCTTTGCCACCTCCATAGAGCCTTTTGTAGGCAAGGCTGAAAAGACTGACACACCACCCTAGAAAACATAAGTGGAAAGAAACATAAGGGAAATGCTGACCAATGCCAGATGTGTAAACCCCAATATGCATGCTCCCAAGGCCATCCCCAGTATGGAGAACATCGATGTCTGTGCAGTGACAGAAACCTGCTGCAAGCCTCCTGACAGCACACCAGCACTACCAGGTTATACCACGTATCATGTGTCATGGCCCCAAAACCTGGAACAAAACATAAAAGGAGAGTGAGTATCCATAGTCAGCGCAGACACCCATACATCCAGGTAACTGACAATGCACAAGGCATTGGAGTCCACCCATGTGCAACTAACTGTAGGCAAGACTGCTGTACAGACTGTAGCATGCTGCAGACCACACTCTCACACACAGGAACCCCACCCAGCCGTCCTGAAGACACTGGACAGTATGAATGTCCCACCAAATACCAAACAAGGTACAACAAATTACCACATAGGTGGTAAACCATTATGTATGGAAGGAGTAACCAGGGACCTAGGGACACAAGTGGACAGTAACCTGTTATGTGACACCCACATTGCCAATGTGGCTAGGAAGACTGTCTACATTTGACACCGTATCAGGAAAGGATTCACATCTACGTCAACAGAGGTCATTGTGCCCCTATACTGTTCTCTAATCACACCCATAATCTAGTACAATGCCTCATATGGGATGTACCTTACCTGACACCTGCAGCAGTTAGAAAGACCTCAAAGGTACCTCACCAAGAGGATAAAGGGTCTCAAATATATGTCATATGCTGCCTGGCTGTAGACACCCCAGCTGAATGCAGTCACATACTGCCTACACAGAGGCATTGCATGCCTGTTGTAGAAGGCCATGGCCAACACAGGAGTAATGGACATGCTCCACCCCAGAAAACTCAAATCCATCGGAGCTGTGAGAGTGAGAGATGTCAACCTCAACAAATAATGAAATAGGATGTGCTGGTGGGACAGATACATAATCCAGAGGCTCCCCATCCCACTCCATGTTAGGCAGAGCCCCTCACTGACACTCTTCAACAGGAATCTTGCCAAGTGGATGGATGATTGTAGAGTTACACTGGGGGTCTTCACTGTGTCATGTCCAGACAGAGGCACAGCAAAGCAAATCATAAATGGCCATAATATTCATATAGCAAGGGGTGGCAAAAGCCACACACACTCTGGCTAGGCTAACAAATGCCCTTCGGTGGATAGCCTAGTATGAACCTATGAACCTATAAAGATACAAATTGTACAGAACACTAAGGACAATCCCAAGGCTTTCACAACTGATGGTAGGAACCATGTTGGGAATTCACAGATATGCCCTGAATCACACAAATATCACAAACACACACACATATTGCCAACATACATCCTGACAGGTGCAGTGCAACCCCGAATGCAGAATATCTATCCCAGCAGACTGCTGGCCCCCTGACATTGCAGATGCTGAGGTAACAGCCAACATCTACAAAGCAAAACACACAGCAGCAATGGTATGAGATGGTGTCCTGGGCTTAGTGCAACATGGACTCCAAGATGAATGGAATGCCAAACCACACTACTGCTCAGTGTCAGCCTTACCACAGAATATGTACCCAAAGAGCAGTGTACAACAACAGTGGTCCTTCTCAACAAAGGTGTTGCCTGAATGGATACTGAAAACTACTACCCCAGAATCCTGAGAAGCTCGGTCTGCACAGCTATGGAAAGGATCAGCATGTACCACAGACATAAAGATATTGGGGACCTACTGACACCGGACCCTACCCAGTGTGGCTTTCTGAAGTGCAGATCCTGCCCCTAAACATGCTTGACTCAATTGAAACAGTCATTAAGGTCATTGATGAGGGCAATGTGGTTCACACAGCGTAGCTGGACCTTGCAAAGGCTTCTATACAATACCCTACGTGTTCATTATAGATAAGCTCACCAGCTTAAATATAAACCCCCATGTCAGTAGAGGGGTTGCAAACCAGACCAAGGACAGAACAGACATGGTCAGACATGCTGCAGCCATGTCAGACTACAAACCAGATATAACTGGCATCCCACAAGGCTTGGTCCTGGGATCTCCCTCGTCTGGTATATATGTCCCATAGGTACAGGCAAACATGGAAGGACTGTGTCGAACATGTTTGCAGAGGACTAAACTGCTCACCACATATGATCCACCAGCTGACACAAGCATCCCACAAAAGGGCCACATAGAAACAGACAACTGGTGCCATAGCCATGTCAGCAAGCTAATTTCAGAAACGTGTATAGTCAACCCCTGTGGATATACAGTAAGTGCCCACCAATTACCACATAGGTGTTAACCCATTATGTAGTTAACATGTAATGAGAGACCTGGGGACACAAGGTGATAGATATCCTGCAGTGGACAAACATGCTGTAGTGTTTACAGAAACATACCATATACCCACCTAATCATGAAGGTTGTCAGATCTAGATAAGGGGAGGTCATTGTGGCTCTGCAGTCATCCTTCATCAGTGGTACAATTGACTACAATAGCCCCTGTGGGATGTACCTCAGCAGACACCTCCATCAACCGTAAAGTCCCCAACAGTACCTCACCAGGAGTATCAAAGAGCTTGCACAGATGCCATGTGTTGCCTGTGTTGCTGGTATCAATAAACATGCCGCACCTTGTACAATCTGAATGGCAGTGAGCTATGCACATGAGAGACCTGAACCCCAGCACTGACTTACATAGGACAAGCTGTACTGCATGATCCATAACACAGAAGCCACCCCACCCATGAGTGAACCCCCAGTACAGGCTACCCATAGAGTCACTTATCAATCTTCCTCAATAGGAATCTTGATGAGTGGATGGGAGATGGTAGCTTTATCCTGGGTATCACTGTCATGTCACAGGTAGACAGAGGCACAGTATACTAACCATGACATATGTCATGGCAAACTCCACTTACAATGTGTGTTGAAGGACAAACACACTCTCCAACTAGCATTAGACATGGACTAGGGCACATCGCTAGTGTTTGCAAATGTACACCTATGTTGTGGAATACACTACCAATGTTGGACAAGCCTGATTTAAGTAGTTCATATCTGAACAGAATGCAACATGGTCAGATGTACACAACTGGCCCCTAACCAGGCTGTTGTGCCCACTATCGAAATGTAAAGCAGTGATAGCACTAAAGCCCAGGATACTGTCCACCACAGTCAAAGTACTACCAGTACACTATACAGTACTACAGTGTTAGGTCAGTGTGAAAGGATGTTGACAACTGTATGCAAAGTATCCCATGCAAACACTGCAGGCACAGTATAATCCTGTTGTGTTCACACACAAAGCAGTTGTACAGTAACTACACAACATGACACACAACACACAACCATAAACGGGTGATATTTGTTGAAGTTCACACTCATCCACAAATGTGGCTTGAGGGGGGTTAGTGTGTGTGAGAGAAATGTCCCTTTTGGCAACTAGGGGAACAGACTACAGGATGCACATTTCCCTTTCTAAACAATGATGATGTCAGCACCCTATAAGTAAAGCAAGAGAAGGGGAAACTTCCCAGTAATGCGAATAGCATACTCTGCTAATGTGTCTGTCTCGAGTGTCATAATATAGTCAGATAGGGGTTTGAATCCTGCGAATGGCAAGTGTGTGTTTTTGGCTTGAGGGGGGTTAGTGTGTGTGAGAGAAATGTCCCTTTTGGCAACTAGGGGAACAGACTACAGGATGCACATTTCCCTTTCTAAACACTGATGATGTCAGCACCCTATAAGTAAAGCAAGAGAAGGGGAAACTTCCCAGTAATGCGAATAGCACACTCTGCTAATGTGTCTGTCTCGAGTGTCATAATATAGTCAGATAGGGGTTTGAATCCTGCGAATGGCAAGTGTGTGTTTTTGGCTTGAGGGGGGTTAGTGTGTGTGAGAGAAATGTCCCTTTTGGCAACTAGGGGAACAGACTACAGGATGCACATTTCCCTTTCTAAACACTGATGATGTCAGCACCCTATAAGTAAAGCAAGAGAAGGGAAACTTCCCAGTAATGCAAATAGCACACTCTGCTAATGTGTCTGTCTCGAGTGTCATAATATAGTCAGATAGGGGTTTGAATCCTGCGAATGGCAAGTGTGTGTTTTTGGCTTGAGGGGGGTTAGTGTGTGTGAGGACAATGTCCCTTTTGGCAACTAGGTGAACAGACTACAGGATGCACATTTCCCTTTCTAAACACTGATGATGTCAGCACTCTATAAGTACAGCAAGAGAAAAGAAACCTCTCAGTAATGCGAATAGCACACTCTGCTAATGTGTCTGTCTCAAGTGTCATAACATAGTTAGATAGGGGTTTGAATCCTGCGAATGGCAAGTGTGTTTTTTGGCTGAGGGGGGTTAGTGTGTGTGAGAGAAATGTCCCTTTTGGCAACTAGGGGAACAGACTACAGGATGCACATTTCCCTTTCTAAACACTGATGATGTCAGCACCCTATAAGTAAAGCAAGAGAAAGGAAACTTCCCAGTAATGCGAATAGCACACTCTGCTAATGTGTCTGTCTCGAGTGTCATAATATAGTCAGATAGGGGTTTGAATCCTGCGAATGGCAAGTGTGTGTTTTGGCTTGAGGGGGGTTAGTGTGTGTGAGGACAATGTCCCTTTTGGCAACTAGGTGAACAGACTACAGGATGCACATTTCCCTTTCTAAACACTGATGATGTCAGCACCCTATAAGTACAGCAAGAGAAAAGAAACCTCTCAGTAATGCAAATAGCACACTCTGCTAATGTGTCTGTCTCAAGTGTCATAACATAGTTAGATAGGGGTTTGAATCCTGCGAATGGCAAGTGTGTTTTTTGGCTGAGGGGGGTTAGTGTGTGTGAGAGAAATGTCCCTTTTGGCAACTAGGGGAACAGACTACAGGATGCACATTTCCCTTTCTAAACACTGATGATGTCAGCACCCTATAAGTAAAGCAAGAGAAGGGGAAACTTCCCAGTAATGCGAATAGCACACTCTGCTAATGTGTCTGTCTCGAGTGTCATAATATAGTCAGATAGGGGTTTGAATCCTGCGAATGGCAAGTGTGTGTTTTTGGCTTGAGGGGGGTTAGTGTGTGTGAGGACAATGTCCCTTTTGGCAACTAGGTGAACAGACTACAGGATGCACATTTCCCTTTCTAAACACTGATGATGTCAGCACCCTATAAGTACAGCAAGAGAAAAGAAACCTCTCAGTAATGCAAATAGCACACTCTGCTAATGTGTCTGTCTCAAGTGTCATAACATAGTTAGATAGGGGTTTGAATCCTGCGAATGGCAAGTGTGTTTTTTGGCTGAGGGGGGTTAGTGTGTGTGAGGACAATGTCCCTTTTGGCAACTAGGTGAACAGACTACAGGATGCACATTTCCCTTTCTAAACACTGATGATGTCAGCACCCTATAAGTACAGCAAGAGAAAAGAAACCTTTCAGTAATGCAAATAGCACACTCTGCTAATGTGTCTGTCTCAAGTGTCATAACATAGTTAGATAGGGGTTTGAATCCTGCGAATGGCAAGTGTGTTTTTTGGCTGAGGGGAGTTAGTGTGTGTGAGAGAAATGTCCCTTTTGACAACTAGGGGAACAGACTACAGGATGCACATTTCCCTTTCTAAACACTGATGATGTCAGCACCCTATAAGTAAAGCAAGAGAAGGAAAACTTCCCAGTAATGCGAATAGCACACTCTGCTAATGTGTCTGTCTCGAGTGTCATAATATAGTCAGATAGGGGTTTGAATCCTGCGAATGGCAAGTGTGTGTTTTTGGCTTGAGGGGGGTTAGTGTGTGTGAGGACAATGTCCGTTTTGGCAACTAGGTGAACAGACTACAGGATGCACATTTCCCTTTCTAAACACTGATGATGTCAGCACCCTATAAGTACAGCAAGAGAAAAGAACCCTCTCAGTAATGCAAATAGCACACTCTGCTAATGTGTCTGTCTCAAGTGTCATAACATAGTTAGATAGGGGTTTGAATCCTGCGAATGGCAAGTGTGTTTTTTGGCTGAGGGGGGTTAGTGTGTGTGAGGACAATGTCCCTTTTGGCAACTAGGTGAACAGACTACAGGATGCACATTTCCCTTTCTAAACACTGATGATGTCAGCACCCTATAAGTACAGCAAGAGAAAAGAAACCTTTCAGTAATGCAAATAGCACACTCTGCTAATGTGTCTGTCTCAAGTGTCATAACATAGTTAGATAGGGGTTTGAATCCTGCGAATGGCAAGTGTGTTTTTTGGCTGAGGGGGGTTAGTGTCTGTGAGAGAAATGTCCCTTTTGACAACTAGGGGAACAGACTACAGGATGCACATTTCCCTTTCTAAACACTGATGATGTCAGCACCCTATAAGTAAAGCAAGAGAAGGGGAAACTTCCCAGTAATGCGAATAGCACACTCTGCTAATGTGTCTGTCTCGAGTGTCATAATATAGTCAGATAGGGGTTTGAATCCTGCAAATGGCAAGTGTGTGTTTTTGGCTTGAGGGGGGTTAGTGTGTGTGAGGACAATGTCCCTTTTGGCAACTAGGTGAACAGACTACAGGATGCACATTTCCCTTTCTAAACACTGATGATGTCAGCACCCTATAAGTACAGCAAGAGAAAAGAAACCTCTCAGTAATGCAAATAGCACACTCTGCTAATGTGTCTGTCTCAAGTGTCATAACATAGTTAGATAGGGGTTTGAATCCTGCGAATGGCAAGTGTGTTTTTTGGCTGAGGGGGGTTAGTGTGTGTGAGGACAATGTCCCTTTTGGCAACTAAGTGAACAGACTACAGGATGCACATTTCCCCTTTTAAACACTGATGATGTCAGCACCCTATAAGTACAGCAAGAGAAGGGAAAGCTCCTAGTAATGCGAATAGCACACTCTGCTAATGTGTCTGTCTTGAGTGTCATAACATAGTCAGATAGGGGGTTTGAATCCTGTAATTGGCAAGTGTGTGTTTTTGGCTGAGAGGGGTTAGTGTGTGTGAGGACAATGTCCCTTTTGGCAACTAGGTGAACAGACTACAGGATGCACATTCCCCTTTCTAAACACTGTTCAGCTGAAGGCCATGGCTCTGGCACAAGTTGTCTGTTTCTATGATGCCCCTTTGGAAGATACTTGTGTCGGCTGGAGAGTTGATTATGGTGGCCAGTTCACAGTCATCTGCATATTTGGTCAGCCACAGTCCGTCCGTGTTGGCCTGCACCTCCAATAAATATATACCAAACAAGAGAGGTCCCAGGACTGAGCCTTGTGGGACACAACTCGTAACTGGTTTGGTGTCTGGCATGGCTCCAGCAATGCTAACCATGTGGGTTCTGTCCTTGAGCCACTGTGCAATCCATCTAGTGACATAGGGTCTTATATTTAAGATGGTGAAGGTGTAGTTCCTGTGATTAGTTAGCAGTGGCATATATGACTGCACACGTGGACACATGCCAGGTAAGTCATATGCACTGTGTCACAGGCAATGTACATGTGAACAGGACAAACAGTGACATCCTGTCAAGTGGGACATGGACATACATATAGAAAGCTATGCAGATGGCACTAGGAGTCCACAGAAGCTCTATAACTATGCATTGCAGGTGTGATCAGTATTCCAGGGTAATTGCAAGCAAACATGCATGCAAACAAAGCTACAGTAAACAGGGCTGCATGTAGTCCATTGTACAACAAACAAGCTGTACCAGTTCCAGTAGGTAACACTGCCAATATGCAGGCACTATGCACATGTACATGGAAATACACGGGTCAGATGACTAGGGTCCAGTCTCAGTGCACAAAAGTATACAGACCATGTACTATCAGGATGTACAATAACTGGATGGAAACCCATGTGCTCATACCTGCAGTAATACACATGTCAAATAACAGACACTGAGCCTTCACTCAGTGGTTCCATACTTAGTAGGATGTATGCTACCTGGCCTGCCACCACAGTATCCCTGACATATATGGGGACTCTCCCTCCTGTGACAGTTAGTTATGTGTGTTGGGGCTGTCTAGCATGGTATGAGATGTGAGCATGCAGTGCTAGGGTGCTCCTGTGTGTCCTGTACCAGTCATGTAGTACTGCACACATATCAACATCCTCAAACATCTGCATTGCAGAGTCCAGTGTGGACAACATGCCACTTGCAATTTACATGTCCATCATTGTGTATTACTACATTCATTACCTTATCCCCTGTGCTACCTATGTATGTAGCCTTCTGTTGACATCATTACCACCAGTATGCCAACATGTGTAGATGATATACTATGGTACTTACCATGGGTGTAGACAACAGGACATGACAATCACACACTTACTGCATCAGGCATGCTGTGATATACCCACAATTAATTCAGCACACTGTACTGTTAACAACATGATACTATTACTACACATCTATGTGGTCACCCTGTGCATCAGGAACATGTTAACCTGTACCTGCACAGTTGTTACAGATTGCAGGAGGTGGCACAGTTTCATCATATGCACAGGGTGTGAACTTGATATGCCTGAGTCAGCCACTGATACCACCAATTGACATGTATGTGTATGTGTGTTGGTGAGGGACAGCAGTAGAAGGTGGGGCAATGTTGATGCAGTGTGTGCGTGTATGCGGTAGCCCTAGGTGTTGTCAATTCGCATGTGTGTATGGATGCACACAGTTCCACCTCATGGCTGCCATATACTGGTGTTTGTGGACAGCCACAGACTGTACCTGCCAGGTCATACAGATCAGTGTCTCTGGCCACGGACACGGTACCTGTACCTTGCAGGGGTGCTACGGACCGTATCCAGTACCATCCCAGACTGGGTACTGTCATCAGAAGCAGGTGTTCGTTGACTGGACACAGATCCCTGTCGGGCCTGGCCAGAGCCACGTGCATGTGGTCTCCTGGGGCGGTCTGATGACAGCACAGACCCAGCATTGCTGGGGCTGCTGCTGGCACTACGGGCCCCGCCCTGTTGTCGTCCGCGATGACTGCCAGCTGCTGCTGTTGTTGGCATACGGCCACGTCGACGCCTCAACCACCCACCATCGCCCTGGCCCATGGACATGTAGTTGTGGAACCAGTCTAATATGTCCCCACAATGTCTGTCTATGACATCGGTGAAATCACGGATGGCAGCCGCGATGTCACGCATACTGTCAGTCATGGCTGTGCGACATGCTGTCAGCTCCCTCAGACCCTGTCTGGTGTACCGTTCCATATGTGACTGTGCCTGCATGACAGCCCGAAACATAGCTGAGGTTGTAAGACCTCTGTGGGCACATCTGACAGGGGCAGTACGCTCACGGATGCTCCCATGAGAACCCCTGGACATCTCTCTGTGTGGTACCATCTCTGGGCCATGCCCATGGCTGCTGTGTGGGGAGGCATGTGCCACAGATACCACATTACCCTGGTCAATGCCCACTGTATGCTGTCCATCACCTAGGGACATTGGTGACAAAGGGTGTATTGGCAGGATAACTGTGCACATTGATGGGGTCGACAGCTGTGTACTGTCAATTGGCTGACCAATGGCGGACCCTGGCATACTTTCCTGTGCCATTACACAGATGTCATCATTATCAGTACCCATGGCACCTGATTCAGGTTCCTTGCTACATGACACCAGAGCAGCAACAGAACCTGTGGGAGGGAAACAGGAAACACAGTTTACAATGTCTACACATTACCAGTGATGCACACATGCACACATGCACACGTGCACACATGCACACATGCACAGGTGCACACATGCACACATGCACACGTGCACACATGCACATGTGCACAGGTGCACACATGCACAGGTGCACACTTGCACACGTGCACATGTGCACAGGTGCGCATGTGC
Source organism: Protopterus annectens (assembly GCF_019279795.1). NCBI lineage: Eukaryota > Metazoa > Chordata > Ceratodontiformes > Protopteridae > Protopterus > Protopterus annectens. The sequence continues at coordinate 107,498,403 of NC_056740.1, read as the reverse complement.
ACACGTGCACACATGCACACATGCACAGGTGCACACATGCACACGTGCACACGTGCACATGCACAGGTGCACACATGCACACATGCACACATGCACACATGCACACGTGCACAAGTGCACACATGCACACATGCACACATGCACAGGTGCACACATGCACACATGCGTGCACACATGCACACATGCACACATGCACACAGTTTCACACAATTGTACAGTACTCAGTATGCATGATATCAACACACAGACACAGACACACCTACATGCATACAAAGAGCACTACTAAGTGAGCCAAATAGTACTATTACTATCAACACTATTACAGGAATTGTTAATACACACTCACCAGCATGGATAGGCTGCATTGCTGTTATACCAGAGGGTCCTGCAGACGTGAAGAAACTAATGTCAGTGGGCACAACTGTGCCATTGTTACTGAGTATGATACAGGTCAGTAGTACAACAGTTGCCTTTCACAGGTCAGCTGCTGATATTGAGGATATCATACTTGCACATTAAATACTATGGTGACAGCTACAAACCAAGGACACACCTCACACATGCATTAACTACCAGTGTACACAACAGTCAACTATACATATGGCATATTACCTGCACGTTCACTGTCTTGCTGCTGCGTGGCTCCAGCCTCCATCATAATGCATGTCTGCTGCTGTTCCTGTTGCTGGCGGACTGGAGCCACTACACTCATGAGTAGTCCCTCCAGTCTGGTGAGTGGGGGATGTGTAGCCACCCCACCACCTGTGACGACCTGTTGCCTGTGGATATCCGATGCACGCTGACGGACATGTCTGATTAAATCACTGCAGTGATGTCGTACCTGCTCATATGTCCTATTATGTGTGCCTATGTCATTTACCCGACGGACAAGGTCTTGCCACAGTGCAGCCCTCTCCTGCTGATTCTGGCTGGTGCAGGAAAAGAGTATTGCATAATCCCGCACCAGGCTCCGATGTATCTCCTCATCCTCAGCTGTGGAGTAGGTGGGATTCCGCGGGTGGGCCATGTACCTGAGAAAGAAAATAACCTGGTATCAGCAATATATGTCAGCAGAATTTGGCACACATACTACACATGCTACTCGACTGTTATGATACAACATATCTCACATATGTAGCATCTGTCTGTCTATTGGTGGATACACATGTAGATGGCCAGGTATCAGTGCTCAGCCAGCAACTGTGCAACAGTACCTGGCACACTCCATAAGACATACTACCAAACCCCAGCAGTCAGAACACTGATTCAGGTCAAGAGCACCTCCTCACTCTGGGGGTTTGTATCTAGGTACTGTATGGCCTACATCATCAACTACTGTGAGCTGACCACACACTGATTGCCATGGATATACATATCCCACCTCCACCACCAGCACAAACGACTATAGTGCATAACATTACAGATACAAACTTTACACTTTGTAACAGTGACATGGTATCCTTTCAGCCCACTGGGCCAGTGGCAGATACAACCCACAATGCTGACCCCTACACAATTGCTTTCTACAGACATCTCCAAGAATGCATGGATCATGCAATCCCATATATGACCAAGACACTCTCCACAAAGGGACAGCATCCTGTCTGGTGGACCCCAGCCATAGACAGATTGTATTACAGAAGATGGAAGCTACTGCAAGACAGAGCATAATTCCATAAAGGGAGGGCATGTCTGAGCAGCACTAGTAAGGATCTATTTTACATCATACAAAATCCATGGGCAACTTTGAGAGGGAAATCAAGAGGGACACTACAGATAACCAGAAGTCCTTCTTCAGTTATGTTAGCAACCTGGTCAGGATCCATCCTCTATGCCCATAGTTAGTACACAACAACAAATATTTCACTGACACCACAGATATCGACAACATTGTGGCAGACAGGTTCAGTGCAGGTGTCACCCCACCCTCTCCCCCAAAATAAGACATAGTTATCCCAGCTGACTGTAACCTCCCTGTCATCACAGATGTCCAGGTGAGAGCCACCCTCAGGACAGCAGAATACACAACATGAATGGGACCTGATGGTATCCCCAGTTGCATGCTACATAAACTCTGACAGGAGCTAAACACACATATAGAAGTGCTATGTAACACTAGCCTGACTACAGGATATGTACCTGTACACTGGCGCACAGCAGCAGTGGTTCCACTCCATGAAGGAGGCACCTCAACATACCAATACAATACAACACAATACATTACATTACATTACAATACTATACAATATGCTATTGCCCCTGGGACTACAGCAGCGTACTGTTCTGCTACCCTGACCATTGTGACACATGTGGTGTGATGGTACCTGCTGCTGTCACACAGTTACACAGGGTGACTCATATGGCATATTACCTATCTGACTAACATTCAGCAGGGGTATGTGTGACATGTACTCATGGGGAGTCTTGCTTCTTAACACTGTGTGGTTTATTGCAGGGTATGTCTTATCTGTGGGTAGGAACTCTTACCTCCACATGTGCACTCTATTGCAGTGGCACGGACGACACACAGCAGACATTTAGGTTGTGGATGGTGTGAGGTGTTGCTATGGTTGTTGGACATCTGTCATGGGTGTGACTTACATATGTAAATCCTGAGGTGTTAACCTCTATGTGGGTAGCATTTGTGTACTCTGTGGTGTTGTCAGTCACTGTGCATTGGTAATGTGTTTGAGTGCATTGTCACAGTGTTGTACATGTCACTGTGTCCTTCTCCATATCTGTAGCTGTCATGTGAGGTCCATACCATGGCATCCATTATGTGGTGTGGAGGGGTACACCGACCTACATGTCCATAGCTGACACACCATGTCCGCTGACACATACCATGTGCAGGTATTCCAGGGATAGTGTGCCACTGTGAATATCATTGGGGCCACTATTGTACACATTTATGACCCTGTTCACCCCTGACACATGCAGTGGTGGGCAGCCAATCACATATCTGGTGGTTACTGGTGTAGGTGATCTGGAATGTGGTATGGTACTCCGGTTTTGACACTGGTGTTCACTCCATGCCTTTGTCACCAGGCACCTGTTGCAATACATCTGTACACATGTGCCTCACTCAGAATTTATATACATCTCTCTCTCTCTCTCTCTCTCTCCATATATATATATATATATATATATATATATATATATGTGCATATAGATATATCTATATGTATATATATATATATATATATATATATATATATATATATATATATATATATATATATATGTCCATATACATATACACATATATATATTGCTGTACATATATTGCTATAGATGTGGGGGGGGGGACACAGAGGGGGCGTGAGTGACAGAGGGGGTGGGACAGGTTGTGTTCCAGGTCGTCATATACAGTCATACCTGTAGGTAGTCAGATCAGTCTGTCTATGTATATGTATCTACATATATCTATATCTGTATGTGTGCATTACATAGATATGTTTGTACAATATTCTATCTACATTTGTCTATGTATTCCTACATCTCTCTCTCTATGTATGTATACATATATGCATATCATATATATATATATATATATATATATATATATATATATATAGATATATAGATATATAGATATATATATATACACATACATATGTTGACATACATATGTATCCATATGTTAGACAGGTATATCAACATATTTGTCTACCATACTGTATACACACACTAACATACTGCTAAACATACATAACTGTGAAACCTACTTTGTACATGGCACTACAACCTACAATCAACCAACATTGATATGTGCACATAGATGCTCTCACATACAAATGTATGTACAGCCTTCACTGATAGTTGCTGTATGTCCCCTGCCCTTTACACATCTTCATATACATATGGATACAGACCAATGACACATATGGAGGGTTCACAGTATGTAAACCTTTATAGTATTACTTTACATTACCTGTGTTTGTCACAGCTGCTTGTGTTGCCTTCTGGTTCTCTGTCCTGCTGCTCCACTTCCCAGTTGTCAGCTTTCAGGTAGCTGTTGCTGAACAATTTGTTTGTGTCTGCTTAATTGCAGTTTTCTCTGTCTCTGTCTCTGTCTCTGTCTCTCTCTCTCTCTGTCTGTCTCTCACGTCCTTCTCAGGGTGCAATGAAAGTATTGCATGTGTGGACTGGGAGTACAGCATACTTTGTAGGTATCTGCATATGCCCATGTGATGGCCTCTGCACCAATTGTTAGCCAGCATTTGCTAATTGCATGCAGCCAGTTGTGTACTGATTGCAGTTCTCACTGTGATTTCAGAACAGTGCTATAAAAAGGTATGTGAGATAGGCGTAGCCCTTTCAGATTTTAAGGGCAGGGACCATGCTGTTATGCTGTGGACAATGTTCTGTGAGTGTAAAGGTTGGTATCTCTCTCATATTTCCAGGTGTGTTGTAGATTAACATTCCTCCATTAATTTCTCCAGTTTCCTGTACTAACTGTGTATGTACACTGACACCTACAACTACTACTACTGTTAATGTGTGTGTGTGTGCTTTCCTTTCACTTTTGCTTGCACTTTGTTGCTAAGGCTTCAATAGTTGCCCTTTACAGTTACTACTTGCATGCCTGCTAGGTGTCTTGACTGTAGTGTGCTGCTGTAGCTTTCCTATTTTCCATGTACATTCACACCTTGGAATGCTTGCTATATCTGCTAGGGTGTTACAGCATGCAGTGTGGTCTGGCCATGGTGTGGGCCTTGACATCTATTAGGGTATTTGAGTATGCTGCTGAGCAGGCCCCAGAGACTTTCAGGTTCATCTGTTATGTGCCTCATGGAATGGTACATATCAGTGGGGTACACCCATTAAAATGTCTGGTATGCTGCAGTTGTGACTGTGGGTTAGCATGAGCATATGTATTACTACACTTTTTCTGCCATGCAAGTGATGAATACTTTCAGGACTCCATAGTTACCATTGCATGTGTTACACCTTTCTGCCTACTGTTTGTACATTTCACATGGGGTCTGTGGGGCATCCCTGTAAGTCATTCACTGTTGCTATGTCTAGGCTCTTAACTATTCAAATATGGTGGTGTCAGAACCGTCATGTGTACAGATATTTGCAGGTTGTCCACATTTCTGCCTCATATTTTGGTCAATATCTCATGCACACCTTTTTCTGGCAAGTCACTCTGGGCTCAAGTCAGAATATGGTGACAAACATTCAAGTTTCAGAATGCATACCCTTCCAAACATCCCACAAAGTGCAGACCCTGTTACTCTCTGAACTGTCTGCGTTTGTTGTAACATTATTTGTAATGTGTCCCTGGTTTTGGGCCTTTGCTCCACATATTTTATTACTCGGTCCAGATGTGTTCCTGTAAGAGGTTGTGGGGTATGGGCAGTGCTTATCCTGCTGTGAGTATGTGTGTGGCTTGCAGGGTGCTATAGTGACATTATTACCTACTAGCTTCCAACTAGCATGGCTGTTTCTGTTCACACACTACTATTATGGAAATCCACTAGTTTTGATAGTAATTCTAAATGGCATGCTTTGTGTACTACACATCTATATTCCCTTTACATTCATTCCTACTATTACATGATATATTTATTTTAGCACAATGTTCTTGTATAAGAGTCATGGCTTACTGGTAAGTCATGCAGACTACTGTTTCCAAGGTCCTGGGTTCGGGACTCACAGTGGGATTTTATTTTGCTTTTGAACTGAGTACAGGACCTGTCAATCAAAGTGACTAAGGCACTTTTAAGCAGTTGTAACCGGGTTAGCGCTGGTTTGCGCGGAGCTCACACATGCGCACTGGCGGTTAGCTCCGCGCACACCCACTTACAACCGCTTAAACGTGCTTACTCTTGCACACACCCGCGCTATTTTCTTTGAAAGAAAAGAAAATGGGGAGACAGGAAAGTGGTGAAAAAGGGGTCACAAAGAGGGTAAGACAGTAGGGAAACAAGCTTGGGATGTGCAGGAGGGATGTAAATGTACACTGTTTAATGTGAATCATTCTGCCTTAATGTGTGTTTTAAATGTATAACTCTATGGTTCTATATGTATTTAATTTGTTGGAACACAATGCAATTTAACCGTAGCTTGTGATGTTAACCCCACCATGCTACAAACGCTGTGCTGGTAACACGTGCATAGACTTGACCCTTTAGATATCCACGGCATTTATCTGTTCTTAGTACTGTTGGGTCTCTAGCGACTGCAGCATATAAGGTTACAGACACCCAATTTAAGAACTAATAGGCTCCATTTATTTCTGGCTCTGCTTGCCATGCAAGCTGTACTGGACACATACATACAACGACCCTAAGATATCCTCAACAGCCTGTTACTGTTAAACTCTTAGCGTCTGTAATCTATAAAGTTACAGATTCTATAATAATGGAACTCTGACGCTTCGTTTATTTTTCTGTTGGACTTTAATTAGCAATCTGTTGCAATTACGTTGCCCGTGTTAAACGCTGATATTGAGGGTGTTTTTATGCAAGCGGACTTTTTATTAATCAAATAGAAGCTCTGATGTTTTAGTTTGACTAGCTAACAAGTCCGTGTTAAGCGCTGATATTGAGGGTGTTTTATGCAAGCGGACTTTTTTTTTTATTAATCAAATAGAAGCTCTGACTTGTTTAACTTGACTAGCCGACAAGGGCAATGTATTTCCGATATTAATTGTAATGTCTGTTTATTACAAGTGCATTCTTTGAGTTATTAGGGCACTGAATTTAGCAATTCTGTGCCTACAAGTGCATTGTATTTTCATTTTTATCAGTGTTTGTTTCACGTGCATTCAATGAGTTATTAGGGCACTGGATTTAACAATTCTGAGCCTACAAGTGCATTGTATTTTCATTTTTATTCAGTGTTTGTTTCAAGTGCATTCATTGCAGTCAACAGGGCACTGAATTTAATAATTCTGTGCTTACAAGGGACTGTATTTCCATTTTCTATAGAGTGTCTGTTTGTTATAAGTGCAATCCCGAGTTAACAGGGGCTGAATGTAACTGTGGTTCTCCTACTCTGTATTACTAATTCTCCCTCACATCTTCCCTCATTTATCCTTATTTCACAACTGTTTCTTCCTCTACCGCTTACTCTACCCTTTTGTCTAACACAATAGAGGTTGCACCCTCTTCCTGCCTATCTTCCAAATTCTGCTCTTGGTAATTTCTTTATTTCTTGACTCACGCTGGGACTATTCCCTTTCACACTAAACGCTCCTCTCACTATTCCTATCCTACACACAATCCTCCTCACTATTCCTATCCTACACACGATCCTCCTCCTAGTTTCCCTGCTGTACTAAGGCTTTTTTTTGTTTCTCCTCTCCTTACAGCTGTAACCACAGGTGTCCCCCTGTACTATTCCTACATATAAGGTAGTACTTTTGGTCAGGAATACCTCCGTCATAGAGAGGCGTCTGAAGATACCCTGCTCCCAGGCATACCAAAGACCTCCAAAGTGAAAAAGGCACAACTGAAATCATACTGGGACAACTCAGTGTATGTAGTTATAAGGGCAATATTATAACAGTATTATACTATTATCCAGCATCCTACCAGTGTATGTGATAGCAGCCTGCAAGCCCCTGAATCCATAGTTATCCCTGTTTGCTCCTAGTAACCCCATAAAGCACAACAGGTGTGGCATAGTATACTAGTGCAGGAAATCACCCCCTCTTCGTCACCAGGTGGCAGTTTCTTACCAGACAAAGTCCTGCTAAAACCCACTCATATTACACCTGAAGGCTTACAAATTAGGATTCATCTCTGCCCCTAACAGATGTTTTCCTACTTAACAACTTCTCTTTCCCCCTAGCTTTTGTTTTTCCTTATCTGTTAGGACTACAATAGTTCCTGACCACACTACTAGTTCAGGAGCCACAACAGTTACAATCCCTTCCGTAGCTGTACCTGCAGTTGCAGTCCTGCTCCTGATTGTTTCTCCTGAGCCACCTCACCTCTCGGCTCTTCCAGCTCCGTTAAGGCCTCCCCTACCCTACCCCCAAATCCCACCCACCCCAGTGCATCTACATTTATAGCTAACACTAACAACCAATCCACTCTTCACACCAATCACCACCTCCCTCCAATTAAACACAGACACACCCAAAACAATCACCCCACCCAGTAGCCAAACTAAAGAACAACACCCAGCCATTAACTTACCCATTTTGCTTTCTATCTATATATCTTTAGTAGCAACACTAACAATGGAATTGATACCACTAGCTCTAATTCTTACCCTCACCACACTAACATTCACCACATCCACACCCACTAGCATACCACTAAACAATGCATTCCACACAACACATTCTTACCCACTCACACACAAACACAAATATTTCACAGTCTGCTCCACACTATTTAGAGACAGCCCATTATTATATATATATAAATCCCTACCACTCACAATATCAAAAACAAGCACAACCTAAAACACATATAGACCTAGCACATGCTTTAAAACTCAAACTAATCTACAAGAAATGTTTACTAATCTCAGGGACATACACCCCAACCCAGGTCCATACAACAACATCATCTCACACAAACAAACATCAGACCTACTTATTATAAACCTAAACTCAAGAAGCATAACAAACAAACTGCATGACCTACATACATTCATAGCCCAACACTCCCCAGATTTACTAACTATTACTGAAACCTGGCTAAAACCCTCCATCCAGAATGAAGAAATTCTTCCATCAGGCTATAACATCCTAAGACTAGACAGAAATACTAAAAGGGAGGTGGAGTTGCTATTCTATTTAAAACACACTCAACCTCCAACCTCTGCAAACCCCACTTCCCAAATTCCAAAATGCTGAAACATTAGGCTCAGTTCTATCACTAAACAACAAAAAGAGAATTAACATCCTTTGTAGTTATATCCCTCCAGGAAATAACTCAGCAACAATAGAAGAAATGTCACAATGGGCTACAACTAACCTACCACAAGAAACCATACTGTTAGGAGACCTAAATCTTGATTGGCAATCCTGCAACTCTAGCAATCCCACTAACCATATTAACTTATTCGGTTTCTCTCAACTAATTCAAGAACCTACCAGAGTAGATAAAAATCCAAGAAACAATCAACTCTTGATTGGACTTTAGTTAATTTCCTAGTCAAAATTATCTCACGGGTTGTCTTCCAGACTCACTCAGTGATCACTACCCCACTTTCCTTCTTCGTAAAAATTAAACATAACCAAACCCATACTATATAAGGAAACTAGAAACGAGCACAAGGTAAATCCACAAACTCTCAATACATTATTACGACAATGTAATTGGCAGCCATTACATACTCTGGAACTAGACCAGGCAGTTAAACTATTCAATACTACTTTTATGAATGTTTTGAATACAATAGCCCCCATTAGGAAACTTAGATCCAAGGTAAACTATGCTCCTTGGCTGACTAGGACCACAAAAGGCTTACTACAAGCCAGAGATAATGCCTGGAAGATCTGGAAAAAACAATACTAGCTTAAATAGACAGAACTATCAACAACTTCAATCAAGCCAAAAGGCAAACAAAGCTAGACAAACAAAGCTACTTCCTTCATCTCCAAAACAAACACTCTAAAAACCCCAAAAATTCTGGCATGCTATTAACTCCTTCTAAAACCTGGTAAAACTACTACCCCAGCTCCCAACACAAATTCCACTACTGACAGCTTAGCCTCTCAATTTAACCATCATTTCATAGACTCTATTCTATCACTATCTACTCAGCTATCTAGCAATAACCCTACATCCACCCCACTAAGGACCATAGTAATATACCACCTTTCACCCTCTCTCCCATACCAACCTCCATAGTCAAAAAGCTACTCTCAAAATTAAAACCTACCACTCTTGCAGCTGATGGCCTACCCACTAATTTCCTAAAACTAGCAGCTGAATCTCTAGCCTACCCTGTCTCAATTCTGATTAACCGCTCCATAAAAGAGGCTTATATCCCTCATCTATGGAAGGAATCACATATTATCCCCTACACAAGGAGGTAACTCCTACGAGATATCAAACTACCGCCCCATTGCTATCCTATCCCCCCTGTCCAAAATTCTGGAAAAATGTATTCATACCCAAGTGATGCATTTCTTAACCTCACATAACATCCTCTCCTCAACCCAGCACGGCTTCCCCAAACCACAGTACAACCACTGCTCTTCTGTCTTTCACCAACCAGGTTAACCAACTTAGAAATAACAACAACTTTGTATCTGCCATATTCTTAGATCTCTCGAAGGCATTTGACATGGTCTCACATAACCTACTACTTCACACACTAACATCATTATCCTTTGCCCCCTCTACAACTGCTTGGTTTAGAAACTATCTCTCTGATAGGAAACAATCAGTCAAATGGCAAGGAACCTTATCACCCTTACTATCATCCACCATAGGCGTTCCACAAGGCTCAATACTAGATCCATTACTATTCACTATTTTCACTAATAAACTACACACCTCCACACTGCATGCATCACTCATACAATATGCAGATGACTCCACATTAATCTGCTCAGCCCCATCCCTTACCACTCTTCAAAATCTTACCCAGGAATCCTTCAACGCCACGGAAAAATGGATTACTGATATCCAACTGATCCTTAACCCCAACAAGACAAAACTACTACTTTTCTCCCCAACCAAATACAAACCCACACCCTCTTTTCACTATCACTTCCAAAAATGGCACCACAATATCCCCCTCCCTCCACACAAAACTCCTTGGCATTGAAATAGATAATGACCTCCACTTCGATGTCCACATCTCCCAAACTATTAAGAAAGTACATAAAAAATTAGGAACACTGTATAAACACAAACACTTCCTAACAGACCAAGCACGAATCACCCTAGCCCAAACCCATCTTCTGTCTACACTACTATATGCATCTCCTATCCTAGCCTGCATTAAGAAAACAGACATGAACAAACTAGAGTCATGTTACAATAAGACTGCAAAATTCGCCAATAACTCTGCTTTTCGTAGCCATCATTGTCTTGCCCTAAAAGAATTACAGTGGTTAGAACTTCCTCATTTAATTAGTTTCCACCAACTTGTCCTCACCTACAACATCCTAAAAAATCCCCACAAGACTCCAGCCTTGAACCAACTAGTTAAACAATACTCAGCAAACCGTCCACTCCGCTCATCCAACAAAACCCTGCTGCACATAACTCAAGCCAACAATACTGCAGGAAAAGCTCTATTTGCTCATACCATAGCAAAGACATGGAATAATCTCCCCCAGAATATCTCCTCAGCTCCATCTATCTCACTGTTCAAAAGATCACTTAAATCACACCTCCTGCATTCCTGGCTCTGTCCTTGCATCACATAAATGCTTTCCTGTTCTACCCAAATACTTCCGACCCACTCTATATCCTGCTTTCTATCTCTATACTACAGTACTAATTTCTCCTCAAAACTGATATACAGTGCCTTCCTGGGCTCATGCTCAGTCCTGCATCAGCAAAGTTTGTCTGATCATGCTATCATATGTGATATATCTGATGATTGTATTGATACAATGTAGTCCTTTCATTAGTTTTTATACAATTCACTTCTTCATATTGTTTTTTTTTATATCTTGTATTATAAATAATATCTAGTATTGTGTATATTTACCTCCAAACATGTAGCTGTATTAGTGGAGCTTTTCTCCCCGGGACTCCGCTGTAAATGGACCTCCGTCCAGTCGGACTTTCCCGGTTAACAAATGTAAAATAAATAAATAAATAAATAAATAAAAATGTAGGTAAGGCCCATAGCTGCCCATTTCTTCATCAGCAACAGCTGTGCATATGTATGTAATTTGGTGTGACATTTGAAACCTTCCACCCCTGAGAGAGGTGTCAGGACAACAATAATACTTGTTGTACAGCCAATTGTAATTGATAGGTTCCATGTCCAGTAGACATGTGTGCGGAATGGGCAGCTATGTATGGGGCGTAATTTTTTTGTGGGTACAGAGTGCCCTTTTTTTTTTTTTTTTTTTTTTCAGGTGAGAGTGGTATGTCAGGTGAAGGAAGTCGGTACAGCTGGGGAGGTAGGTTGGGTAGGTAAACAGTCAAGACAAGACGCATACAGGGGCGGTGTATGACACGTGTGGGGGGGTTACGTAATTGACGGGGACGGAGGTTTGGATTTCCAGAGCCCATGAGCCCACAGATGGCAACAGTGGAACTGATATCCCCACCCATAGGCAGTTGCCACTGTTCCTTCACTGCCCAGGACGGGGCTGTGCTGGGGGCTGTGTAGGCGGGGCAACAGGCATGCCCGTTAGTTGCGCCACCCGTGCCTCGAGCTGGCGTAGGGGCTTGAGAACAGAGTCCCGAATCTCCCTACGCACCACAGTCCGGACGCTACGGAGGGTGAGTGGTGGTTCTCCTCCAGCCACACTTGCAGAGGGGGGGCGAGCCCCATCCCCTGCAGCGCTTCCACCCGCAGGTGGCACAGGGCCACCAGAGGAGGGTCCGGACTCGGCACTAGTGCCAGGTGCACTCGCCAGCTGATGTGGGAGAGGTGGGTCCGCTGGAACCCACCTTCCCTGTCGTACTATGTTTTGCATTATGTCATGACAGTTTGGGTTAGTGACATATAATACCATTCACAATTAGTATTCAATATGCAGATGATACTGCCATCATTTGTGCAGCCTCTACACAGTCAGAACTTCACTCTCTCACACAAAAAACCTTCTCAACTATAGAACAATGGTTCTCTAATCATTGCCTTCTCCTTAACCCCAAGAAAACCAAACTCTTGCTTTTTTCACCCACCCACTTGTCTACCTCTATCCATTTTACGCTAATATCTGACAATGGAACCATTATCTCTCCTGACCAAGCAACAAAACTCTTGGGTATCACTATTGACAATCAATTAAAATTTGACAATCATATTAATCTTACAATAAAATCGACCAACAGAAAACTAGGCTTTCTCTATAGAATCAAATCTTTTCTTACTCCTGAAGCCAAAACTACCATAGCCAGAACTCACTTAATCTCAACCCTTTATATGCTTCCTCCATATACACAAATCTCTCTAAACATAATCTTAGCAAACTTACCTCTTCATATAATAATATTGCCAGATTTGCAACTGCCTCTCCATATAGAACTCATCATTGTTTAAATCTCAAAAAGCTTGGCTGGATGGAACTACCACACCTCATACAATACTATCAACTCACTATTGCCCATAATGCCCTACATCACCCTGAAAACACCCCAATACTCTCCACCCTCATAACACCCTATAACAATCTGAGGCATCTACGCTCCACCAACAAAATACTGGTCCAAACATCCCGATCCAAAAACTCAGCAGGTGACTCCACATTTTCCAACTCAGTTGGCAAAATATGGAACAAGTTACCACAGGAACTTACATCCCTAACATCACTCTCCCAATTTCAAACTAAACTAAAATCCTTCCTAAATATGCATTGGCTATGCTCTTGGCATAACCCAGGTTAGCTCTCTCTTTTTTGCATCATTATCCAACTCCTTAACACCCATTCTCTTTCTTCTCTTCTTCATACTCTATTGAACTATTTAATATTCTTATCCTTTCTTTCTCTTCTCCATCCTAGGTTTTTGATTTTACTCAAAAGTTAATACAACCTGTTTAAAAGTTATTACATATGTTTTTTTTTCTCTGTATTTTTGTAGATTATGTATATCTTGACATTGTTTAGTAGTTTGTAGTGGAGCTTTTCTCCCCGGGCCTCCACTGAAAATGGACATATATCCAGTTGGACTAGCCCGGTAAACAAATGTAAAATAAATAAAATAAAATAAATAAAATAGTTGTAACAGCATGCATTAGTATTCCCATTAACCAAACACCCAGATATTCACACCATTGAACAGCGTGCATAACACATGCATAATTTGAACAGAAATACACAGTCCAACAACATGCAGGATTAATTGATGGCAACAGGCCATCAAGTGTGGATGTATGAACAGGGCAGATGCATCAACAGACATGCAAATAAATATGACCCAACAGGACAAACGTCCAGGGGTGTTAATTGTGATTGCACATACCATTTTCACGTGGAATGGGTTATATGTGGTTATAGGGTGGGGTGAAGAAAGTAATATTAACACCTTCGAATAACAATACATATGCTGTACATTTCTAATAGCTACAGTTATATACACACTACTGTTCTAACTACAGTTTCCTATATGATAACTATTTCAACTTGGTGATAGGACTGTTACTGCAGCATCAATATACATTTTATGGTTCTTCATACACATTCATATCTAGCTTTGTTCAGCTACATCATCTTGCTACATTTGCTTTATATAGCTGTAGACAAGTGTGGATGTTTGGTATATCAGACAAACATCCTATCTGCATATTGCAGACTGAGAGCAACATATCCAGATTTTGGGATACACATTCCAGATGCAGCAACACTTTGAACATATTTTGCTGTTTGGTTTTGAATCTCACATGCATTTCATTCTGTCTTGACTGCAGTATACTTTATTCAGGGGTTATTACTACTGTATTGCTGGATTCATGACACTTTCTCACACTCTCTCACTTGCTTTCATTTTACTATTCAGGATGGTACTTCTAGACTTTATTGACATGTTTTACCAGTAGTTATTACAATCCTTTCCAGCAGTCTCACTTCTGTCATGTTTCAGTATTTCCACAGGGATATATTTCACACATGTGATTTCATCATCTTCTGCAGCTATACTTTTCAGCCTGCTGCAGGTTGTGTACTATTTTCTTACAGGCAGGGCATTTTTATTTCAGAATATATGTCGGACAGTTTCATGTTTAGGTTAAACTTACAGGCTGAAACACACTTTTGTAATCAAGCAATACTTGCATACACTTTCACACTGTTACTTGCAGATTTTATTCCTTACTGACTACACTGCACTCTTTTGCTGACTGTCATATTTTATATTTCTTTACAGTTACTGGTAGTGGATTACTGACCTGCCTGGTGGCGCAACCACACCAGCCTATCGCCATAGGCTCTGCAGTTCACAGAACGGACACCTGCAGCTGTAATATAAATGAAGTAATATTGGAATACACATCTCCATAATATCAGCTAGTTTAATTTCTTACATACATAATTAAATGTTACTTACTCAGTAGTGGGGCGTTGGGTGTTTTCCGGGCCTCCTGGATCCAAAGGTTCAGTTGGTCCTGCTTGCGTCTCTTCAGGTCCGCATGGTGGTGACGGACCTGCTCACCAGTCCTTGGAATCCTTGTGGCACTGGTGAGATCATGAGCCAACCGGTCCCACGCCTCAGCCCTGTATGCTCCCCAGAGGACCTGGCCCTGCATGAGTTGGGCCTCATGATTATGGACTAGGAGCTAGACCATGTACCTGGACTCCTCAACACCCCACCTCTGTGCTCGAAAGCGACTACCCTCTCCTACTCCTGTCATTCTGCCTGCAGGTCAGTTCTACAATCGTTTATGCTGTGCATTCCCGCCTATGGAGCTTATATAGTCCGTTTTTCCCACACATATCTGTGATTGGCCATTTTGGAATTGTATCAACTTCAGTAAACCTGCATTGTCATGCTCTAGTTTGTATTCATTCCTATATATTAGCTATTATTGCATTTACAGGTACTGCTGTCATGGCTTAGTGGTTCTGTACCTTGACTATGGTGTATAGTATCCTGGGTTCGAACCTGGCCACTGCTTTTTATTTTTCATGACTGTCTAGACATGCTGAGGGGTGTGTCTGTGTAAAGGCAGTTTTGATACAGCTTGCTCAACGTTGCCCGTCGGTTAGCTTGTTTGCGCGTGCAGCTCCGCAAACGGGTACGCTGCTTTAAGCCTCATTTGGCTATTGGCACGCATATTACGCTCAGCTCAGTTAGGGGCACATAGATTTAGCGTGTTAAACCACTGCTCAGCTACAGGCACTCATTTTGCACCAGTTAAACCACTGCTCATCTACGGGCACATGCACTCACTCTGTTAAACTGTAGCTCAGCTATGGGCACATCTGGCATTTTTTCTTCTTTTGTTACCTCACATGTCTTCAATATAAATGGGCTATTTCATTACATTTTACATAACTTGTGGTTTTATGTGTACATATTTGTCAGGGACTTGTTTCCTGCTTATTTTGCAAAAAAAAAAAATTGGTGTTGTGGGGGCTCGAACCATGAATGCCTGCTCTTCAGCCAACATCTCTACCGCTACTGCTTTCTGGTTTATTTTGCATATTTAGTTCTTATATGCTTTCCCACTGACTGCTAACTGTAGCTGCGCTACGGGCACGCCCGCGCAAAGGAGCGCACTCACGGTTAAACATCTTTACAATTTAAAAAAATATATAACATGTTCATTTATATATATTTTATGTTCATAGTCTGTGGGGGCATGTGTTGTGTTGTGTTTATTCACATTTCCGTGGACTCTGTTGCGGGTGTTTACTTTGGGCACTTTTACACTTCTGGGGGCGTGTCCGCTTGCAGGGCTCGGCCTACGGACACGCCCCCTACTGTCTTACATGGACCGTGTTAGACTTAGGTGTGATTCAGCATGCTCTCATGAATATGCAAAGCATGCTGACATCACTCCATTTAACTGCAGCCTCCATGTAAGAGTTATAACTCTTACACAGAGGCTTCGTGAATCCTGGGGAGTATGTTTTGCAGGTACTTTAGTTTTACAAGGTGTTTGTTTATGCAGTTTAATAGCTTGGGGTTAATATTGGTTACTTTGCATATGGTTTGGTTTTGCAAATTTAGTTTTGAAACTGAGGCTCTATCCAATATATGTGTTATATTTACTTTTGTTAGTTATTGATGTAAAAGATAAGAGCATGACAAATGCTGAAGTACTATAGCATAAGAGCCCTAGAAAGCATTTTTTTCTTTGATAGTTTGCTTTCTTTTAATATTTTTTTTCTTGTTCATATAAGACATGAAGTTATAGATTTTATAAACTAGGTAGTGTTAGCTTTTAATGGGTTAAATGGTTACATGAGCATAGTGATTGAGATGGTTATGTCTATTGATACAGGGTGACTGGCGAATGTGAATGAATGATGTTTGGAACCCAACCCCCAAGAAACGGCACTTGATTGTGAATGAGCTGCAGTTATACACACAGCGGGTAAGTTGCAGGGTTCATTATGCTGCATGTGCCATTTATTTATTTGTTTATTTATTTAACATTTGTTAACCAGGAAAGTCCGACTAGGACAGAGCCTATTTTCCGTGGAAGCCCAGAGAGAAATGCTCCAGAAGCATGACTTTGGAATGGCCATACTGTGTTTATTTATTTATTTGTTTTACATTTGTTAACCGGGAGTGTCCGACTGGGCTGTTGGCCCATTTTCAGCAGAGCCCCAAGGAGAAAAGCTCCACCACATACATCAAAATACTTTGTAAAAGACATCTTGTGCTGTAGGACACAACTTATTTAGTGACTAGAACTTCTATCTAGCATAATCAGGGAATCAAGTTCTTGGCTTTCCAATATATTGTAGACTACAAGACTGCATATTTTACCTAGAAGGTGTGATAAGCTGCCAGTATGGCCTATAGAACTGGAAATGACCAGTTGTTTTTTTTTTAAGAGTAATCAATATGTTATACAAGCATGGAAAGTGAACGCTTTCATTTGCCAGGGCTGTACAGTAGATTGATGTTTAGTTTTGTACAAAAAAGCTTAGCATTCTTAGCTCACTGCTGTTTCTAATCTTCAGATAATTTTGTACAAAAAATTTGCATTTCTTGCAACACTTTAAATTAGTCAGCTGACAGCAGAAGGGAAGTGACTGCAGTTATTTTAGTCATGTCCTTACTAGTATACTCAGTTTTATAAAAATAAAAAAGTGAAATGAAGTAGTATGTAAGTGTCAGGGCAAGGTTATTTTATAAATAGGTCTGAAAAAAGGATGGTACTTCTAGACTTTATTGACATGTTTTACCAGTAGTTATTACAATCCTTTCCAGCAGTCTCACTTCTGTCATGTTTCAGTATTTCCACAGGGATATATTTCACACATGTGATTTCATCATCTTCTGCAGCTATACTTTTCAGCCTGCTGCAGGTTGTGTACTATTTTCTTACAGGCAGGGCATTTTTATTTCAGAATATATGTCGGACAGTTTCATGTTTAGGTTAAACTTACAGGCTGAAACACACTTTTGTAATCAAGCAATACTTGCATACACTTTCACACTGTTACTTGCAGATTTTATTCCTTACTGACTACACTGCACTCTTTTGCTGACTGTCATACTTTTATATTTCTTTACAGTTACTGGTAGTGGATTACTGACCTGCCTGGTGGCGCAACCGCACCAGCCTATCGCCATAGGCTCTGCGGTTCACAGAACGGACACCTGCAGCTGTAATATAAATGAAGTAATATTGGAATACACATCTCCATAATATCAGCTAGTTTAATTTCTTACATACATAATTAAATGTTACTTACTCAGTAGTGCGGCGTTGGGTGTTTGCCGGGCCTCCTGGATCCAAAGGTTCAGTTGGTCCTGCTTGCGTCTCTTCAGGTCCGCATGGTGGTGACGGACCTGCTCACCAGTCCTTGGAATCCCTGTGGCACTGGTGAGATCATGAGCCAACCGGTCCCATGCCTCAGCCCTGTATGCTCCCCAGAGGACCTGGCCCTGCATGAGTTGGGCCTCATGATTATGGACTAGGAGCTAGACCATGTACCTGGACTCCTCAACACCCCACCTCTGTGCTCGAAAGCGACTACCCTCTCCTACTCCTGTCATTCTGCCTGCAGGTCAGTTCTACAATCGTTTATGCTGTGCATTCCCGCCTATGGGGCTTATATAGTCCGTTTTTCCCACACATATCTGTGATTGGCCATTTTGGAATTGTATCAACTTCAGTAAACCTGCATTGTCATGCTCTAGTTTGTATTCATTCCTATATATTAGCTATTATTGCATTTACAGGTACTGCTGTCATGGCTTAGTGGTTCTGTACCTTGACTATGGTATATAGTATCCTGGGTTCGAACCTGGCCACTGCTTTTTATTTTTCATGACTGTCTAGACATGCTGAGGGGTGTGTCTGTGTAAAGGCAGTTTTGATACGGCTTGCTCAATGTTGCCCGTCGGTTAGCTTGTTTGCGCGGTGCGCAGCTCCGCGCAAACAGGGTACGCTGCTTTAAGCCTCATTTGGCTATTGGCACGCATATTACGCTCAACTCAGTTAGGGGCACATAGATTTAGCGTGTTAAACCACTGCTCAGCTACGGGTACTCATTTTGCACCAGTTAAACCACTGCTCATCTACGGGCACATGCACTCACTCTGTTAAACTGTAGCTCAGCTATGGGCACATCTGGCATTTTTCTTCTTTTGTTACCTCACATGTCTTCAATATAAATGGGCTATTTCATTACATTTTACATAACTTGTGGTTTTATGTGTACATATTTGTCAGGGACTTGTTTCCTGCTTATTTTGCAAAAAAAAAAAAAAAATTGGTGTTGTGGGGGCTCGAACCATGAATGCCTGCTCTTCAGCCAACATCTCTACCGCTACGCTATTGCTTTCTGGCTTATTTTGCATATTTAGTTCTTATATGCTTTCCCACTGACTGCTAACTGTAGCTGCGCTAAGGGCACGCCCGCACAAACGAGCGCACTCAAGGTTAAACATCTTTACAATTTAAAAAAAATATATAACATGTTCATTTATATATATTTTATGTTCATAGTCTGTGGGGGCATGTGTTGTGTTGTGTTTATTCACATTTCCGTGGAATCTGTTGTGGGTGTTTACTTTGGGCACTTTTACACTTCTGGGGGCATGTCCGCTTGCAGGGCTCGGCCTACGGACACGCCCCCTACTGTCTTACATGGACCGTGTTAGACTTAGGTGTGATTCAGCATGCTCTCATGAATATGCAAAGCATACTGACATCACTCCGTTTAACTGCAGCCTCCGTGTAAGAGTTATAACTCTTACACGGAGGCTTCGTGAATCCTGGGGAGTATGTTTAGCAGGTACTTTAGTTTTACAAGGTGTTTGTTTATGCAGTTTAATAGCTTGGGGTTAATATTGGTTACTTTGCATATGGTTTGGTTTTGCAAATTTAGTTTTGAAACTGAGGCTCTATCCAATATATGTGTTATATTTACTTTTGTTAGTTATTGATGTAAAAGATAAGAGCATGACAAATGCTGAAGTACTATAGCATAAGAGCCCTAGAAAGCATTTTTTTCTTTGATAGTTTGCTTTCTTTTAATATTTTTTTTCTTGTTCATATAAGACATGAAGTTATAGATTTTATAAACTAGGTAGTGTTAGCTTTTAATGGGTTAAATGGTTACATGAGCATAGTGATTGAGATGGTTATGTCTATTGATACAGGGTGACTGGCGAATGTGAATGAATGATGTTTGGAACCCAACCCCCAAGAAACGGCACTTGATTGTGAATGAGCTGCAGTTATACACACAGCGGATAAGTTGCAGGGTTCATTATGCTGCATGTGCCATTTATTTATTTGTTTATTTATTTAACATTTGTTAACCAGGAAAGTCTGACTAGGACAGAGCCTATTTTCCGTGGAAGCCCAGAGAGAAATGCTCCAGAAGCATGACTTTGGAATGGCCATACTGTGTTTATTTATTTATTTGTTTTACATTTCTTAACCGGGAGTGTCCGACTGGGCTGTTGGCCCATTTTCAGCAGAGCCCCAAGGAGAAAAGCTCCACCACATACATCAAAATACTTTGTAAAAGACATCTTGTGCTGTAGGACACAACTTATTTAGTGACTAGAACTTCTATCTAGCATAATCAGGGAATCAAGTTCTTGGCTTTCCAATATATTGTAGACTACAAGACTGCATATTTTACCTAGAAGGTGTGATAAGCTGCCAGTATGGCCTATAGAACTGGAAATGACCAGTTGTTTTTTTTTTTTAAGAGTAATCAATATGTTATACAAGCATGGAAAGTGAACGCTTTCATTTGCCAGGGCTGTACAGTAGATTGATGTTTAGTTTTGTACAAAAAAGCTTAGCATTCTTAGCTCACTGCTGTTTCTAATCTTCAGATAATTTTGTACAAAAAATTTGCATTTCTTGCAACACTTTAAATTAGTCAGCTGACAGCAGAAGGGAAGTGACTGCAGTTATTTTAGTCATGTCCTTCCTAGTATACTCAGTTTTATAAAAATAAAAAAGTGAAATGAAGTAGTATGTAAGTGTCAGGGCAAGGTTATTTTATAAATAGGTCTGAAAATTTAGCTGATCTAGAAGAGCTGCAATGCATCACTGTTTTATACACAATAAAAGTTTTGGAATTATCTTATAGTAAAAAATTCCCACATCAGTTGCATATTCATTTTGTACAGCAATAAGTAACTGAAACTGCATTGAAATATTTTGTGAAAACTAATCATCTAGCTAAGCTTTTCTGTTAAGTTGAGCACATATATAGTTTTTTATTAGTCAGATAATAAAGAATGCTATCATATAACCACCACTCAGTTACTAGTATTTGTGTGAATTCTGACAAATTATAAATGACATGCTTCTTTGGGCAACCATTAAAAATCTAGGTTACTTATTCTTACATGCCGTATGCATACCCAAGATGATTTTCTATACCAAAAGCATTTATATAACTAAGCCTTTACCACAAAACCAGGACAAGTTTGTAAATACAACTATTTACCTATAAGGTCAGCAAAATGTCCACACAGTTTGGACGCATAATACCAGAGATGTAAATGGAGTATTTATAAATGAAATTTCCTTAGTTTCTATTATATTAAGCAACAGGGTACATTTGGCTGTAAAAGTTAACAAAAGTTAGTTGTTTTTCCATATAACCATACCTCACAGAAGGTGGCGCAGTGACTAACACTGTTTCACCAAACTAAGAGGTTCCTCCATTTCATTTCTTACCTGGAAAGGTTTCTCTGCAGAGTCTACACTTTCCACCTGTGTTCACATGAGTTTTCTATGGATACTTCAGTTTCCTCTTGCCTCCTAAAGATATGCAGTAGCTGGACTAGTGAATGTAAATTGTCCCTCTGTGTGTGTGAGTGTGTGCGTGTTGGCATGTGTGTGTGTGTGTGTGTGTGTGTGTGTGTGTGTGTGTGTGTGTGTGTGTGTGTGTATGTCTGCATGTGTAATATGAACAAAAGGCATGGCGATTTGCTTCTCACACAGCATTTTTAAGCATGTGTATCTGTAGAATACCGTAAACTAAATATATGCATGCACCAGTAGGTAGTCTCTGTAGTCGGGAGTACACAGTTGTAGGTCAAATTAATCATAAGTAATCTATTTCTTATGACCACACCTAGCAGAGCATTTCTAACATGATAATCGATACAAAACAGTTAACCTGAATTTAATGTGTACCAGCACATATGACTAGTATAAGCATTCATCTGAACTATATATGCACATAAGAGCACTCAAATACTCAGAAGAATTCAGACTACATAATTCACTTTCACTGGTTGCATTTATACATAATTGCAGTGTGTAGAATGTACAGCACACATATGCATACAACAGGGATTAGCTAAAATACAATATCCTGGATTTGTGGATAAAAGTTAAATATTCTGGCTGAAGCACCCCCCCCCTCCACTCCCACTTATGTTTTTCTTTTTTGCAACTGGCTTCTGGGTTGTAGGGTTGTTTGTTGTGACAGCAGGGCTTCTCCCTAATCTAGTATTTGATGAATTGTGTGTATTTTTAACAAGTTTAACAAGTTCCTGTATAGTTTGCCAGCCCATGGGTTGTCAACCTACCCTTAATGTCATGTGACAAATGGGGTTTTATACTCAATTATTGGTCTAATGAGGGAGGAGTATAGAGAGGTAATAACCTCCTTTTTTTCTGGATGAAACCCCTTTACTTATGAGATGAACCAAGTAAAAGGCTTTTCTGACCACTGTCGCTACTAGACAGTAGAATGTGAGGTTGTTATCAACCTGAGTGCCCAGGTCTCACCACAAGTTGTTGGCTTAGGGGGTTGCTGTTGATGTGGTAATCAGTAGGGGGTCATGTTTTTGACGAATGCTATGATGATACATTTTTTTGCATTTAGCTTGAGGCCATGACTTTGGCACCAGTCATTAATTGCTGTGAGACCCTCTTGCAGTATGTTAATATAATTTGGGGAGTCAATGACAATACCCAACGCACAGTTGCCGGCAAACTTGGTCAGCCACAGGCCTTTTGTCTTTGCATGTACCTCCAAGAAATAGATGGCAAACAGTAGGGGTCCCAGGACTGATCCCTGGGGAACTCCACTAGTGACAGGTCTGCTATCACAGGTGGAGGTGCCTATTTTGACTTTGAGGGTCCTGTTGGTGAGCCAGTTGGCCATCCACCTGTTGAGATAGGGATTTACACCAAGTTGTGTTAGCTTTTTGATGATGCCCAAATGGGGGATTGTGTCAAAGGCCTTGGCCAAGTCAAGGTAAGCTGTATGCACTGACTTTCCCTCATCCAGGGCCTTGGTGACAGTCTCAAAGAAGTCAGCCAGGTTCAACAGGGAAGATCTGCCCTTGACGAATCCGAACTAGGTGGGGTCAAGTGCTTGGAGATTGCCTATGTCCTTGTTTATGACATCCATAATAATACACCCCGTGGCTTTACAGATCAGACTTGTTAAGCTAATGGAGCGATAGTTTCCTGGGTCAGTAGTGGCACCACCTTTGTGCAAGGGGATGCCAATGGTGGTTCTCCACTCTGCTGGAATGAAGCCAGCACTTAGGCTGTGGTTGAATAGGGTGCTCAATGGCGAAGTCAGTTCTTGCTGGAGATGGTACAGAATACAGCCTGGGATACTATCAGTTCAAATGGAAGTTGTGTGTTTTTTCCTTGGATAGGGTCTGTAACACTTGATCTATGGAGAAGTGAGGTGCAGGACAAGTATCGGGGATGTCAAAAGGGGCTTGGAGGGATGGGGGGTGAAGTTTGTGCTGAACCTCTCTGTTAGCAAGTTGGCTAAGTCAACAGGATCAGTGTAAGTGTTACTGTTAAGTACTAATTTGGAACAAACCTGTGCTTTGCCACAGAGGTTCCTGACATAACTAAAGAAGACTTTATGGTTTCACTTTGTTATGGAGGCTAGTTTTGATTCATAATTTGTCTTAGAGGTTTCCACTAGTGATCTAATTTGCTTGTCGAGGCTAAGGAGGTAGTTTTTCCAATTTGCAATGTGTTCCCTTTTACCCTTGGACAACACTTTCTTCCTTTTGTTGTAAAGCCTGTTGATAGAGGATGTCCACCAAACAGGTTTGTGTTTCCTTGAGGAGCAGGTTTTAGTTCTATTGGGTATAGCTGAGTCCATGCATTTGTACAGGTGCTTGTAAACCGTATTGGAGTACTGTTCAGCATAGCTGTCTGCATTCTCTGGGGGTGGTGGTGTGAAGCTACAGATACCTCCCTTAGGAGGCTGTAGTCAGATTTTGAGAAATGTTTTACCTTGATTTTGGCTGGGAGGTGGGTGGTGGGATAGAAACTTCGAATGAGAGAGTCCAATGATCTGATCTGACCAGGGAAGGACATACTATGGGAGTGGTGCAGCGGTCACCCATGTTGGTGAGAACCAAGTCCAAAATGTTATCTCCCCTTGTGAGGGATGAGACGAGCTGGTCTAGTGCATTAGAACTGATGAAGTTGAGGAATCATTGAGACAGTGCATTAGTGCAAGAATACTTCACCCAGTCTATGGTGGGGTAGTTAAAGTTACCAAGGATCAGGGTGTTAGTGGGTACTTTGATGGAGTCTAGTAGATTCAGGTAAGAGGAGTGGGTGTTCTGAGTCATGGAGGGGGGCTATAGCTAGCTATAACTTGCATGGGTGTCTTGCCATCTGTCAGTTGTACCTGGAGTAGTTCCAGTGCATCATGCTGGCAAACCAGTCTGGAGGTGTGCTTGTCCTTGATGAAGATAGAGACTCCACCACCCTTAGTCTTCTTGACTTCATTTTGGGGTCAGAATGTGTGGAATGAGGTATAGCCGTGCTCTCTGCAGCCCTGAACCAAGTTTCCTTGACTGCACAGACATCAGCATCTTCAAGTGTAAAGAGGGCTTTCAGTGAGTCTATTTTCAGGTTTAGCCTCCTAGCGTTAAGCAGCATGACCTTCAATTTGCTTTTTGACAGATCATTTATGTTGGAAGGTTTGTCTTTGGGACATTACCTAGAAAAGGCACAATGGGGGAGACAAGAGGCTTGGCCAGGATCCAGAAACCCAGTGGTGACAGGTGAAGTCCATCTCTGGCAAAGCATTGAGGCCTGTTGACCATGTTATCCCAGGCAGACAAATACTGGATCCCCTTGGAATGACACCAGAAACTAAGCCAATTGTTGAAGTCAATTATTTTTTGTTGGTATTGTGGTAACATTCTTGGTGAAGGTAGGATGCTGCTTAGGGCTAGAGTCATACCTGCCTGGGACACATACTCTGACATCTCAATCATATCTCACAACGTATAGTGCAGGGAGGTACATCTCAAGTCATTCACACCAACATGGACAATGACAGAGTCATACTTCTATTTATTGTGGATAGACTGAAGTGTGTGCGTGATGTGGTGGATTCCGGCACCAGACAGAGAACTGACTGTGACCTTCTCCTTGTCCAGTCTGATATTAGATCTGCCCCCTTCTGCATCCAGGTGTTACCCCTAGATGTGACTGACAATGAAACATGGCTAATTATAATAGTTTCACCCTAGTTCTGTCTACTGCTTATCATTGAGGTCTATGTCAGAGCCACCAAAGAGTTCATCCAGACAGTATACTGCAACCCGCTCCCTATTGAAATGTTGTCACGTGAAATGCCAAGTGTAGAAAAGCTGAAAAAAATGACAGAAGAAGAGTGAATCTCGAAAATACCTCTTTTCCTTAAAATTTCTTTTTGTGGGGGTGGAAGTCTAGCCTCCCACATTCCCCAAACTGATTGATGGCCATCTAAGATAGTCATACCATTATCCATCTACATTACAGATGTGCTTTGGCTGAAATACAAGTCAGTTGTTTAATATAAGATGCAGGTATAATGCCAGAAGTAGTTATCAATGCAGTTTGTAACTACAACACGATGTAGCAATCTTTTCTAAATTCAGATTACATTTATTACTTCATTGTTAATTGTACATTATAAGATGTCAGATGTACAAAAACAATAGAAGTAAGATAAGAGATAAAATGTTAACTTAAAATAACTTGCAGAAAAAGAGGGTGGTCCAAGATGCACAAGGAAGAGGGCATTTGATCTCTCTGAGCTACTTGGCGGATGTGATAGTGCACAGGTGCAAACATGGAAGCTGTGAATCTCAAATCTTTTTTGCCATGTTCACAGTGCAATGTTGTTTGAGGTTGCAGTTCTAATAGACCAGTCAGATTTGATTTTATTGGGCCAGAGTCTAAGAACTCAGTCAGCTGCCAACCCCAAGCAGCAGTGCAGAACAATTAGTGAGCCTCTATTATACACATAATTCTCATTTGGCTTTGTGTGACAGGCTGTGCTACTGAGTTCTTTGCTAACAATAATTTAAAAATTACATGATGCTATAGAACACAAGTTATTTTTTTTGGAAATGGGGTACTGTCCTTAGTTTTCCAATATATTATAGACAAGAAGATTGCACTATATTTATAGCATGATAGAAACTCCAAGATGTTCATATAGGAAATAAGAATAATAATACCCGTTTGTTAACCTTTAGGTCTACAGTCTCTTTTCAGGGGCAACCTGGGAGCAATGTACAATTAAGTGACTTGCTTAAGGTCACACAGTAGGCAAATGAGGGCTGAAAGAATCAAACCCACAGCTCACAGTCTTAACTCTACACTAACTGCCAGGCTAAACAAAATAGCACTGCAAAAAGAGGAGAAATTGCAAACAGAAGTTAAAAGGACATGGTAAAGTATCTGAACCAATGTCCTCTGTTAGTACTAGTGAAGAAGGAAATCTGAACAAGAGGAAGTATGTACATTCTGATAAGATAAATGCCTTGAATCCCAGGGAAGGAGCAGTAACAAGAATGTTCACAGGCAAAAAAAAAAAAAAAAAAGATTCACAGGCATTAGAGTCATAACACAGAGACTTTGTGAACTGTGATAGCCAATAGTTAAAGAGAGATGCCGCTCTAGTTCTATCTCCAAAAATATTCTTGAGTTGTAAGACCTATCCCAAAAGAAAGATCAGATTTCACGGAGAACACACATATTTCCAGTTTGGGAAAACCACTGAAGAAGCCAGATAGGTATATGAACATTTCAAAACTAAGTAATAGTATATGAGATTTAAAAATTACAATGATTAAAGAATGTGGTATGGTATTTTATTTATTTATTTATTTATTTTATTTTACTTTTTTTAACCGGGGGTGTCTGACTGAGCCGAAAAGGCCCTTTTTCAGCAGAGGCCCGGGAAGAAAAGCTCCACACAGAAAAATAATTATAGATACATTTAGATATTTAGATATGATCAGTGTACACACAAATTACAATAGACATGTTTTTACAGTGGTATGCAGCACATCAGCAGTTACAGTGGAGAGAAGAAACAAGAAAACATTAATTTAAAAATAAAGGTAATTAATATATTTGTGGTGTACAGCTGAACTTTGGAACACAGATAGAATGTATACATACCACATAAGTACAGTACATACATTGTACATTAGCCAGTGTTTGTGAGTAACAGTGAAAACTGTTATCATGTACTCTGGACTTAGTATGTGTACCTTATCCTTACATACCTGTGTAATGATGAACGGTTTGGACAAAAACTGACCATAAAACTAGAATAGCAGCCCTGTGTAAAGTTGGAGACAAACCAATGAAACCACTTATGCAAGTCTTAAAAAAAGCATCCTCCAAGGTTGCATTACCTTGAGAGAAGTTACAAGTTTCCAAAAGAATGACTTGCCTCACTGGAACATAATGGATAATACGATTACTGCACGCACACACGCACACCGTTCTGAAATTTTAAATGAAAAAAGTCGACAGTTTATGAGTTGTTAATCAGTCATAATTGTGATTGTTTATAGATAACTTCTGAACTACAATATCTATTCTGTTCCATAAAGATAGTTTGACTACCCTAAAAAGAAAGAAGAGACTTTAACAGATAGTTTGTTAACCATTTTCCTTGGTTATTTGATTGGCCATGTACATAGATACACGAAGCTGCTTGATACATGATACTATTTCTAGAAGGAGTCTGACTAAATACCTCATGGACACTAGTAGTTTATCCGAAACCTGTCTGTGGTGCATTCTCGCAAAAAGTTAGATACTACAGAAGAAATTAAATACATAATAAAACTGGCAGGCAGCATAGGGGTTGTGTTCAATAATTCTAGGAGCCCAGTATATGAACTGACAGAGCTTCAAACATTGATAGTAGATAGATATGAGATATTTCACAGGAATGAAGCAAGGTTAGGGGAGCTAAAGTTATTCCCACTTGAGGACAGGTAGAAAACAAAAAACACAATACGAGCTTACACAACACATAGTATACAGTTGAATTGGATACAGCTTAAGAAGACAAGGGAGAAGGGGCATGAGTGTGACAGGGTTTATAATTCTACATAGACGTTTTATGATGAGCAAATGGGACAGGTTATCCAACAGATTACTGGACTGTAAAATCAGACGGACCATCTAGACAGACTAGGAAGGGTGATGATTAGAAGTAAGGGAATATTTGGGATAATGGAATGATTCTATCTGTATAAACTGGGGAATCTGGATAAACAACTGTTTTTCAGCTTAGGCACATGCATTATTCTCATTGTATTACATTCAGCACTATGTTATAGTGACTGTGCAGTGTTGTAAGACCGCTTTTCACTAAAACTTCTTAAGAAACTTTGAGTTGAAAACAACACAAATCACAATGTTCTATTTAGAGAATTATGTTAATTACATACATGCTCATCACAGCCTCAAAAGCGTAGTTAAGTAATAGTCCTGTGTGCAGCCAAAACACATAAACCAGACAAATAAAATGATATAGTACAGGTTTTACAGCATTCCAGATGTTCTTCGTGTTTCACTGCTGCAGTCATCACATTTGGGTTATCTGCCTGCAGGTAGCCCTCAGCCGGCCTGAATACCAGAGTCTTCGGATTTCTGCGTCGGATGCTGCCGCTTCTTCCATAACGTCAGGTTGTCATGGGTATAAAACATGCAGCCAATGCCATTACATCAGTCTTTCTTGCCCTGCAGTGCCCGAAGCAGAAGCAGTTCACAAGTGCCGGTCGGCCAACTCCTGAAATTTTCGTTTTTGAGTTTCAGACCCGAAGTCTTCAAAAAAGATAAGTACCCAGTTGGGGATCATTTTTTCTTGCTCTAACCGATGTCAGAAAAAATTAACAATTGTCTTGCCTGTGGAAAGCAAATACCTCATAGAGATTTTCATTCTTACTACATCATCTGTTTAGGCCCAGACCACGACGTCCCTCACTGTAATTTTTATGGCTTGTTCAATGCCCAAACTATTCGTCATCAAGCTATTTTTGTAGCTAAATACTTTGATTCTCGATCTCCTTACTCCAGAATGGCTTTGTTAAGCCATCCAACTACTGATCTTCCAAAAAAATGTAAGGATAAAGAAAGAGACAGACCGCATAGGTCCAAAACTGCCGAGGATGCTTCCGCTAAGCTAGTTGCCAGTCCACCGGTACTCAGTGAGATGCTTTTGCAGCCCCTGATACCCGCTACTACTGATTCACAGGCCTCTACTGAGACCCTTTCAGAGTCTGGTATGCTGTTAGATGCTTCTTCAACTATGAAACCTGCAGATGTCTCTACCTTGGATGGGTCCTGAGCCACTGTGCAGGCACCAGCTTCTGTGGGTGTATTCAGGCCTACTGACTTTCATATTAAACCAACAGCTTTGTTTCCAACTAGAAGTACTGAATTCCTCAGGCCTAAAACTCGCACTACACCTAGAAAACCGACTACCAAATCACTGACTCAGGCCCATATGCCTCAAAGACAAATGCTTAGAATGGCTGAAGACCTTATTACCTTAATTAGGGGAAGCCAGCCTTCCCCCTCTAAGAGACCTAACCGATTTTCTTTCTGATTCTTTTGATCAGGAATCTGATATTTCTGCTCCTTCTGATTACCAGGATTTGCCCTTATCTACTTATGAGGATTTTGATGCAGAGGATTCCATTCCCTTTGCTTCACCTCCAGAAGACTATTCAGAGTCCAAAAAGAGACAGGCCTCTAGCTATCCCTCCTGTACTGGCTATTGTAGATGATGTTTTCTTGGAATCTAGCCTTACCCCAGACACTTTACTTCCAGCTTCCAGAAAACCTGACAGGTACTACAGAGTACCTGACTCTCACAAATTCCTCTTCAAGAATCCTACTGCGGATCCAGAGACCATTTCCCAAGGACCAAAAGGCATTAAGGCTACTGCTGCCAAAAATCCTACCCCTTCCAATAGAGATTCTAGAGCCTTAGACAGATGGGGTAAGAAGGTTTACACTTCTGCTACTTTGGCCATTAGGGCTTTAAATTGCCAGTTTCATAAGTTAAAGTATCAGCAGCATATTATGGGACTACTTAAACAGAAAATTATGTTGATTCCTGACTGTGCTGAACACAAAGACTTGCAAGATATAATGCATTCTGCAGAACAAGTTGGTAAACATATTTTGCAATGTGGTTTTGATGCTTTAGAAGCATCTTGCAGGGCTGCTGTCACTGGGTCTGTAATTAGAAGGCATGCGTGGCTTAAGGAACAAAACGTGCCAGATCATGTTAAAGTTAAACTACTGGATGCACCCTTAAACCAAGACCGCCTTTTTGGCAACAAAGCAGAGGAAGTCCTCAAAAAGATTGAGGAAAAAGCTAAATCTATGCAAACTGTTAAAGATTTTCTACAAGTACAGCCTCCCAGATTCAGTAGGCATTGGCCTTCAAAGAACTGGTCCTTTCCAGTCCCTTCCAGGCCTTCTCAGTCCAAACTCAGAAACAGCAGACCACCAAGACTTCAGTCTCAGGCTATGCACAGATCTAAGCAGTGGGGGGCTCCCACTTCCAAAGCAGGGAGTAGTAAGCCACCCCCTATGGAATAATATCACAATGACTTAACCTTAACCCTCCCAAGCCCTGCTCAACTACTTGCTCCCTTAGAAGGAAAGCTCGCCCTGCATGCAAAAAACTGGGAACTCATTACCCAGGACAAATGGGTTTTGAACGTAGTTTCCCAAGGATGCAGATTCCACTTCCACACTCTACCAACCCCAAATGTTTGGCCAGTCCTCCCCCCAAATCAAGGAATGGAGGCCCAACAGCAGGTTCTCTCTCTTCTCAGTATCAGGGCTATTCAACCGGTCCCAGCAGAACTAAGGGGACAAGGTTTTTATTCAAGACTTTTTCTGGTACCCAGAAAAGAAAACTCCTGGCGTCCTATCCTGGATCTCTCTATTCTCAACACCTTTCTGGTGGTTCCAAAATTCAAAATGCTAATGCTTCAACAGCTTCTTCCTATGCTAGCCAAGGATGCCTGGCTGGCAAACCTAGACTTAAAGGAAGCTTACCTGCACACGCCAATAAGGGAATCCTGCAGACAATACCTACGGTTCAGGGTGGGCTCCATGCACTTTCAGTTCTCTGCACTTCCCTTTGGCTTATCTACTGCACCCAGGGTGTTCACAAAGTGTCTAGCTCCAGCCATGGCATTTTGCAGGCAAAGAAATATTCAAAATTACCCATACCTGGACAATTGTCTGATTCAGGCAGAAAGCCAGGACTTGTTATTACAACACCTGGCATTTGTAAAGAAACTTCTAACCTCACTAGGGTACACCATCAATGAAAATAAATTTCACCTAGTACCCTGCCAACAGATTGTATTCCTGAGAGCAAGCTTAAACACAACTTCCCAGATGGCATTCCTCACTCCAGAGAAACAAGTTCATTTGACAACCTACTTCAAACTATTGGCCACAAAAAAACAGCTATCTACAAGGAAAATACTGCAAGCTCTGGGGTTCATGGCCTCTTGCATTCTGCTAATTCCATATGCAAGACTGCATATGAGGAAACTCCAATGGTATCTAAAAAGTTTATGGTGTCAACATTCTCAGGACCTGGAAATAATTATTCCTATCATTCCTTGTCTAAGGACAGAGTTCTTTTGGTGGGTAGAGGCCTGTTACCACAACAAGGAACTCCCTTTCACTCTACCCCCTGCCACACAAACCCTAACAATGGACACATCAGACTTTGCATGGGGGGCTCACATGGCAGGGCAGTGCATTCAGGGCAAATGGAACCTGAGATAGATGCATCTGCATATCAATCAAAAAGAAATGTTAGCTATACAGAATGCTCTGACAGCCTTCAAAGACCTTATTCTTCCAGGACAACTGTTGGTAAAGACAGACAACACCACAGTTATGTGGTACATAAACAAGCAGGGTGGAACCCACTCCTGCCCTTTCTTCAGACTAGCCATGACTCTGCGGAGCACAGCCTTGAGCTACCAAGTGAACCTACAAGCTCAATTTCTCCCAGTCAAACTAAATTCACTGGTGGACGACTTAAGCAGAAATCTCATGGACCCACACAAATGGAAACTAGAACCCAAAATATTCAACCTCTTAAGGAACAAATGGGGGACCACAGAGGTAGCCCTGTTTGCCACCCCTCAGAACTACCAATTGAACAAATTCTAAACTAGAACTCCCCACAGTCAAGCTTGGAAAGTGGATGCCCTGTCCTTTACCTGGGAAAGCCTCTCAGTTTATGCCTTTCCCCCTCTGCCTCTCCTCTCAAAGGTTCTACTAAAGATACTGATTGCACCAGACTGGCCATGCCAGCACTCGTACCACCTCTTGCACAGTCTGACACTGTTACAACCATGGCACCTGCCTCAGACCCCTTCCCTGCTGTCCCATCAGGTGGGCCAGATTCTGCACCCTCAGCTTCAAACCCTGAACCTTGCAGCCTGGCTAATTCCATGAGCTCTCCTCTAGCATCCCTCAGTAAGCAGGTGCTGGATGTCATTCTGGAGGCAAGGAGGCCTAGTACCAGAAAATCCTATGCTGAAAAGTGGAAAAGATACTGTTCCTGGAGCCAGGTTCAGGGGATGGTCACAACAGTGCCCAGCTTACCCCATATTCTAGAGTACTTAACAGAAATGTCCCCAAAGACCTATCCTTCTTGTCAATTAAGATTCATGCATCTGCTATTTCAGCACATTATAATACTGAGCCACCCCTCTTCTCTCACCCCTTGCTAAAACAATTCCTTAGAGGGGCCAAAAATGTAAGACCCCCAGGAGAGATCGCACTCCAGCCTGAGACCTTAACTTTGTATGGGAAAAGCTCACTCTTCCCCCTTTGAGCCAGCTGCAACAACAGAGTTGAAATTCCTTTCTTGGAAAACAGTCTTACTTTTAGCCATCACTTCAGCAAGAAGAGTGTTGGAATTACAGGCCCTCATGGCAGTGGAACCCTTCATTTTCTTCCATACGGACAGGTTTTCCCTCAGGACTAATCCTTCCTTTATGCCCAAGGTGGTGTCTAGTGTGGCCCTAAACCAGTCCATTCATTTGCCTACTTTTTTCCCTAACCCATAAAACAAAGGGGAACAGATATTGCACTCTCTGGACATGCACAGACAACTTAGATTCTATTTGGACAGGGCTAAGCCTCTCAGAAAATCTGACCAGCTGCTAGTTGGCTTTGCTGCAGGGGCAGAGGGGAAGGCCATTTCAAAGCAAACCATTTCCAAATGGATAGCCCATTGCATTAATTTCTGCTACAAGCACCATGGAAAACCTACCCCATGGGGATAAGATCACATTCCACCAGGGCTGAATCTACCTGTACGGCATTTCTCAGAGGAGTCCCTACCAAAGACATCCTGGAAACTGCTACCTGGAGCTCTGTACATACCTTCACCAAGCATTACCACTTGCCTATCTTTTCTAAATCCAGAGCTGGATTTGCCACAGCAGTCTTGCAGGGCTTAATAGTTGGCCCTAATGCTCTTTAACTACCTCCTCCCTTCCTTAGCTTTGGGAATCTACCCAAATGTGATGACTGCAACAGAGAAACACGAAGAACATAGTACAGTTGTGCACACTCACCATAAATGCAGATGTTTGAGTGTATTTACTGTTGCAGTCCTGGTTACCCTCCCTCCAGCCCCCTGACTTCTCTTGGCTCTACCTTCCTTCTTTTTTGGTGTAGATATATTTTTTCATGTGTATTTGCTTTTTGATGGGGGGGGGTGTACCATACCATATAATTGCTTCCTATTGTGGGGGCAGCTGACATCTGGGGCAAGAAAAACTGATGTAATGGCATCAGCTGCATGTTTTATACCCCTGATGACCTGACATCATGGAAGAATTGACAGCATCCAACACAGAAATCCGAAGACTCTGCTATTCAGTCCGGCTGAGGGCTACCTGCAGGCAGATAACCCAAACGTGATGACTACAACAGTGAATAAACTCGAACATCTATATTTATGGTAAGTGTGCACAAATGTACTTTCTAAATGTTATGATATATTGTTTAAGCATTTCATTTTCTTTTCTTCTTTGTAATTGTATTATACTTTGTGTGCATTTAAAAGAGTCAGCATTATCAGGTTGCAAACAAAGATTTGACTTATGATCTGTGATGCATTCCTGATACTTCTAACAGAATTCAGAACAAAACTTTCAATAGGTTGCTTACCATGCAGTCATTTTAAGAAGTATATTTTCTAACTGTTGACTTAATGAAATACAAAATATGTCCTTAATACAACTTTTGTTTCATTTGGCAGATCCATACATTCTCTGTTTTTAGTTCTGCTGGTTATTCTCAGACTAACCAATAACAGGAAGATATAGCTCATAACTCACGACCAGCGTTATAGTCTTACTATGTGCGTCTACTGGCTTGTAGAGGAAAACCAAATGGTTGAAGACAAATGTTTTTGCAACTTGCTGAAGTGGAATGTTTGCAGAAGATCACACACATTAAACCTTTTGGATAAAAACAACCCAAGGAATAAAAACACAGCTGACAATACTGAATTTAATACTCAAACCTGGTTTTCCTTATCTTTCTTACTGCTCTCAGGGGAGACAGATGTAACCCTATATACCTCATTGCAATCTATGCTGAATGTTCCCTTGGGCCTATAGGAGTAAATTATGTTTGATGCTTGGTTATTAAAAAAAACAGAAAAAAACATTTAAACTGCTCATTTGAATACCAGATGTCTTCTGCAAAGAATGAAATGTCAAGAGTCTGGATTAGAACATATTTCACACATGATTGATATTAGTAATGATAACTAAACTATAGCAAGCCAGATGGCCTGGATATAGTGAAATATAATTTGTTTTATTACAAAGATGAAATTCTAGAAGTGTTGATGAAGTAATGTACTTTTCTTATGCAGTATATAATTTATTTTCAGATTATAAATTATATAATTCCTGCAGACTTTAAAACAATTTAAAACCTCTCTCTCTCTCTTATATATATATATATATATATATATATATATATATATATATAGCTACCTGTATAGATGGATAGGCAGATATATAGATATGGATTCTAGTCTGTATACAAGTAAACAATGATAACCATACTAACACATGGTGAACTTGATTTGCTTAATAATGTACTTAAAAGCACATTGCCATAATTAAGTAATGAACTGATGTTTTATAAAGTAAAGAAAAGACAAAATATTTCATAATTTGTATGTTCTGAATTAAGTTTACAGGTATAAAGCTTCCATATTCTTGTTTATAAGAGCCATCTTCACTATTCATATAGCTAATATAACATTATACATTTCTGGAAGGTTTCTACTTTCACTTAATTCATATTTATAAATCCAATGAACAATAAGTAGAGGAAGACACAGAAACGGCTGCTATATCCAGTTTAAAAACTTTTACTTCAGTGCACAAACAGTAACACAAGTGCTTTCACCAAATAGGCATCATCAGGGCTATCAAAAAGCACTAACAAGTACACACCCTTTATGTTGTTGTTGTTGGTCTTTCGGCTTTTCCCGGTAAGGGGTCGCCACAGCGGAACTCTGGTCCGCTAATGATTGGCACTAGATTTTTATGAAACGCCTAGGTGCCAGCTCGATGCCCATCCTTCAACGAAGGCACGCCCATTTATGCACGCATGTCTTTCGAATGCTACCCAACCACAGGGAGGACATGCAGACTCCACACAGAAGGCACTCCCAAACCCAGCCGAGAATCGAACGGGAGAACCTCTTGCTGTGAGGAAACAATGCTACTGTCATACCACCACAATCACATGACATATATTTAAACCAAAAGAGACATAGTACATTAAAAAACACATAATGAACATTTTAAAACACAAAATATATATATTTATAAAAACAATGAAACAAGCTGTATATCTTATTTATAATAATATATTGTTAAAACTATCTCTTTAGGGGTCTCGGCTTTAATTTAGGTTTTAAAGGAACAGACTCATTTAGTCCATGCCCTGCATCCCCTCTCAACCTTACAATCCAAGTGGATTCCATAGCTCATTTCTATTACGTATATCCACTTGTCTTACATTCTCATAGACTCTAGCAACTACTAAAAACTGAAAACTGTGAGTGGAGTCAGTGTTCAATACATGTTTGGCAAGTGCATTAATACTATTGCCCTTGTTAACATGGTAAACATGCTCCCTGATACGTTCTCTAAAAAAAGGACGATCACTTTTGCCAATGTAGAACATTCTGCGTTTCATACAGTGAGCCAAATATACTATGTGTGAAGTATCACATGTAGCATTTATTCTAAAAGTATATGATGTACCATAATCAGGATGTTCAAAACTAGAGCTAGTGTCAATGTATGTGCACCAATTACAATGTCCACAAGGTCTAGTACCATGTGAACAGTGATTACGCTGTGTATACTTAGGATATCATAATCTACGTTTCAATGACTTACTGTTCTTAAACAAGAATCTAGGTTCAAAATCTGTAAATCTGGAAATTTCTCTGTCTATAGTAAGAACTTTCCAGTGTCTTTTAATGATTTCAGTATAATTACTGATATCAGTAGTATATGTCACCTTAAACCTCAAATTTGTGTCATTGGATCTCTTCTGTCTCCTAACATACTCACTGCTGCCAGATGAAAAATATGGTCTGGCTTCATTTTGTCTTTTATTAGTGACATTAACCACACTACTTTGAATTATATGATCCTCATAGCCTCTCTCCCTCAAGTTCCTAATGGCAGTATCAATTTCAGCTGAAAAATCAGTATCCCTTGCATTTAATCTGGAAGCCCTATACAACTGGTTAGAGTCAACGTTTCTGAATACATAAGATGGATGAAGACTATCTCTATGCAACAGATGATTGACACAACAGTCCTTTCTGTGTAATTTAGTATATATAACTCCATTCCCATCTTTTATTACTGATACATCCAAAAAAAAATCCACTGAAGTCTGTGAATGATGAAAAGTAAATCTCAAATAATGTGTAGTTGTGTTCACATAATCCATGAATGCACCAAGAACATGCTGTTCCCCATTCCATAAGATAAAGAGGTCATCCACAAACCTACAGAAGAACAGAATATGTTTACTAAATGGCCCCCGTAGTATATGTTCAAATTCCCATACGGCCATTACAGCATTGGCATAGCTATTGGCACACAAAGTGCCCATAGCCACGCCATTGCACTGTTTATATACCTGTTCTCCAAAAACAAAAATGTTATGCTCAAGTACTATCTCAAGAAGTTTCCCCAACAGTTGAATTTTACTAGGACTATAATCCATGTGTTCATTTAAGACTTGCCTTGTACTATTGATGCCATCTGAATTTGGAATAACTGTAAATAAAGAAACTATGTCCATAGTAACAAATATTAAGTTCTCATTATTATTGGTTGTAGTATATTCATGTAGGTCTCTAAGAAAATGTTCAGTGTCTCTGAGCACATGTGTCAACTTATCAAGACCTGGTCTCAAATGTTTCTCTATATAAATTGCTAATGACTCAGTGCACCAGTTCATCCCAGACACAATGGGTCTTAAGGGTGGATCTAACCTTCTCTTATGTATTTTTGGGAGACCCTGTATGATGGGAATAGTTGGCTTACTGTTATAAAAATACTCGTAGAGACTGCTGTCAAATAGATTCATCTCAAACAAACATTTGATTAATACTTGCACACCAAAAATAATAGTATCCGCCTGTGTACGAGGCGGTTTCTCGTAAAAAGAAGTATCATTCAACGTAACCATCATTGAAACATAGGTTATGCTATCCTAGGTATACACAGCGTAATCACTGTTCACATGGTACTAGACCTTGTGGACATTGTAATTGGTGCACATACATTGACACTAGCTCTAGTTGTAAACATCCTGATTATGGTACATCATATACTTTTAAAACAAATGCTACTTCACACGTAGTATATTTGGCTCACTGTATGAAATGCAGAATGTTCTACATTGGTAAAACTGATCGTCCTTTTAGAGAACGCATCAGGGAGCATGTTTACCATATTAACAAGGGCAATGGTATTAATGCACTTGCCAAACATGTATTGAACACTGACTCCACTCACAGTTTTCAGTTTTTAGTAGTTGCTAGAGTCTATGAGAATGTGAGACAAGGGGATATACGTAATAGAACTGAAGATCTGGAATCCACTTGGATTGTAAGGTTGAGGGGGGATGCAGGGCATGGACTAAATGAGTCTGTTCCTTTAAAATCTAAATTAAAGCTGAGACCCCTAAAGAGACAGTTTTAACAATATTATATTATAAGTAAGATATACAGCTTGTTTCATTGTTTTTATAAATATATATTTTGTGTTTTAAAATGTACTATGTCTCTTTTAGTTTAAATATATGTCATGTGATTTTCAATTTGTATAAAGGGCGTGTACTTGTTAATGCTTTTAGATACCCCTGATGAGACCTATTTGATGAAAGCGCTTGTGTTACTGTTTGTGCACTGAAGTAAAAGTTTTTAAACTGGATATAGCAGCCATTTCTGTGTCTTCCTCTACTTATTGTTCATTGGATTTTGTACTTCAAACACAGTGTGTGTGACCAGTTCTTTGTGGCAGTGCTTTTATCAGTTTTTCATATTCATAAATGTCTAGATACATTTACCATACCAAACTATGTAGAAGAGAAAAAAACATGACTGATTTCTCTTACGTCAGTAAACAAAAAGGAGATGCAATTTTGTAGAAGTTGAGAAAAAAAACAACACTTCAGTTATTCACTGGGGATTCAATCCTGCAAACCAGTGTTTCATTCCAAGCACTACTAATTGCTAGTATTTAACCCCTAAGAAAGGTACATACTTGTAATGCTTTTTGCTTCCAGTATATACTTGGAAACAGCATTTGGGTTAGTTGGCATCCTCTGGGTAGAATTTTTAGTCCTCATTGTTTATTTTTCACAAAGCATTTTTCTCTAACAGTCATTTTACTGCATTTATTATGTGTTTGTTTCTCTTCATAATATTTAAAAACATTCTGCATGTCAAAATAGTTCTGGTATATATTAAGGATGCAAAATGCACCTGACTCATGCTGAAACTTGTGATCCAGTGATGGAGACAAATATTTCTAATTAACACAAAAAGTAACAAAAGGCAGTTGCCATAAATCAGGTGACTCATAGCCACCATATTAAGATTACCATTTTAAAATCTGTTCCTGTTGGACCTCAGCTGTGGCATATATCTAGAATGCTAATTTTTGGCTATGGTTACTTTTAGGATGTAGATTGCATTTATGAAAACACAGTCAGAGGTGGTGCACAATATTGTTAATTTTCAGGAACAGCCGTATTTTTTCCTAGTGTAAGAGAAACTATGGGGAGAGGGAATGCATGCGTCTTTCCAGATGATACAAAGATCTGGAAAGCAAAAAAGGAGAAATGAGCAGGTTAAGAAGGAGTTATACAAGTGAAAAAAGAATGATCGTATATGTTGTAGTTTATGTTAATCGTAAAAAAACAAGATAAAATAAGAGTGTGGCAAACCTGCTATATACAGGAAAAACACACAATGGAAGTTGAGAAGCTGACAACTTAAGAAACAAAAGGAATTTTGTCACAGTCGTGTCACGTGATGTAAACGTTGGTGGGTAATATGGGAAGGCACTATGGAACAATGAGCTGATTCTGGAATGCCTGAGAAAAGGATGTGCCTTTAATTTTGGAGGAACAATACATGGAAAGGGAAAAACCATGAGGTATGTGATGTGGCATCCTCGAATACATAGTCCACAGGATGGACAAACTGAGGGAAATGCTTGTGTTCAGAATATATGAAAACTTTCAAATAACTTGCTTTTCTTTTTTCAATCTTGAACACCAACATGTATTGCAGGTAGCAAACTGGCTATTGTTTAAAGGCATGATATCACATTAATGTGTGAATTGTGAAGATTCACATTGGGTAAAGGTGATTTTAGAAAGATTAATGTGGTAATGGTCAATTAAATGCACGAGTTAGCTTAGGAAAATATTGAATGAAATATCTTTGGCCATGTGTGGTATTAGTGCAACCTCAGATGGTGTGTGTCTGTGTGTGAGGTTGGAGGTAAAGCCCCTCATTAAAGGACTGTGAGGAAGAAGCCACCCCATAGAAAATCAATGGCATGTGGGTTGGAGTTTTGCATTTTTCACTTTAATTTTGGGAAGAGTAGTTAAACAATAACCTCCAACTGGGTGGATATACCAGGATTTGCCCACAATTGGTTTGTTTTGATCACGAGGGCAAGCAGTCCTCAGCTCAGATGAGAAATAATTGAGAAATGCTACCAGTAACTGCACAAGAGCCTAAGGTGAGTATACAACTGATCATTGATGCCTTATATAATGCGTTCATACCTCTCAACTGTACAGACTTTCTCAGAGTGTCCAGATTTTTGCCTCATATTTTTGTCTGCTTTTCCTAAAATTCTAATTTTCTGGCAAAGTATTGGCAAGGCGTTGAAACATAAAGTCAGGGAATAATGACAGACGTTTGAGTTTCAGACTTTATACTCTTCAGAAAATCCATGCTAATCCAATACCTGCTATGCTATCAACCTTCTAAGTTTGTAAGAGGAATATTTAAAAATGATCCCTGTTTGGGGCCTTTGTCCCCCCCCATTATTTATGGCTTTGTCCAGATTTTTTCCTCTAAGAGGTTGAGAGGCATGAATACATCAGTGTCTCAGGACATTTAAAAATAAATCTTCATGAATTTAGCTCTGGTAATGAACAATGGAATTATAAGGACTTAAGTCAATTAAGTTGTGTTTTTTTAACTGTAGAAGCCCCCCGGGCACTACTTTTAACATAGCTATAAAATATTCATGGCAAGGTAGAAAAATAGATCTTGTAGTACAAGGAAAGGTCGTAGTAGCAAAAATCAATAGAACTGGCCAACAGCAGCTTAACCAAATATCAGTAATGAAACAGTTACATGCATGGTTGACTGTATTACAATTTCATGATGCTAAAATAGATGAGGAAGTACTAATGTCTAAAAATGGGTAACAAGAACAAAACCTTAGATACCAAATAGTGATTTCGTAATACAAATCTCAGCATTATAGGTATCCTTAAGAAATGAGATGCAAGAATTGGGAAGAGAGTCTATAATAACAACTGTGTCTGTCTCTGCCTTTTTGAAACTTCATAGCAGATTGCCCACTACATCTGCTTAGATCAGCTCCACTGGATGGCTAGATTGCCACAAGTGAGTAGTACGCCTTGAACTTTATACCACAACATTTCTAAATTTGAGGAATCGAGAAACTACCGATTTGTTTGCTTTGTGAAACAGACATGTTATATTGGAGCAGCGAGCATTTTAATATTTAAAGATCTACTTTTTGAAACTGCAAATAATGTCATTCGTATGCTCAGCTGAAACAAACAAACACTCTCTGGGATTCAAAAACATGCTTTCTGTGATCTTGCAAAGGTTACCTTGGGGTAGCAGAGAAGTACAATGATGCTTGAAATTAATTATCACTCAAATAGCTGAAATCTCACGGGTCAAGAAGTAACTAGTTAAGAGAAACCCTCACAGAAGTAATAGGGTCAATGATGAGAGAGTGTTTTCTATGATTGTTAGTAGTGCTATTATGAACACCAGTATTAAGCATGTAGCCCAACTATGTGAACATAGGTCTACTTCAGAAGACTGAAAAAACAAAAGCCTGAAAATTCAAAATACTGAATGATGGAATTCCCATTCTCCACTGTTGTGTGATCTTGGAGTTGGTATATATAGTTAGCAGGAGTTGTGGGAGGGGGGGGCAGTCCCCCACATGTGGGGTGCAAGAGGGCTTGCACCCTGCAGTAAAAATGTGTTCAGTATTTTGAATTTTCAGTCTTTTGGGATTCAGTCTTTTGTTTTTTCAGTCTTCTGAAGTAGACCCATACACATGCGTAACTTTGCACCTCTATGAGAACATTTGAAAGCTACAATAAGTGGCTCCCAGCAATGATTCTCTATAGTTTTATTGTTTGAAAAGGGAAAGAAATAGGTGCAAAACAATGTCAGAAAAAGGGGGGGGGGGGAGTCAATAGAAGAACATATATATGGACACAAGAAAGGTGAAAGTGGGAATGGGGAGGGTGAGAAGAGGATTCATTTTTATGAAGAGTGCCTTATTTTATGAGAAGAACTGATGGGGAAGGATGCCGAGGGAAGATAGGGAATGGAAAAAGGGTAAAGGCATGGATGCAGGGAAACAAAAACAACAAAAAAAACTTGAAAACCAACAGAGGATGTACCAACATAATGATATATTGACATATTTACAGAGGAGAAGAAGGTGGCACACAAAAAGAAGTAAAACACCAGGACAGAGGAATATAGTGGGCATCCTTCTCCTAACACCACATTGCCTGCCACCTTGACTGCCCTCCACTCTGGCTCCTGCATAAAAGAGTGGTGATAGGGCTAGGCAGTGGTGCAACTCTGTAAGCTGCATACAAAGCATTTTCAGGCAGCCAATGTGCCTTCAAGACATCAGTCCAATAACTCCCACACCACCTGCACCATTTCTCCATATTGGTAAGAAATTATGAGCCCCTTCTGGTAACGTCATTGGGCACAACAACACTTACCTCTAGTGAGTGACTTCCAGAGGCCACTGTGGACAGACCCATGTCACCCTCTGCTACATGATCTCTATCTTCTATTGGGGAGGCAGACCTGAAGGCACATGGTGTTCTGACAAGAGAAGGATAGCATCAAAGGTGGGATTGAAACTAGTGCCATGCCACTGGCATGATTTTGATAAATGCTGCAGAAAATGCTAAAATAAATGGTTACAAATAAAACAATAAGCAGCAAACAAAAATATGAAAAGGATTTCAACAAAGACAGGAAGAAGACATTACCAGCATGAATGTTTCTGATGACCACTTATGCAGGCCTGTACTGGTACACCACACAGCGGGCAGGTATGCTACTATGCCAAGCTCAGTTGTTCTGCCTCTGTATGTAAACTCAAATGTCCTTATTGAATGAGGTGACAGTGGTGTGCAGCATAATTGTTCCCATGGCTAAGGTTGGGTGGGGTCATGTTAATACTACAGTAGTTGGGTGGAGATGCTGCATGCAATAGTTCTGAGGTGGATTTGTGCTTGTGTTTGGGAGGGTGGCGGGTTGATTATATGAACATACTTGTAAGAGACAGAGTCAAAGATATACATGTCACATAGACTTGGACAGTAACAATACTTACACAGCCTAGCATGAAGCAATTATTACCAACACAGACAGCCATCAGCAGGTTCCTTGCAA
Organism: Protopterus annectens; assembly: GCF_019279795.1. NCBI lineage: Eukaryota > Metazoa > Chordata > Ceratodontiformes > Protopteridae > Protopterus > Protopterus annectens. The sequence continues at coordinate 107,454,551 of NC_056740.1, read as the reverse complement.
ATGCTGCAATGTTCTTTGCTATGCATCAAGGGACAGAACATAAGTATAGCTCAATTGCCAGTGATATACTAGGCAAAGGTGATATCAACAGGGACAAACAATGGAGTGACGCCTGGCAAAAATGTCACAACGTCCCTCAGTGATCCCTCACCCCCTCCACAAGCCCTCTCAGCCCCCCTGCTCATATTCTTCCAGCAACCTTGGGCTGGCAGAATGGTTGAGGTGTTTACTTTACAAACACAAGGTACAGGGTTTGATTCTCATCTTTGGGAGACATGGCTAGGTTTAAAAAGGCTCACTGGAGTCATTAGCCCAGTAATTTCCCATATAAAATACAAGTAAAGCTTTCTACCCTTCAAGGTCCAAAACAGTGTCCATTAGGAAAATACAAGACAAAACATCTAGAGATAATCTATGGCATGTATTTAAAGGGTAGTTTGTTTGGTGACAGGATCTGGTGCCAAAGACTAAAATCATGTTATACAGGTTAGACCTCCAAATCTAATCATAAGTCATTACACTCATGGCAAAACATGTTCATTAATGTACTAGAAATACAAGATCTAGGGACATGGAATGGGCTTCCCATCCATGTGAAGCTGAACTTATGTATTAACCAGTTTAAGCACAACCTAGACAAGTGGATGGAGAATAGAAAATGTATTCTTGGCCTGGCACCTATGTTCCTTATGGACAGAGGTAGCTTATAAATGCCTGGCCTTCAAAATCCTATATGGATGCAGGACATCATTATTCTTTCAGGAAACCCTGGCTAGGCTTAAAAAGGCCACTTGGGTCATTAACCTAGTAACAGTCTATGAATCTATGAATCTATGAAACCCCTCTGCATGTCAGACACCTTTTGGCAGTGAGCATTTTGTCCAGGCAGAAAAAGACAGTCATCTCACTGCAAGTAAGTCATATGCATACATCATTAACATATAGCTTATTCATGTGGGTGAGAAAAACATCAAATGACTAAAGAAAAACGGCAGCAGTGGAACCACAGCAACACTGTTTTTATTGTCGATAGAGTAAGCGCTTTCGTCGGTGTACTCCACCAACTTCATCAGACAAATGACAGAACATATAATTGCAGTTTAAATACTTACAAACTGCCCTATCAATTATATAATTAAAACCATTTTTTAAAAATTAAAGAGATATTCCCTAAAAACACATTGCAACAAAGAATGTCAAAGTGGGAATAAAACCTACATTACTAGTACTGTAACATAGTTAAATGTAAATGAGTTCTTAACATTAACAGAACATTGCAAAATCATTATCATAAATAGAAACATGAAAAGAAAAATATATGGTTGAGACAAGCCACACAGGACGACAACAGAATTACCTAGTTGTAGTTATTGTCCCTTCTCTGTATACCTATTCATATCTTAAAATTCCTAGTCCAAAATCTTTGATGCGAACCAACACCAAACCCATAAATTTGGCACTAATCCACTATGCTTATGTTTAAATTGAAATAAGTTAGAAGTTTATAGGCTTTTGTCAGAGCCAAAACCAGTAATTTAAAAAAAGGCTTACACCATATATTGTGGTTCTAATAATGCACCAGAAAATGCAATAAAAATACAAAGTGTATAACGTAAGTTGTGCTAAAAGTATGAAATTGTATTAATAATGTAATTAAATTAAACAAGCCATAGTTAGAATAGCCTTATCTGTTCAGAGCCTTAAGTTTGAGAAGGCATTTAATAAAATGTAATGATTAAGCCCTGGGGGCACATGGGCCGAGGTACGTACCTGCCATCTCAATTCACATTCCTCCAATCTGAGTTCCCAAGGCCCTCCCCAATATTGTGTTCTACCTGTTGTAGTACCACAAACTGAAATTGATGGTTGGGGTGTTCTATAATGTGTCTTGCCAAAGCTTTGGTAGTGTTGTTCTTCCCAATAGAGTTGGTATGTTCATATACCCTTTGTCTGAGTTTTCTCTCCGTTTTCCTAATATAGTATGCATCACAGGAGACACAAGTTGCTTTATAGACCACACCTTGGGATCCACAATTAAACCTACCCCTTATATGATATCCTAGTTTATCCCTTAGTCTAACCTTATTTGTGATTCTAATGAATCTGCATTGTGGGAATCTGTCGAATTTCGCCATACCCATACCTCTTTTATTTACCTTATTTCTCTCCGCTAGGGTTTTCAAGTTAGGCCCCCTTTGAAAGGTCATGAGAGGTAGCTGTCCCACTTTGATAAGACTGGTACCTTCATTGATAAGGGACCAGTTTTTGTTAAGTATATCCCTAATATGTGTGGCATCTAGGGAAAATGTTGTAATGAACCTGCTAGTTGTGCTGTCATTAGCATGATCCCTAATCACTACATCGTTAACTGCCCATTCAGTGTGCTCTTGCTCAGACCCTTTACAGACAATCATGTGGAAGTGACCTACAACTCTTTTCCTGTCAACTTCCTCAAAGATGTTGTTGAGGAACCCCAATGGATAACCTCTTTTCAAAAACATAGATGTCAGTAGTGCATATTCTTCTATAAATTCACCATAGCAGGAGATCATTCTAGCAGCCCTAACCACTTGCCCTTTCACAATTGCCTTTTTCTGATGTAATGGGTGGCTGCTGGTAAAATGTAGAAAGGCATTAGAATAAATGGGCTTGCGGTAGATAGTTGTTCTATATCTTTGGTTTATACTATCCTTACTTAGAAGCACATCCAAGTAGTCAATATCCTTTTGGCTTATCTGATAAGTGAAATCCAAAAATGTAGTGAATGTTTTGATGTTACAAATAAAGGTCTCAATAAGCTCAACTTCCCCTTTCCAGATGAAACACATGTCATCTTGGTACCTTGTGTACCAAACAACATTCTCCTTGTAAGGAGCATCATTAAATAGATAATGCCTCTCCCAAAAAGCCATTACACTATTGGCAAAACTACTGCCACAAGGAGACCCCATGGCAATCCCCGTCTTCTGTAGATAGATGGTTCCGTTAAACCACAAGAAGTTGTTAGTCAGTACTAACTCCAACAAGGTTTCAATGGTGTTTATCTCACTACTAACCATGCCTTTTAGCTATAGGAATTCTCTGACCCATTCAATACCCAGTGTCTGTGGAATAACTGTATATAGATCTTTATGTCCACTGTGAGAAAGGTAAAGCCATCTTGGTAAGCTAAATTATTGATACAATAAAGAAAACTCCATGAGTCATGGCATATTTGTGATTCAGACTTGATGTAAGGTTTGAGTTTGCAATCAATAAACTTAGCACATGCATATGTGACTGAGCCTCTCCATTCCACTATGGGTCTAAAAGGGGGATTGTAGATGTTTTTATGCAATTTGGGAGACCCAAATAGTGTAGGTAAAATGGGAGCTGGCATAACTAAGTACTGCATGGTGTCTATGTCTATGCTACCATCAAGGAATAGATCATTAAGTGCATTATTCACCCTATTATATGCAGTATTAAGCTTGTTCAAATTAATTGTTTCATATACATCAGATGTGACATGAGCTTCCATTCTATCTATGTAATCAAACTGATCCATGAAAACCAAACATCCACCCTTGTCAGGTTTCATAACTTGAATGTTACAAGAGTTCAGTAAGTCAGTGTAATCCAACTCGCTCTTGGAACAGTTAGTTGTTGGAGTAGATCTTGGAACTTCCTTAACAAGTAACGCTCTAATGTCCAGCTCACTTACTTTCTCAAACATAACTAAGGATGCATGCATAGGTGGGTTAAATAAACTAGACCCTCTCAATGTGCTTGTAAGAGCTGGGTTGTTACCAAAAGGTGTAGTTAAATTAAGCTTACGTACAAACATTCTCAGGTCCAGAATGGTTTTGACCAGATCAGCGCTTCTATCAGGCACAAATGTCAGCCCCTTTGCAAAAACATTAACGATTTCTTCATTAATATTTAGGGTGCTAAAACTGTATATCTTAAAGTCATACACCACATATCAATTAAATGTCCAGAAAAGGCCCATTTTACTTTAAGGAAAATAACAGGGTAGTGACCAGTCTTAAATTCTTACAATGCATCTGGGGGGCTATTTGTGACATCTTCTTCCCCACACTGCTAACCAGAAAAGCTTATGCCACTATTAACAATCACTAACCTGACAAGATTGTCTTAGGTATCTACTTTATACTGGGGACTGTCAGAAGAATCCCACACCTGGCATTCATTGTGATTCCTGTATAGCAAGTGCAAAACAATCTTACTTACTTTAGGGCACCAAATGGGAGCCTTATTGCTCTCACTGTCCACTGAAGCCATGGCCATTTTCCAAGTCATAGTCCAGAGAAATATGATAGTTTTCTCTCAGTCATGCACATTGCTGCTCTTGATATGTGATGTTCATCTTTAGACAGCTAGGTGGCACAACTGGTCATGGTACCAAAAACAAGTGATACAGCATGATGATGTTAAGGCATGAACACTGGCATGGAAAGAATATACAAGCATCACAGTGTTTACATTTGTTAGTAGTGTTGTTCTTCAGTGCCTTTATAGGCCTTAAAACTACAATTGGTTTATTACATCCATTCCATGGTAATTCAGCCACCCATGCCTACCTACTGTGCCTCTTTATATGTTACAGAAGAATTGCACAATGAAATAAAAGTGCAATTCACAAACATTCATTTGAATGAGGCTCATTAGCTTAAAAATGGCATTAAGAGTTATACCATAGTGTAATAAAAGCAACCAAAGCCAGTGCTAGCCTCATCATGCTGTGGAAGCTTGATGAAAAGAAAATCCTACAACTGTTTTTTTCACAAGGTTTATAATAATGACTACAAGCAAAAGATGCTTAAGGAGAAGCAAATCAGTGAGTGAGGAGTGGCACTTTTTAATTTTTTTCCTGCCCAACTAATACCTTGTGCATTCATCTGAGACATTCAAGGACTTCATCAGACCAGAAGTGGCTTATAACACAGATTTAAATAACAATCAAATCTTAGATAATTTGATGACATCATCAATCAATTAAAATACACACTGATTTAAAGAAACATGAACTAAAACATCCACATTTTACAAAGTGATAGGACATTAAAATACTTATGTAAATAAAATATATTATAATTCTAGTTGTCTTAAAATATTATCTGTACGTATACTTTCATTAATTCCAGGAAATTTGTCTGCACCTGTCATAAGCTGCCATTTAAGCTCTAATGCTTCCAGTTTCAGCTTCCATGCCCCCCCCACCCATATTAACTTGAATCAAATCAGAGACCCAAACTTAAAGAAGTGTTTAGGATAGTTTATAATGTGCCTATTCAAAGCACTTTTCCCATTCCCTTTGCCAGTGTCATAAATGTGCTCATACAGTCATTTCTTAAATCTTCTCTCAGTTTTCCCTATATAAAAACTAGTACATGCTTGACACTTGGCAATGTAAAAACTCTTTTTGAAGTACAGTTGTAGTCAGCATTTTTTTATCCACTCCTTTTGATTTACGCAGTTTCTGTCAACTTCTACTGTGTATTTACATTGGGTACAAGAGCCACATTTAAAGGTTCCTTTATTCTACCCTCTATTGTACCCCAGTGTTATAGTTATATTGCTTAGCTCCAACATGTTCTTAAAGTTTTTATCCATTCTGTAAATTATTTTAGAATCATTCTCAAATAACTGGAAAAGTTTTTTGTCTACCCTGACCACATTCCAATTCTGATACAATATGTTCCTAATTAATTGCCCATCAGCATTGTAGGTCATAATGAATGCTTTACCTAAGTCTTTCCTGTTATCATTTCCCTGGACACTTTGTGGCCCACCAAGGATGGGTTTGTATAACCCCTCTTCTGTTTTCCTTGTAACTCCAGGCATTATTGCTGTCACTAGCTCACAGGGATAGGAACATGCATTTCAATTTTTGTATTTCATCTAGAAAAATGTCTACATCGGAGGTCATCATTGCTGCCTTTACCATTTAACCCTCATGTGAATTTAGAGAGAAAACATGAACATTTATTTGAAAAAGGTTTGAATTTTGTCCCTAGAAGAAGAAGAGCTAAGATGGCCAAACTTCTCATAGACTTAAAGTTGTTCACTAGTAAATTAAATTTAGGTCTGTGGTTTAGAAATACTTAAAACCCAGATAAAATACATTTTCATCAGTCCAGTCTTTATAACCCCCTCCCTTGAATTCTCAAGTTTCCTTATACGACAAATGTGTGAATCTGATATTAGGAAAGGAATGGTCAATAATAACAATATAAAAATGAAATTTAACCTTAACAAGGATGAATTCTTCTTCTTCTTCTGGCTTTTTCCCGGTTAGGGGTCGCCACAGCAGATCACCTGTCCGCACATTGAATGGCAGTGGAGTTTTACAGTGTCGAGTTGCCAGCCCGGCGCCCAACCTTCCACAGAAGGCACACTCACATGCACACCTAGGGCCAATTTAGAGTGTCCAATCCACCTGCAGCATGTCTTTGGGATGTGGGAGGAAACTGGAGCACCCGGAGGAAACCCACGTGACCACAGGGAGGACATGCAGACTCCGCACAGAAAGCACCCCAGCCGAGGATCGAACCGGAGAACCTCTTGCTGTGAGGCGGCAATGCTAACCACTGCACCACCGTGGCCGCCCAACCTTAACAAGGATGAATAAGAATTATTAAATCAGGTTTGTAGTAATAAGACCATCAGATTAATGAAACCAGACTGGGAAGGGCAGGCTTGTGGTGTGGAATGTGATTGATTATGTCAACAAAATGGATAAGATACTTAGCAGTGATCCATATTGTGAAGTTTCTCTCAACAAGGTGAATATATTATATGCTAATATAGGCAGCTTGCTGTATGAATTTTTGATGGATGATCTAATAGATGGAGATCTTTACAAAGTGCTGTTAAACTCTCAATATCTGATCCCCGGAATCTCTGGAATAATTATGTTTCACAAGAGCTTTAACAAACCACCATTAAGGCCCATAGTGAGTGCCACCAATTTTAAAACCTACCTATTGCCCAAATATATTGTTTTTTTGTTGAAAGATGCTCTGCTCAATCACATCTGTGTAGTTAAAGACTCATGGGATTTTTGATGTGGGTAACACTGGATTCATATATGAACAATCCTATCTTTGTAGCAATGGATGTCAATTTTATTCATTGTTATCCATCATGAAATAGGTAACCAGTGGGTGTGCAAATTGCTGACTAAGCATACTAAATGGGACAACTCTAAAATTTATAAGGTGGTTGCATTATTAGGAGTTGTGTTACAGAATCATTTTGTTTATTTTGAAGGATCATTGTACCATCATAAGACTGTAGTTGCAATGGGGTTAGCATGCGCTCCCATTTATGCAAATATTGTAATGGCATTCTAGGAAGAGAATTTTGTAATGCAGTCTAATTTCAAAATGAAATGGAATCTATATTATAGATTCCTTGAAGATATATGCATCGTTTGGACAGGCACAACCTAAGAGTCATATAAGTGTATTAATTTGTTTAGATAGCACAATAAATTTCTTAAAATTTGCCTTTAGTTATTCACAGGAAAACATCAACTTTTTGGATGTCCTACTAGCCAAAGATCAAATGAGAAAAAAAGTTTAGATCAAGTATTTTAGGAAGGCAACATACTCAAATGCAATGTTACATTTTTCCAGCTGTCACCCTTACCAGAAGAAAAAAGAAATAGTTATGGGCCAGATGGTAAGGACAGCAAGGATTGCCTCAGATGTACCTCAGGATTCACAAATCCTCCGTGTAAGAGTAGAGGAAGCTTACACGGAAATGCCAGTGTAAGAATAAGTCGGCAGCGCACCATGCATATTAATGAGGGTGCGCTGCCTCAACTCCAAGGCTAACACGGAACATGCACAAGTGTAGGGGGCGTGTCGGACTGCCGAGCAGTCCAAAAATCCATGCCCCTGCAAGTATCACAATAGGGAAATGTCAACTGACATGAGCGAGTTCGCTCAAATGTGTACATACCCAACACTACACTCCCCCACAGTCTAAACCCCAGTACAATAATAAAATATAAAACTTTTATTCTTCTTTTTTTTTTTTATCATTCTCGATATAGCTGCCCGTATTTGCGTGTGTTTGCACATGTTTGCCCATTGCTTAGCTGCAGTTAGCAGTAAGACATGGAAGAGGATAATAAGAAACTTATATGCAAATTAAGCAAAAAAGCAATAGCGTAGTGGTAGAACCTTCACACTAAGAGAAGGCATTCCCGGTTCGAGTCCCACCACTCTCCTTTTTATTTTCTATTGGAAATCCATATATGAAAAGAATTCCTTCCATTTACCAATGAAATTTTAGTAAAAAGCATTGAAATGGCCTATGTAGTAGTTAACAAATGTTTTATATATATATATATATATATATATATATATATATATATATATATATATATAAGAAAGTGAAATTGTTATGCATACTGATGAATGCAGAAGCAATGTATCTTAAGCAAAGTGAAGCACTGCTAAGCAAAGTTTACCAGTATTAAGCACATTTCAGTATAATTGCTCATAGCTTAGCAGCGCTTTAACTAGCACAATAGCTTTGCGCGGAGCTGTGTATCATGCCAACTAGTGCAAACAGAACATGTGTGCGTGTAGCTGTGCACTGTGCTAACCAGCGCAATGTCAGGCAATGTAGAGCAACATAGAGCAACATCGGGCAACGTAGAGTAAGGTAGAGCAGCGTAGAGCAACATCGGTCAACGTAGAGCAACTTAGAGCAGCGTAGAGCAATGTCGGGCAACGTCAAGCAAAGTCGGTAAAACATAGCCACACCTCCTAGCCGGTCTGGCTAGTAGTGAAATAAAAAGCAATGACAGGCCTCAAACCCAGGATAATGTGCACCATAATCACAGTACAGAACCACTAAGCCATGACATCTTTACATAAGTATGCACTTTCAACACACACATACATATCAGTGTAAGTTTACCCATTGCTAAGCAAGTGTACCTTCAGCTGCGTTTTTTCAAAACTGGCCAATCACAAATAAGTGCGGGAAATGATGCATATTTAAGCTCCATAGGCAGGAATACTATCAATAACTGGTTGTAGCTTCCATCTGCAGGCAGCAATGGCCAGTGCTGGAGAGGGCTCTTGTTTTCAAGCACAATGTTGGGGCATTGAGGAGTCAAATATATGGTTTGGCTTCATGTCCACCATCATGAGGATAGACTCCTGCGGGGCCAGTACCAGGGCCCCCAATACAAAGCGGAAGCCTGGGACGGTCTAGCTCATGAACTCACCAGTACCACAGGCATCCCTCGGACTTGTGAGCAGGTCAGACACCACCATGCAGACCTGAAAAGATGCAAGGTGGATCAACTGGACCAGTGGATCCTGGAGGCCCATGGGATGCCAAATGCCCCACTACTGAGTAAATAGCCATGGAATTAAGTATGTAAGAATTGCTATTCTGTATACTATGGATAGGTATGTCTCAATATCACTTCAATTACATCACAGCTGCAGGTGTCCATGCTGCTAATCAGCAAGCCTATGCAGATAGGCTGCTAAGGCTGTGCCACCAGGCAGGTAAGTAAGTATTCTGCATGTACTGTTATGTAAAATAAATGAGAGAGCCTGAAAAATGTGTTTAAACACAATAAATAAAGGTATAATAATTCTCTAATAATTATTCTGCATGTACTGTCATATAAAATAAATGAGAGAGCCTCTAGAACAGTGTTTTAAGTCTTTAATAAAGGTATAATTCCTGGAGTGTGTCTGTGTCATTTTCTTTGATATGTTGTCGCATGCTTGCATTATAGAAATAGTACTGTTGTATTAAGCGCTGTTAACACATAGTTGGGTAGGCCCATATAAAGTGGATGAAGGGAGTGCCAGTAGCTTATAAGCATATTCACAGTCCTCAACTGTTGGTTCATGCCCAGCATGTAGGTTAATCTGGCACGTGAGTAGCTTGGGATTGTGTTCCCCAGAAATGTTATTGTGCTGGCAGAGATGTAGGGAGCTGTTAACATATAACTGATAATTTAATCTACATATATCTAGATAAGTATATGAAAGTAGAGCTGTTAGTGTACCATCTCAGCAGTAGTGTGCCTGAGCAACTCACAAAATATTTAGCAGTAACATCTGCATCCTGGACAGTTTGTATGTCAAATACAGCCCACGTATATAAAGATCTAGCAAAACCCATTTCACGATCTAAGGGCAAATGTGTAGTGTAATAATGCATGTAGGGGACATATAACAGAAGTCAATAGGAATGTAGTGTAAACTAGAAGGATATATAAGTTGTTAATGGAGCTATCATTTTCCATCCTACTGTATGTGCATAAAAAAAATGCAATTCCACACCTCAATGGGTATGTTTAATCTCAAAATATTTGTTGGGACATATGTCCTATTGGTTTATAAATGTCTGCATTTATTTTGATGCATGTGCCCTGTTCAAATACCACAATATTGGTGGCCTGTTGTCATCAATTAAACTTGCATGCTGTTGTAATGTCCACTGTTGTCCCATATATGCATGTGTCATGCTTGCTGTTCAACGGTTGGAACTCTGGTGTGTTGGGTCAATGGGAACAATTCTGCATGCTGTTATAACTAATTGGGAATGCTATTGACTGTTACTAACCCATATTTTCATTAAATCCTCCTAAACATAGAACGTATGGGAAGGCCGATCCCAGCAGACCCATGTGTACCACCTCAGCTGGCGATGGCACCTGGCACCAGCAGGTCCGGTGCCCAGCCTGAGACTTCCTCCTCCATTGGCTCTGTGCTATCTTCGGGTGGAAGTGCTGCAGGGGATGGGGCCTGTCCCCCCATGCAAATGTGGGCGGAGGAGGGCCACCTATTACCCTCCGAATGGTCCAGGCTGTGGTGCTATGGGAGATCGAGCATTCTGTCGCTGATCCCCTACGCCAGCTTGAGGCACGAGTGGCACGACTCATGGGTGAGCCTGCCCCTCCTATGCAGCCCCCAGTGCAGCCACCCTCTGGGCTGTAAAGGTGCAGTGGTGACTGCCCATGGGTGAGGATCTGAATTCCACTGTTGCCATCTGTGGGCTCATGGGCTTGCGCTTTCCAAACATCCTTCCCCGTCAATGGTGTTCATCCACCACATGTGTCATATTCCACCCCTGTATGCATCTTGTTTGTCTTGTCTGTTTACCTCCCCAACCTACCTCCCCAAATATACCTACTTCCCCTACCCCACATGCCACTCTCACCTGAAAAAAAAAAAAGGGCACTCTGCTCCCAAAAAAAAAATTATGCCCCATACATAGCTGCCCATTTTGCACACATGTCCGCTGGACACATAAACTGATATTTAATTGGCAATACAACATACTTTGTTGTCCTTATCCCTCTCACAGGGGTTGAAGGTTTCATATTTCCCTCCAAATTTATTGCATATGCACAGCTGTTGCTGTTAAAGAAATGGGCAGCTATGGGTCTTCCCTACACCCGTCCTGCACATCCCGAGCTGTTTTCCCTACTGTCTTTCCCTCTTTGTACCTCATTTTCACCACTTTCCTATTTCCCCATTTTCTTTTCTTTCAAAGAAATGAGCGCGGGGGTTAGCGGGAGTAAGCACTTTTAAACAGTAGTTAGCGGGTTTGCGTGAGTGTGTGCCTGTGTGCGCTTGTGTGCACTTAGTTAAGCATCGTGCAAACCAGCGCAAACCCTCTTACAACTGCTTAAAAGTGCCTTAGTCACTCTGTATGTCAGGGCCCTTGTTCTGCTCAGCAGCAAAATAAAATAACTCTGTCAGTCTCGAAACCCGGACCTTGTACACACTAGACTGCATGAAGTACCACTGAGCCATGGTAAACATACAAGTTGGTGCTGAAATCAATATATCATGCATCAGAATGAGTGACTGTAAAGGACAAATAGAAATGCCATAACACAAATCCTGTTCTGTGGATCTTTACCAGCAGTTCTTGTGGAATTGCATTACATGACTGTGAAAAGAGAACCAGCCATTCTAGCAGGAAATAATGTTACAGCAGCACTTTACAACCCCCACAACCCCCACACAGTATCATAGCAGGACAAACACTAGCATATCTGATTAGGGCAGCGGCCATACTTCCCAACTGTGACTAATTTTCAAGCATGTCCCTGATTTTGAGACAGGTTTTAGCTGTGTCCCTCTGAATCCCTCTGAAAGCTACTGACATTAGGCAGAAAGGTGGTGAATTACACTTAATGAATAATGACAATAAGTAAGAGTTAGACACCGCTTGTACATCAGGAAATGTGTATTAATCCACATGCTCTGGTTCTCTCAAAGTCTCAACTTAATGTCTCTAATATTGTAAAGCTGTACCTCACTTCTACCTACTTTTCCCTGAGTCTGTTCAAATATGTACCTGAGTGTTTGAGAGGCCTGGCAGAGGCAGAAACACACAGGCATATCAGCCATTCTGCTGTTATACACTGTGCAAATAGCTTTGGAAGGAGTTCCAGAAGCATACCCTTATGTAGGAGTACAACACTGAAATACCAAGGGATGTAGCCATGTACTGGTAGCAACCAACTGTGACAATGCCATTGTTCCAGTGCTGAAAAGACCGGTGTGGTGCACAGACAAAGAATAACAGGCTAACCTCTGGCTACCATCTGGATAGGTCCACAGTTGGGAGCTACGCAGACAAACTACTTGCCTTAGTAAACTAACAGGTACACAGCAACCCTTTAAGTCCAGCAAGATAAAGTTCACACATTAATACATAATGCTCTCTGTCCTTCTGCACCCCTACCCAAATGTACAATAAACCTGTGTGTTCAGGGTCTACCAAGGATGTAGGTAGGTATACTCAGTACTGAAATTTGTCCATTTTTCTTGAGCAGCCTGTGCTAATGTCAACACTAAAAAATCACAAACTGTTCAAAAGTGAGTAAAGTAACATTCACAGTATAGCAGTTCACAAACAGTTCATGTGCCAAATGAATACATCTCAATAACTACTTTTGTATAGGAAGCTAATTGTATAAGTAGAAAAGGAACTACATACACGCATGTATCTTGTGTTAGCATTTGTAGAGGTGAGTACAATTCTACACTGACAAGTGTTGTGGAAGTGGCAACATTCAGGTCTGAGTACAACATTTAAATCACTGGCTACACCCCTAGCTTCAGATATAAGAACTATACCAACCTTCTGACTTACACAATGGTGTCCACAGCAAACAAGCATGGGCCCCACTTTGGATAGCTGAAAGGGCTATGCCTACCTGACATAGCAATTTATAGCATTGGGTTGCTATGACAGTGAGTACTGCAATTACCACACAGCAGGCTGCATGCAATTACCAAATGGTGGCCACCAACTGGTGCAGAGGCCATCACATGTACATGTGCAGATACCTATAAAAGCAGGCTGTACTTGCTGGCCAAACATGCAATCATCCCATTGCAGATGCTGAGAGAGAGAGAGAGAGAGACAGAGACAGAGACAGAGGGAGAGAGAGAGAGAGACGCATACCCCCACCCACACCAGTGGAAAAAAAAAAAATAAATAAAAAATAAATAAGAAATAAAAAAAATAAATTAATTAATTTAAATAAAGCCAAAGATACAGCAAACTGAAAACTACGAACACATACAAAGGAAAGGTATGTAACAGATATGTATTTACTGGCATGTAGTAGATGTATTTGAAGACTACTCTACATACTTTGAAACATCAATATGTGGCAGCAGTACATATCTATGCACAAATGCCCTGCATAACTACTGCCATGGACAAATCAGTGCGTAGCTGTGTGCAGTGGGACATAACTGTGATATATGTAGCTCAGCACTAAATGTCAAACATCTGAACCATGTCATCTGTGATCTGTACAGTAGTGTGGACAATGGCTGTTTGGGGGGAGTAGCGCATACAGCTATATAACCATGGATGTGACAGAGTAACACATGCATGATAGTCATATCAACGTGTAGCTTAGCATTGCCAACTGTACCAGGCTAGTATGCTAATCTAGCATTTGCAGCTATTTATACACCCTCTAATATTACTGTGTGCTCACACGTGACACCTGTTCATGTTGCAGCAAGGCCCAACAGGTCAGCCATGAGGTCCAGGGACTTACAACAGTCTGGACCTTGTGTGTGTATGGCACACACATACGGAGAGATATATCTGTGTCAGATATATTAGCATCTGTACATGTGCATAGAGCAAGGGACATACTGCAACTGTTTCTGAAGGGAGGTCATATATATGTTGGTGAAGGTTGTTATGTGCATATTTGTATGTAGATAGTAGTGTGTGGCAAACAAGACAGCATACAGTGCTGGTATATGACATGTGTTGGTTAAACGCTGTGGGTGTGATTTGTTAGATTTGCAGTGTTGCAGCCAGTGAGGCCTGCTAAAGCCACATGGGCCGAGAACACCTTCAATGCATTTCGCACAAGACTGTGCAATATCATTACATAACTGTATATCTCACATAGTTCGCATAATTGATATTCCCACCATGAAAGGTGGACTGTATATGTGCCTATATGTATATCTATATGTACACCAATTGATGTTTATATGTATGTGTGTGTGTGTGTGTGTGTGTGTGTGTATATATATATATATATATATATATATATATATATATATATATATAAAGAGAGAGAGCGAGCGAGAGGGAGAGACAGAGTCATATTTAACAACAGATGCCTGGTGACAAAGCCATGGCCTCAAGCTCAATGTCTGAAATTCATTGGCATCCCTTTTGCTAAAAACTCTGTACCTATGAACTACCACATAGGTGGCAGTCGACTTAACACCGAAAGTGTGATAAGAGACCATGGGACACAGGTGGACAGTAGTCTCACCCTTGATAATCACAGTGCCACACTAGTCATGCAATCGGTCTACATGGCACACCTCATCACAAAAGCTGTGTCATCCAGGGAAAAAGAGGTCAGTGTTCCCCTCTACTCATCACTCACAAAACCCATTATAGAGTACAATGCCCCTTCTGGTATGTACCTCACAAGACATCTACAACAACTGGAAAGGCCACAGACATACCTCACAAAGAGTAATACTGTCCTCAAACAGGTGCCCTATGCAGACCGTCTCACAAAACCACAGCTAGACTGTGTCACATACCGGCAACCCATAGGTGACCTCTGCCTAACATACAAAGCTATGTCAAACCCAGAGCTGTTGGACATGCTCCATGTAAACAGATCACTATCCCTATGAGCTGCATGCTCTAGGGACCTAAACCTTGTCACCTCAATAGACAGAACATGCTGGAGGGATAGATTCCTATCTCAGAGACATCCCATACTCTAGAACAAACTACCTATCAATAGCAAACAAAGCTCCTCAGTAGCACTCGTCATGAATAGTCTTGATGATTGGATGGGAAATAGGAAATACACCCCAGGAATCACCTCTGTGGCATTGCTTGACAGGGACACATGAAACTAAGTTACTTGGGTGTCAAAGGCCAGGATACCGTCTGGCTAGGCTTCTATAGGCCTTAGGGCCAGTAGCCTATAACCTACCTATGAACCAATACACACCCACGTGTACTTGTTGCAATAATTGCTATGTGAGGTTGACTGAGTGTGATGGTGAATGTGTTGGTGAATGTGTCACAGTTGTGTATATGTGGGATAGCTTAGTGGGAACCTATTTCTGTCATGGTATTATGTGTCCTAGCTCTGATCCCAGCAAAAGATGTGTATGCTATTGCTAGCCAGAAAAAGCAGTATGGCATATGGTCTGACGTAGTCCCTTTGTGTTAACTGGGATGTGCCACTGGAGGATAAAGCAGTGCATGTATGCTCATTGATTGGTACTGCTGGTGAATCCAACCCCTGTATGAACTGTAGTGCTACCTGAAGCTGTAGGCCTAAACAGCATAGTATGGTGTATGTCCACATTGCTTGGAAACACTGTTTTGTGTGTTCCCTGTAGCCCTCACAGATTACATACCTCAGGCATAAGGGTTTGTAAGTACTGACACACAGTACTGTATGGTACACACGTAAAGCTCATCTGGGTTGCCATACCTCTGTGTCCTGCATTTATGTCTGATGTGTGTGTGGGTATGCCTGTAACATGTCCTCGGTCATATGTGCGTTACAGGATATAGGTGGGTATCTAGCAACATGTATAGTCTAGTACAGCAGTATGCCTCCTATATTCATGAATGTGCACATATTGTAGGCAGGGGTTTTCCATCAACAACTAGTGTGGTATACTGGTAATACTGTAACTGGACTTTACAATCATTGCAATGGATTACATATTTTATTATGCATTAGCTGGATATATACCTCCTGTGGTTAGGTGGTGCATTATGTCACATACAGTGTGCCATGTACTGATGCATGGTCTTACATTGTAGTTTCTCTTTGTTGCTGCGCAGAAAATGTTTTAATATATAGAACGTGTCAGGCACTATCAGGCAGTTGTGGGTTGAGCACTGATATGTGGTATTGAAAATGTGTATTCTCTGACAGACAATAGTTTGCTATTTATGGCAGTTCAGTGATATCTGTACTGTAGAATGTTAAGTGTGCCACATGACTTGCTCACACATATTGTTTTATTGTCTTCCAGGGTCATGTCCCACCATTGCAATCCTGTCTATAGCCGTGCAGATAATGAGATAATAACCAGATGTCTCATCCAACAGTACACCCTGCTATTTTCAAGAACCAGCCAGGACCAGCATGAGCGGACTGCGCTGTGGCAAGATGTTGTCCTTAGGATAAATGACATAGGCATGCATAACCGGACTTATGAGTAGGTACGGCATCACCACAGTGATTTACTTAGACATGTCCAGCAGCGTGCGTCTGATGTCCGTAGGCAACAGCTTGCCACAGGTGGTGGGGTTGCCACCCATCCCCCCTCACCAGAGTGGAGGAGCTGCTCCTGAGCCTGGGGGCTCCTGGCCAACAACAACAACAGCACACATGCATCATCATAGAGGCTGGAGCCTCTCAGCAATTTCACATGGAGCATACTGGTAAGATGGCATATCTGTAGACTACTGTTACCGCTATTGTTAGATCATGCATATGTGAGATGTGTACTGTGTAGTTAGAAGATGTGGAGCCTGGTTTTGTTCAATACTGATAATTTGGAACATGATGTGTAGGCCTGTGACTGACAACCATTGTTCTACTGTAAGATTGCAAACCCACAATAGCAATGCCACAGTTGTTGCCACTGACAAACTGTTTCATATCCTTGTAGGTCCCTCTGGTGTGACAGCAAGGCAGCAGACCCATGCTGGTGAGTGCGTTCAACACTTAATATTGCTAATAAAATGTGCATGTCATAGGTGAGGTGTAGGCCATGTACATATGTAACAAACCTACGTATAATGCATGCTGTGCATGTTTGCTTTGAGACTACACACATCTCAGTAATGTGAGTGGCTGCCTCAAACACATGCAATATATAGAGCATCCTAAACAATTGTGGCTACACTATAGTGGACATTGGATAGGCAGTCGATACACATGCACAAGACATACACAACTCCGTCATACACAGTACATGTTAATATGTTACACATGGCGCATTGAGACACACGCTGTAAGGTCACACTCCAGTATCCCAAATGTCATCCACACAGCACACATGATATACCTGATGGGTACAGGCCTATCATGGGGCATGGCAACACTCTCCAACACACAACACATTCATTTTAGGCAATGCTCTCTATTGGGCACCTTACAAACCCATGTAACAACTGGCTATGAAATGGTAAATGTAACCATGGTACTGCGGTTCAGGTACAGCATGATAGGTACTGGTCTGGCACACATAAGTAGCCTTGAGTGACCACATGATGCTGCATGATGATGGCTCATGATACAACACACCATCCAGTTACACTAACCACAGTACTACACATAGCATTCATTGCTATACACCTCAATGTTATGTGTGTGCAAACATATGCACCTATACACAATATGCATAGCAATCACCATTTGCACAAAGTGACACATATATGTCTTGTAATGCTATTGAGTGTATAGGTCACATGACACACACTGAGTACGTGTGATGTTTAATGTTGCAGTTGTGTTGTAGCATGCCATGTCATGGCTGGCACTGGCATGTCCACAAGATGTTCTACACTCACCATAACTACTGTACAATGGCTATGTTGTGCAATGGCATTCCATCAGGTATACACACACCACTCATCCTGTGTGCATACATAGCATGCATGAGCTAAACCAGTGTCCACAGTTATCTGCTAAAGACACAGACGCTGTAACCAGTAATGGATATCTATGTGACACACAGATAAACATCCAGCCATGGTATGTATACCTGTGAGTGATGGTGCACAGCACATTGCAGAGCTTGTAACACTCGTACAGAAATGTTGTGTCCATGTACACATTGTATTCCAGGGTGAGAACAATCACTGAACAACAGCACACATGCATCAAAGCCATGTATACTGTTATTAACAAGGACTGTGTACACTCACACTGCATGCTGTTGAGTAACACATGTCCTTCATGCTGACACGTGTGATATGACTGTTTGTCTTGTGATACTGTACCCCACCATCAACCACTATTGGGTATGTTCTGGATTGCTGGTGGTGTGTGTGTGTGTGTGTGTGTGTGTGTGTGTGTGTGTGTGTGTGTGTGTGTGCGCTTTAGTGAGGATTGTATTTGTGTGCATGTGTGCATGTGTGCATGTGTGCATGTGTACATGTGTGCATGTGTGCATTTGTTCATGTGTTCTGACATCATGTACAGGTCGTAAAGTGTGTTTACTGTCTTCCTCTCACAGGTGCTGAGGTTGGGCTGGTTCACTGCAGCAAGGAACCTGATGTCACTGGTTCAAATAGTGATAATGAGGATAGGTGTGTTGAGGCACAGGCATGTTTGCCAGGGTCTGTCGTTGGGCCACCAATCAACAGTACACAGCTGTCCACCCCATCCATGCACACAGTCATACTGACAATACGTCATTCATCACCAATGCCCTTAGCTGAGGGACAGTCTACAGTCGGCAACGGCCAGGACAGTGTGGTACCTATGGCACATGCATCCGGACACAGCAGCAAACCCAGAGGTCTGAAACGGTACCAGATAGGCAGATGTCCAGGGGTTCTCGTCAGAGCATTCCTGGTCATCATGCCCCTGGCATACATGCCACAAGTCTTGCAACATCACGCATGTTCCAGGCTGTCATGGAGGCACAGGCATGTATGGAACGGTACACCAGACAGGGACTAAGGGCACAGAGGGCACATGACACCGATTTAACTGACAGTATTCATGACCTAGCAGGTGCCATCCATAATTACACTGAGGTCATGGATAGACTTTGGGGTGAGACATTAGATGTCCTCCGCAATGTCATGTCCTTGTGTCAGGACAGTGCGGGATGGGTGAGACATCGACATATGCCAGCAACATCAGCAGCTGGAAGTCACCGGGGAGCGGATGTCCCTCAAGTCACAGCCATTCCTGTAGTGCCAATACCAGCCCCAGCAATGTTGGGGGTGGGCTGTCCATAGACTGTCCTAGAAGACCACCTGTACATGGCTCTGGACAGTCCCAGCAGGGACCTGGGTCCAGTGTACATATGTGTACCTCTGAGGATAGTGCTCAGTCTGGCTCAGTACCTGATACTGTCAGTAGCACCCCTGCCAGGCACAGGTACCATATCCATGGCCAGAGACAGTGATCTGTAAAGCCTGGCAGGTACAGTCTGTGGCTGTCCCACAAATCCCCGTATATGGCAGCCACATGACGGAACTGTGTGCATGCAGACACACACACACACACACATAAACCAGACACCTAGGGCTAACACATACCTGCACACATTACATCAACATTGGCCCATACCAGTACTCTTGGCCCTCACACACACACACACACACACACATACACACACACACACACACACACACACACACACACACACACACACACACACACACACACACACACACGTCAATTGTATGGCTCAATGTAGGCCTCTGGCAAACCAACAACACACCCTGTGCATATGATGAAACCTGTGCCACCTCCTGTCATCTGTAACATTGATGCAGGAACAGGCTAACATGGTGCTGATGCACAGGGTGACTTTATGGCAGTATAGCAATATTAGCATGTTGTCAGCAGTAAAGTGTAATGTTATCCTTGAAGGTGTAGCTGAGCAGCCATGATGCATTAAAGCTATGATTGTCAATGTAGTATTGTTTACAGCACTGTTAATCCCAATAGTGTATTGTCCACCCATGTGTCACTTGGCTGATGTGTGTAGTATTGGCAGCATATGTTAGAGAGTGGACAGTATTGTGTGCGATGTGTGCAGCACAGGTTTGCAGGTGTACATTTGTAAACATGGTGGAGGTGCACTGTCTGCATGTACATGCATAGTGGACACATGGATAGGGTGACATGCCCTGTATTACAGTGTTAACACTCCATAGTTTCTATTGGAGGCCAGTATGTATTGTACTACACACATTTTGTAACTTGGGGACACATGTGTGTATGACATGGTTTGACACTGTGCTGTGGGTGATACTGTTACTATCTGTCATTGGTTTGCATTCTGGTAGTATACATAACCTCTACAGCCTGACCATAAACAATCGTTTGATGATGTCTTGACAACTGACAGACAGATGTAGGACACACAGTAACATTTGTACCCTTCAGGAACTATACTATGTCAGTAACCAGTGGTGTTCACCTGCACCCATTCCTGGGACCACTCCTGATTGCCATTTAGCTCACTAAGGTACAAGCACACACAGTAGGGTTATGTCCGTCCATGTCTGGGAATGCATACTGTAGCCTATAATGCATTCTCTAGATGACACACACATCCTCCACAAGGGTATCATATGGACAGATACCTGTTGTCAAACCCATGCTGTAAAACTATAAGCCAATTAAAGCATGGTCATCCACCTTTACAAAACATAGTATCCCCACAGTACCGCATAGGTAGTAGCCCCCAACATGTTGACAGGTACCAATGGGTACATACAGCCAAGTGTTACATCATCTCTTCTTTGGTAATCCCATTTCCAAAGGTATTTTGAAATCCCTCGATGAATCACATAAGCAATAAGGGGTCTGCATGCATATCCACAAAGGTTGTTGTACACCTATAATGAATAGCCATCATTGACAGACTTTGCTGCATTTTACCTGGTCTGAAATATACCTCAGGCATAAACCCTCACTCACACTATTCAGTAGAAACCGTAATGAGTGTGCGTGACACAAATGACCTGGGCCAGGGATCACTGCAGTGGCTGGGATTGTCACAAGCATACAGATGTGACCTAAGGTCTGGAAAGCAGCACACTCTGGCAAAGATAACATATGTGTTCATGGAGAAAGCAGGGTTTCCACCTCTGAAATAATTGAGGTCACATGTACTTATATGAATTTGCCACACAGCTACCTGACGTGCAATGCACATACTGTTGTCATTGTGATATGTCATACAGTAGTAAAAGCAAAACCTACAACACAGTCACCAACTGTGTCACACACATAGAGCGCACACACACTCACCAAGTGCAGGATTCAAACCCCTACCTAATTACTTTATGCTATCAGAGCAGTACACATTTACATGACGCACTATACACATTACCGGGAGCTCTCCTTTCCACAGGTATATTTGTAGGATGATGACATCATCAGACTTGACAAAGATGGGTATATTACATTTAAGGTGTTGTAGTTGACTCCAAAAGGGCTGCTCCTCTACAAGGAGGTACACACGCACACAGTTGTCAAGTGCAGGATTCAAACCCCCTACCTAATGATACTAGAGCAGTGTGCATTTACACAACACACTACACACATTACTGGGAGTTCTCCTTTACACAGGTATATTTGTAGGATGGTGACATCATCAGACTTGACAAAGATGGGTATACTACATTTAAGGTGTTGTAGTTGTCTCCAAAAAGGTTGCTCCTCTACAAGGAGATATACACGCACACAGTTGTCAAGTGCAGGATTCAAACCCCTCCCTAATAATACTAGAGGGGTGTGCATTTACATAACACACTACACACATTACTGGGAGTTCTCTTTTCCACAGGTATATTTGTAGGATGGTGACATCATCAGACTTGACAAAGATGGGTATACTACATTTAAGGTGTTGTAGTTGTCTCCAAAAAGGTTGCTCCTCTACAAGGAGATACACATACACTGTCAAGTGCAGGATTCAAACCACTACTTAATGATATTAGAGCAGTATGCATTTCCACAACACACTATACACATTAGTGGGAGTTTTCTTTTCCACAGGTATATTTGTAGGATGGTGACATCATCAGACTTGGCAAAGATAAGTATACCACCTTTAAGGTGTTGCAGTTGTCTCCAAAAGGTTGCTCCTCTACAAGGAGATACACACTCTCATACAGTTGTCAAGTACAGGATTTAAACCCCTACCTAACTACTTAATGATACTAGAACAATACGCATTTACACAACATGCTATACACATTAGTGGAAGTTCTTTTTTCCACAGGTATATTTGTAAGATGGTGACATCATCAGACTTGACAAAGATGGGTATACCACATTTAAGGTGTTGTAGTTGTCTCCAAAAAGGTTGCTCTTCTACAAGGAGATACACACACACTCTCATACAGTTGTCAAGTGCAGGATTTAAACCCCTACCTAACGATACTAGAGCCGTACACATTTACACGAGGCACTATACATATTACTTGGAGTTCTTTTTTCCACAGGTATATTTGTAGGATGGTGACATCATCAGACTTGACAAAGATGGGTATACCACATTTAAGATGTTGTAGTTGTCTCCAAAAAATTTGCTTCTCTACAAGGAGATACACACACACACACACCCTCTCACACAGTTGTCAAATGCAGGATTCAAACCCCTACCTTACTACTTAATGATACTAGAGCAGTACGTATTTACATAACACGCTATACACATTACTGGGAGTTCTTCTTTCCACAGGTATATTTGTAGGATGGTGACATCATCAGACTAGACAAAGTGGGTTACATTAGATGACATTAGGTGGGCTACATAGAAGGAATGTGTAGACACTTTGGCAATGTGATCATCAAAGGAGAGTTTACTGTCTACCTGTGTCCCCAGGGCCATAATTACATTCTCCGTACATACTGGATTCCCACCTATGTGGTAATTTGTGTGCACTTTGTTTTCTCCAACGGGGATGACTATGCATTCTTTGGCATTCTGCTTGAGGGCATTTTTTTGACACCAGGTATCTGTCTGTGTATAACACTTCTGTAGGATGTCTGTGTCAGCCATGGAGTCGATTATGGACCACACTTATCAGTCATCTGCAAACTTGTTCAGCCATACTCCTCCCGTGCTTGCCTGTACCTCTGAGCAGTATTTACTGAACAGGTGGGGTCCCAGGACCAATACTTGTGGGATGCCATTTGTGACTGGTTTAGAGTCGGACATGGCACCCACAACTCTGAACATGTGTGTTTGATCTGTGAGTCAGTTGGCCACCCATCCTGTGACATAGCTGGTAACATTCTAGCTGGTAAGCTTGTCCATGATGCCAGAGCGTGGAATGGTGTCGAAAGGCCTTAGTGAGGTCCAGGTGGGCTGTGTGGACTACATTCGCCTTCATTGTGTCCTTGGTAACTGTTTCAAATAAGTCAACTAGGTTTAGGAGACAGGATCTACCTTTAACAAAGCCAAGTTGGGTAAAGTCCAGTGTCTGGAGGTCTCCATTGTCTCTGTTTATGGGTTCCATGATAATTTGCTCCATAGCTTTGCAGACCAGGCTGAGTAGGCCTATAGGGCAATGGTTTCCTGTTTCTGTTGTGGCACCCCCTTTGTGGAGTTGGATGACTGTTGCTGTATAACATTCCTTGGGTACATAGCCTGTGGTAAGGATGAGTCTGGACAGTGAATGTAGGTGAGGGTGTAGTTCCTTTTGGGGCTGGTGTAAGTCGTAGCCTGGGACACCATCCAGTCCCATTGATGCTGTGGTCTTAGGTTTGGAAAGGGCTGTTTCTACCTGCATGTCCATGAAGTCTGGTGCTCTGCATTCTTCTGGGATGGACACAGACCCTTTTGGGGGTGATGTTGGGGGGGGGGAGTTTGCACTGAACTTGTCCCCCAGGATGTGGGCAATGTAAGTTGGTTCAGTGAATTTTTTTTCCATTTGGCAGTAGCTGACAGCATTTTTGAGAGTTCCACCTAAATGTTTGGTATAGCTAACGAAGGCTTTGTGGCTGTTATTCTTACATTCCTAGGCAATTTGTCTTTAGAAACTGGCCTTGGATTATTTTATGTGTGATCATTGTTTCTTCCTAATAATGATCAGTGATGCCTTTCCTTATGTGAAGTTTGCTCTATCATGTGCTCGTTCCCTCCTTCTGTTGTATAGCTTATTTATGTGCGACAACCACCAGATTGGTTTCCTATATTTGGAAGAGTGCATCATGGTTTTGTTTGGCATGTCTCAATACATGCATCCCTGTAGATGCTCATATAATGCACTTGTAAATGATTCTGCAGATTGTATAGCATTATCCTATAGCAAGGGTGCTTTTGAACTTTCCACTTTGGTCTTGAGATGTGTGCTTTTTGCTTTAGAAACTTTCCTCACAGTGATTTCCTTGACTGTGGGGGGGGGGGGCGTGATGTGGATGTCCAGTGTGATTACTTTATGATTTGATATTACCAGCGAGGTTTATCTCTGTTGTGGAACACTGGTACCCCATGTTGGTGATGATCAGGTCCAGTATGTTGTCACCTCTAGTGGGCATAGTAACCAGCTGTTTCACAGCATTTGAGTTTTACTCTGGGAAGCATTGGGCAAGGGACGTTGTACACAGTCAGTGTTTTGGTAGTTGTACTCTCCTCATATAATGGTGTTTGGTAGGACATTTGTATTTTCCACTGTTCTCAGGAATACTGCGTGAGGTTCCTGAGACAAGGTAGGTGATCTGTAGCAGGCTACAATCTGATAAGCAGCTTTGCACAATGTTAGTTGCACTTGCATGGTCTCCAAGGCCTCATGCTGTGCCACTAAACTGAAGGTGTGGGTATCCATAGGGTAAATGGATACACCACTTCCTTTTGTATTTCACTCTGGGTTTTGGGGCCTAAGATCCAAGGGATTGTGAGCATTTTACGTGGAGCATGTCCAACAGCTCTGTGTTTGACGTAGCTTTGTATGTTAGGCAGAGATCACGTGTGAGTAGACGATATGCGAGAGAGTACAGCTGGAGCATTTGGAGACGGTCTGTGTATGGCATGTATTTCAGGCCACTAATGCTATTTGTGAGGTATTTCTGCAGCCTTTCCAGTTGTTGCTGATGTCTTGTGAGGTACATAGCAAAAGTACTCTATTATTTCAATTTCAAATTGTTTTTAATGCCATTGGTTTAACTGGTCTGTGTAACGTTGATCTGATGAAGCTCTGTTGAGTGAAAGCGCTTATCCTGACCAGTTTATTGTTTGTAATAAATACCGTTTTGAAGAAAGAAGACCTTGCTTCGTTCCTGCTTGCTTTATTTTATGCTTTCATTTTTACCTTTTTACGAGCAAGAACGTTTGTCCAGTGTACTGGTGGGACTGCTTTTGACTTTATTCTTGATATATATATATATATATTTACATATATATATATATATATATATATATATATATATATATATAGGTACATATGGCCAGAGTGTGCAGCTATCACCACCCATGGAGTTAGTTCCCTAGGTCTCTGTGTAGTAGAGCTGATGAAGTGATCCATGGTGTCACAGTTCAGTTTCACATACACTCATCAAGACTCCTCTGGAAGAGTGTCAGTGAGGGTCTCAGCTTAATGTCAGTTGGGAGCCTGTTCCAAAGCAAGGGAAGTCTGTGAGTTAGTCATGTATCCCTCCAACATGTTCTATTTAATGTTGTGATGATGATATTCCTAGAGCATGTGGTACAGTGAGCTTGGGTTTACTTCAGATAGCACATGTATATCAGTTTTGCATTGGACATGGACCTGTGTGTTGGGCAGAGATCTCCTGAGTACAGTATGCAACAGAGTACAGATTGAGTTAAATTCAGTCTGGTTGCATGGAGCAACTGTTTGAGGCCAGTAATCCTCTTGTTGAGGTACTTCAGTGGTCTTTCCAGCTGCTGAAGGTGCCTAGTCAGATTCGTCGCAAGTGTGTTGTGGTACTCTCTGACGGGTCTGATGACTGATGTGTACAGGGAACCTCCTTTGACCTACATGTAAAGTCCTTGGCAGTTTGTGGGAACACATAGCATGATTCTCTAACCACTTTGTGATTATGTTTCTGGAAGTAGAGATGACTATCCACATGTCTCCATAGATCCCTTATTATCACCTCCATATTTAGGGTGTTGGCACCTATGTGGTATTTGTATGACTGTAGCTCGAGGGCATAATTTTTACACCCCATATGTCTGACTGAGACCCTTTTTAAGGATGTCTCTGTTGTCCCACACATCGATTATGATAACTTTTTTGCAGTTATCCACACACTTTGCTAAACATAGCCCTCATGTGTTTGACTGTATTTCTGAAAAGTATACACCAGACAGGATGGGTCCCAGGACTGAGCCATGGGGGACAGCAGTTGTTACCAGCTTGAACAGGAGACCACAATTCTTACCTTGTGTGATCTATCTGTGCCCCAGTTGGCAATCCATCAGGTGACACACATTTGTATGCACTGGTTGTTGATTTTGTGGATACGACATGTGTCTGGGATGTTGGAAGTTGGCTTTCCAAGGTCTATGTGGGACGTGTGTAGCTCATTTCATTGATGTATATCCTGGGTAACTGCCTTGAAAACAGTCTAGCAGGTTTGGGAAACATGATCTGCCCCTGACCAAACCGAAATTGGTAGGGTTGGGTGTTTGTAGGCTCACAATAGCTCTGTTTATGAGTTCCATCATGATGGACTCCATCTCCTTGCAGATCAGGCTTAATAGGCTTATAAGACAATAGTTCCAATGGTCTGTTGTGCACCAACACTTGTGGAGTGTGCCAAATGTTGCTGTAACACATTCAACAGTTTCATATCCTGTACAGAGGGTGAGTCTCAATGGACTGTTCAGGTGCAGTGTCTGTTTGTTTTGGAGTTCACATATGACACAGCTAGGGAAGCCATGTCATCCCATAGACGCCGTGTTTTTAGGTTTGGAAAGTGCTGTTTAACCATTGTATATGTGATTTCTGGGATTTCATAGTCTCCAGGTATGATAATGGGCCCTTTTGTCAGTGAGAGGGGGGTAAATATGTATGAACCTGTCTGACAAGATGTTGGCGGTGTGAGTCATGTACATGTATTAATTTACAATTTGCACTGACTCAGAACATATATGTGTTTACATTGCTATTTATGACATTGTGAAATAAAGCTTCATGGTTCTCTATGGACTCTTTGACAATATTTTTGCCAGAACATGGATTGGATAATGTTAGGAGTGCTCGTTGTTTATTAATGATACTGATCGGAGATTTATTGGTCTTCTTTGAATTTTCACTTTCTTTGAACAAGTTCAGTACTTATAGTACATAGTTTGATTATGACAGGAGTCCAATATATTGTATGGGTCTGTTTTCATATCACTGTGTGCACAAGGCAGGATTGGTGGATAGTGACATGTTTCTGGGGTGAGAACTGCAACTGCCAGATATGTGTGGCCCACTGCTGTACTCAGACATGGCCTAAGTATGCCCAGTATGACCTTTCAGTATGTTGCTGACTGGGATTTGCTAAATTTAAGTGTGTGAGCATGCCCAATATGGACATATATACTATATGTGTGTGAAAAATCCAGTTGTTTTTTACTTCAGGGCTCACCTTTGTGCTGTACATCGACAGGAAGCATGCTGTGCCTGCAGGGCTTCCATGAGTCGCTTTGCATAGACTTATCAACATTTCTAAATATAGGGGGGACAGCTATTATCTGTACATTTCTACCCAGGGGCACACCTGATTGTTACTGTGGGTGTACATTGGATGAGGGGCTCACCTGACACTTATACACATTTGCTAGGCCTGCACTGCTACGTCAGGTACTCCATTTCAGTCTGTACTGTTCGCTATCATACTGGCTTGAGGCATACTACTGTACTACAGAACTTAGCTTCCAATTCCACGTTTATTAGTTTGTGACTTCATAGCCTACCCAACCCACATCACACTGCCTGGCCTGCTGTTATCTGTCTGCATAGGCCTGAGGGGAAGTTCAGAGGGCATGATACAGCATTTGTTTGTGTTTGTGTTAGTCTACAATTGCCCTGCTGTGTCTGTTCCAGTGAAATGCTGTCATGGCTTAGTGGTTCAGTACTGTGACTATAGTGCACAGTATCCTGAGTTTGAGCCTTGTCACTGCTTTTAATTTCCCTGCTGGGCAGACCTGACTGATTAAGGAACAGTAAAGCAGGTGTGAGCGTGTTTAGCCGACTTTGCCTGACTTTGCCCAACGTTGCCCAACATAGCCCAATGTTGCGCTAGTTTGCGCGGCGCGCAGCTCCACACAGTTGTGCTTAAATATGCTAAATACTGGTAAAATGTGCTTAACACTGCTTTATATTGCTTAATATAGGGCAGCCATGCCTCAGGTGGTGCTGCAGGGCTGCCTATGTCGGATGCACATAATACACTCCCTAGACATGTTTGAAACAGGTAGTGTCAAGTTAGGCATCCCTTTTATTGTATGTGCGAGTCAGAGAGAGGTGTCATTTCCAGTGTTCCTACTGAGTCAGTGTATGTGCTATGTGTTGCCTCTTTGCCAAGGCCAGGGCATACTGGGCACGCCTTCTTCTGCCTACTGGGGCAGGCTCAGGTTGTTCCTCCATCACCACCCTCAGCACCTTGCACATGTTGATTTATAATAGCAATGGCAGCCCCTAACATTTTGTTAGCCTTAAGCTTTTTGACCAACACAAATACAAGGGAGCAATTGTAGAAGAAAGCTCGACTCTTTGGTAATATGTAATACAATTTATTCCACAGAGACTCCTATTCCTCCAAACACAGCTTTTTGAGTGTTCACTCTTTCTAAACTGCAGTGTTGCAGAGTTCTTGTGAAAAAACAGGTTAGACTGCTGTTTGCAGAGTTTAAATTGCTGGGCTGGGCTGGGCTAGTCAACTGCCTGTGTAATTGGCTGATTGTGATATATTTACCTGGCATCTCTGCTAGTTCTCCTTGGTTAACTTCCTACTACTTCTTTTCCTTCCATTTTCCCTTTCTGTTTCCACAAGGGGCAGCGACACTCAAACAAGCACACACACGTGCACACTAGTGCACACTCGCCTACACGCGCGCACACTAGTGCACACTCGCCTACACGCACACACACCAGCGCACACGCTGTGTGCCCGTTTGCAAGAAATTTCTGATATATCCATGGCGTACGCCTTTGGTTTCTTGTTTTCAGCTACTACCACTGTAAACACGCCTCTTGCAATCATGAGCAACTCAGGGCAAACACATGCCACTGTGCTCCAATCACCCCACAGTCTTTCAGACATACCTCCTCATGATATCACCTATCTTCTACTTGACTACTATCCTACTCCTACACTTACACTCTAGGGACATGGCTCACATGCCAGGGAAAGTTGGGATTCACTATCCTTGTCCTCATTTGCATAGGATTGCCTACTAATGCTTGGTTACATCTCTCACACTGAGCTTCCTCCCCTTAGCAGCCACTACTCAGTGGCCATATTGTTTGCAGCCTGCCAGTCACCTGCATGGCAGGACAAGCTTTTTAGTGGAAAAGCACATTTGTGGATATTTTCCATTTTTTTATTTAATTTAAAGTGCAGCATGTTTCTGCGATGCTGCGCTACAGTTAAACATCGGCGATCGGGGGGGGGGGGTAACATTGGATTTTGCGGATTTACATTTGCAAATGCCAATGGCCTTAGATTTGGCCATTGGCATGCTTCCTTAACTAGATGCATCCTTTATTTGGAGCTGGCATAGCTCCGTTTAGCTATTTGCAGAACGGTACTCTGTTACCAATGGAGTACAATTCTGCAGATAACACTACTTTTACACGGACAGGTTAGTGGTTCCTAGATCACAAATTTACCTCATTTGCATAGCTTTCAGCAGCAAATGAGGTAATTTGCATACCATAACACTGTCCGTGCAATAGTAGCTTTAGAAGCTCTCATGCACGCCCCTACTGGCTATTGTTGAATCGCTCGGCAGACATATTGCCTGTCTGCCATCTTACACTGTTCTTACCCTCCATGCAAGCCTTCATAAATCTGGCAAGTAGTCATTTTTCTGGATGAAATACAAAAATAGAAGTGCATGTTTATGGGTAGAGGCTATCCCTGTGAACTAGTAACAGCAATGATGGTCAAAGTTAAAAGGACAATTGAAGAGAGGTTATACAAACCCCACCTTGGTGGGCCACAAAGTGTGCAGGGAAATGTTAACAGGGAAGACTAACTAAAGCTTTCATTATGACCTGCAATGCTGATGGGGAAATTGATTATGAATATATTGTATCAGAAATGGAATATGTTCAGGGTGGAAGAAGAACTTTTCCAGTCATTTGGGAAAGATCCTAAAATAATTTACAAAAAAGATAATTTTAAGAACATGTTGGAGCTAAGCAATATAACATTGGGGTACTATAGAGGGTGGAATAAAGACAAGTAAAGTTGTGTACACTTACCATAAATGCAGATGTTCGGGTGTATTCACTGTTGCAGTCATCACCTGTGGGTTATCCCTGCTGCGGTAGCCGGCCCGAATACCAGAGTCAGTGTTTTTCTGCATTGGCTGCTGTCACTTGCTGACTGATGTCAGGTTGTCAGTACTATAAAGCAAGGCAGCCAACGCCATTACATCAGTTTTTCTTGCCCTAACCAGTCAGAAGCCCAAGTAAATATGATAAAGTGGTCCTGGTGGCTAAAAGCCACCATGAGAAGCTTATGTCTCCTTAAAAAAAGAAGATATAAGGGGGAAGGAGGGAGGGAAACCAGGACTGCAACAGTGAATACACTCATGCATCTACATTTATGGTAAGTGCACACAACTGTACTATGTTCTTCGTGTTTCGCTGTTGTAGTCATCACCTGTGGGAGGATTCCCAAAGCTGAGGAAAGGGGTTGTAGGATTGTTAAGAGACCAAGGCATGGGTCAGCATGCTCTGCAGAACTGCAGAGGCAAACCCTGCCCTAGCCTTAGAAAATAGAGGTAAGTGGTAATGCTTGGTAAAAGTATGGACAGAAATCCAGGTGGCAGCTTCTAGGATGTCCCTGGTGGGAACTCCTCTGAGGAATGCTGTGGAAGTTGAGGATGCCCTAGTGAATTGGGATTGAATAGACTTAGGGTGGGCTTTCCCATGTAATCTTTAGCAGAAATAGATACAGTGTGATATCCATTTGGAAATGGTTTGCTTGGAAATGGACTTACCCTCTGCCCCTGGCGGAAAGCTGACAAGTAGTTGGTCTGTTTTCTTGAAGGGTTTAGTACAGTCCAGACAGTATCTGAGCTATCTGTGCATGTCTAGTGAGTGCAAAATTCTTTCCCCCTTGTTTTGAGGGTTAGGAAAGAAGGTGGGTAGATGTATGGCCTGGTTGAGAGTCACATTAGATACCACCTTGGGCATAAAGGAGGGATTAGTCCTCAGGGAGACCCTGTCTGCATGAAAAATGATGAAGGGCTCAATGGCTATCAGTGCCTGAAGTTGTAAAACCCTTCTGGCTGAGGTGATAGCTAGGAGAAAAGCAGTCTTCCAGGAGAGGTGTCTAAGGTCTGCTGAAGCA
Source organism: Protopterus annectens (assembly GCF_019279795.1). Taxonomy (NCBI): domain Eukaryota; kingdom Metazoa; phylum Chordata; order Ceratodontiformes; family Protopteridae; genus Protopterus; species Protopterus annectens. The sequence continues at coordinate 107,422,762 of NC_056740.1, read as the reverse complement.
GCAGGTTCTAAGGGTGATAAGGTTAGCTTTTCAAAAACATAATTCAGGTCCCAGGCTGGCGTGGGTGGCCTTCTGGGAGGTCTGATATTAGAAGCCCATCTGAGGAATTGTTTAATCAAAGGATGGGAGAACAGGGACTGATCTGTATCAAGGTAAGCTGAAATGGCTGATATCAGTTAGTGCAAGAAATAAGAATCCCCAATGGGGTACGTAGCTTTAGACATTTTCAGCTGTAATTCAAACTCTGGTAGCAACCGACTGGCACACTTGTGAACTGCTTCTGCTACAGGCTCCGTGGCAAGAAGGAATGATGTAATGGCATCGGCTGCCTTGCTTTATAGTACTGATGACCTGATGTCAGTCAGCAAGCAACAGCAGCTGACACAGAAAAATATTGACTCTAGTATTTAGGCCGGGTGAGGCCTACCGCAGCAGGGATAACCCACAGATGTTGACTGCAACAGTGAAACATGAAGAACATCCTTTAAATGTGGATCTTGTATCCAATGTAAATACATAGTAGAAGGTGACATAATCTGGGTAAATCAGAAGGAATGGATACATAAAAATGCTTATTACAACTGTACTTCAAAAAGTGTTGTTTATATTGCCAGGTATCAAGCATCTGCCAGTTTCTATATAAGGAACACTGAGAGAAGATTTAAGGAACAAATATATGATCACATTTATGACATTGGCAAAGGGAATGGGAAAAGTGCTTTGAGAAGGCACATTATAAACTATCTTGAACACTTCTTTAAGTTTTGAGTCTGTAACTCCATTCAAGATGATTTGGGGGGGGCATGGAAGCTAAAATTGGAAGTATTAGAGCTTAAATGGTAACTTATGACACCTGCAGACAATTTTCCTGGAATTAATGAAATTATATGTATAGATAGTAGTTTAAGACTTGAGCAACTAGAATTATACAATATTTTATTTTCGTATTAAGTATTTTAATGTTCTATCGCTTTACAAAATGTGGATGTTTCTTTAAATCAATGTGTATTTTAATTGATTGATGATGTCATCTAATTAACTGAGATCTGAATGTTATTTAAACATGTGTTATATGCCATTTCTTCTGTTCTGATGAAATCCTTGAATGTCTCAGACAAAAGCGCTAAACTGTATGGTGATTAAAACCTACAAGAATGCATGGATTGTGCTATCCCAAGCAAAACCAAGACTCACTTCTCCAAGAAAAGGAACCAAGTCTGGTGGACCCCTGCCATAAAAGAGCTATACAATAGAAGGAGGAAACTAGTACAGAAAAGAGTAAAATCCAAAGAAGGGAAGACATCCCTAATCATTCTCAGCAAGAAACTACGATCCCTCAGAAAATCATCCAAGGCGAGTTTCGAAAGAAATATTGCCAAGGACTCCAAAGATAACCACAAGGCATTCTTTAGCTGTGTCAAGAATCTAAGTGGCAATGCTCAGATCTGCATAGAGTTAGTGCAGAATGGCACAAAATACACTGAACAGACCGATATTGCCAACAGCCTGATAGACAGGTTCAGTGCAAACTTCACCCCTGTCTCACCCCCAAAAGGGCCCATAACCATACCAGAAGAATTTAGAGCCCCTGAAATCACAGACACTCAGGTTAAAACAGCCCTCTCCAAAGCCAAAAACACAGCATCAATGGGACTGGATGGTGTCCCAGGCTGCATCCTACATGAGCTCAAAGATGAACTAACCCCTCACCTAAACACACTGTTCAAACTGAGCCTCTCCACAGGTTATGCACCCATAGAGTGGCACACAGCAATGGCTATTCCGTTCCATAAAGGTGGAGCCACAACAGACCCCAAGAACTATCGCCCTATAAGCCTGACTAGCTTGGTCTGCAAGGCTTTGGAGCTCATCATCATGGAACTAATTAACATAGACATTGAGAAAGCCAACACATTCTGGCTAGGCTTATAAATGCCTTCGGGCAGATAGCCTAGTACCTACATATGAACCTATTTTTGTTACTTCTGTGTAAAAATATTTTGTTTTACAACATTTAACATAGTTTATAATAGTTTCTCAGCTGTGGCCAGAATTTGGAATTTCTTGTGTGTTTCCTTACTGTGGTTTTGGAGTTTCAGATCCATAGTGTGTTTGGTTATTAGTATACTGTGTGAGTTCTATAAATATTACATGTCTGGATGCTGAGAGTACTGACACAGTAGCTGTGGGTGTTGAGGGGCAACCAGCACAGAACAGAGACATGCATAGAGTGTCCTTATCATCAACATTCCTCCAAAGCATTACTGTTTGAATGGTGTGCCCGTGTAACTTTTGCAATCATCTTTTCTATGGACTGCAGATGTGAGGAAATTGTCTGCAGTAACAGTGTAAGTTTGGGGATGAGGATCCTACTGTATTATTGAGACATACATATTAGAATTATAGGGAATGAAACTACTGAACCACATGCCTTGTTTATACAACATAAGCCTGATACTTGCTATAACTGAAACTTGGCTTAAACCCAGCATAAATGACCTCAAAATTACACCCCGTTGTTATGATATCAACCATTGTGACAGTATAAAGAGGAAAGGTTGTGGTATTGCTTTAATATTTCCCAACAATTGACATATTTCTCCCTACAACAAACCAATACCAAAATTAAATTCAGCAGAGCTTCTTATTACTTTCCTGGAAATAATCAGTTACAAACAAATATGTATTACTGTCCTTTACAGTCCCCCTGGCGACAATACAGCTTCACTGGAAGATATCTTACACTGCATAACCACAAAATTCCACTAGTAAAAATACTTTTAGGTGATGCCAATATCAATTGGTTGGACATAATCTCTAAGTGTCCTGCTTCACAAAAAAAAAAATAAATTAATTAATAATAGCCCCACGCATTATAGCAAGACATCAAATGCCTTATTAGACAGGATCCTAGTGTCAGACTCTGGGAAATTGGCAAGAATGTCATACTGTCTCAGTGACTATCTCCCAATTCAAACATCCAGACATCTCACACATCTACTTAAATAGTTCAGTTCAACTTTCCTAACTATCCTAAACAGCTTTGCACCTACTAGAAGGAAGAGACTAAAACAAATAATGCAATATGGCTATCCAAAATGAGTAGAATGTTAATGCAGGATAGAGAAAAAGCATGGAAAGAATGGCAGAAATATAAAACACCACAATACCTTGAAAACTTCAGAATGTTCTGCAACTGTACTGAAAAGGAAATAAATGAGACAAAAAACTATACCACAACAACATTCATAGCAATAGTAAATACAACCCTAAAAACTTTGGTCAGGAAATAAATAAACCTTACATCCTGGACAAAAATCAGCCCTAACCCCACTCCCAATAACTCTTCAAGTGAAACTGCCGTCAAATTCAACTCTTGTTTCATCGATAGTAAAGGACTCCCAACATTTAATCCCAACCCTACCCAACAGCCACATATCACTGCATCCACTTTCACCTTCAGAGCTGTGCCCACAAACTATATAAAGCTACTCCTAAACAAACTCAAACCATGCTGTGATTCCGCTGATGACCTTCCAAGTGCAAGTGGGTACCTTAAAATAGCAGCCAACAGCATTGCCTATCCTGTCTAAGTCCTTAAAAATAGGTCAGTAGAGGAACCCCACATTCCATCTCTGGAAAAAGTTCACACATTATCCCTCTACACAACGGAGGAAATTAAACAGGCATCACTAACCTTACATCTATAACAATCCTTCCCCCCTCTTTAAAATACTCAAGAAAATGTATTCAGATATAATTTCTAAACTGTCTTGTGCAGAACGAACTCCTCTTCTCCACACAACATGGCTTCAGTCCCTCCCATAGCTCTAACATTGCACTTATACCATTTATAGATATTGTCAGCAGAGCTAGGTATAACAGAAAACTAGTCACTTCTACATTTGAATAAAGCTTTTGACACAGTTTGTCACAGCAAACTTCTAATTCAAATGTCCTCACTCTCAGCCCGAACATCAGTGGATTAAAAGCTACTTGTCCAGTAGGTATCAAGTCAGTACAATGTCTTTTGATACCTCCAAGTCACCACTGATGTGCCACAAGTGCCCCAGTCCCTAGAATACTAAAAGCAAAATGCTTGCCTAGTTGAGTGCATGCAAGCACAGATGATACTTACCATCCAAGCATGCATGCACATGAGGTTGACTCTTTCTGCAAGTGTTCGTATGACACAGTAGAATGCAGGACTTTTGGAAGGTCTCTAAGAAGTCTTTTGCTTTATTTTTGCAGTTGAGAAATTGTCACTTACTATATTTTTAAGGTACTCCAAGATGTAATTTACAACACTTTTTAAGCAGTCAAGAGATTGCTTTTTACTACATTTTTAGCTTCTCCAGTCTGTCTTTTTACACATATTTAAACAGTAGGAAGTGCATTTCTCTCTCTCTCTCTCTCTCTCTCTCTATATATATATATATATATATACACACACACACACACACACACACACACACACACACACACACACACACACACACACACACACACACACACACACACACACACACACACACACACACACACACACACACACACACACATATATATATATATATATATATATATATATCTATATATACACATATATATATATATATATATATATATATATATGTGTGTGTGTGTGTGTGAAATGTCCCATTTAGAAGTTTCTGGTTAAGTGACTTGCTCAGAGTCACACAGATAGAGGTAGAAAGAATCAAACCCTACCCTTGAAACAGCTCATTAAGAGCTTGGAACTGTAATCCTCCACAGCGACTGACAGATCTCCATGATAAATCAATCATTTCTGTTTCACAGTTCTCATTGTTTGGAAAATGCATGCCCATCCAACACCTGTTGTAGTTATTTGAAGATTTTAAATGAAGTAAAGTTTTCTGGCACTTAAGGATCTGAGGTAACAAATTATTTCCTGTAATTGAAAATAAATGGTTTGAATCATCCCACCTCAATTTACCAACAGTATGACCATGAGCAAGTCAGTCAGACAGTACTTCTCTGTCACCCGTGAAAAGGGATGGTTTCTCCCACCTAGTTAACAAATAGATAAAAATAATATTTAAAATGTATCTCTTTTGGGGCCGCCTCCCAATTATTTTTGGCTTTGTCCAGAATTCTTGATCAATCATATTGAGAATTTTGTTGGTCTGTTCCTTCTAAAATTTGTGTGTTTTTTTTGACAAATTGCTGTGGATTACAGTTATTAAATAATGTCAGATGTGTGAGTTTCAGACTTCGTGTCCTTCAGAAAAATTTTAGCTAATGCAACTTTCTAAATATAAAAGAAAAAGATTTAATATTAGTTCCTGACTGTTTGGTCTTTCTCACTGATTTTTGATAAAAGACATTTGGAAGGAATGGAGGCGTGCAGTGGGAGGCATTGTATGGTCCTCACAGTAGGGAACTCAAATGCAATTTTTGGTAATTATTTCTATATTTTTTTAATTAATTTTATTGCCAGCAAACATCAGAATGCAAGCAGTCTTGCAAAGACTTGTAATTGATGGTCACATCTGCGTGTGTATCCTGCACCCCAGAGTAGTTAAGGTGTAAAACAAGGAACTGATAGTAGTAAACAGGATTGTCATCATATGAGACACGTTCATTGGGCACAATCCATGGCTTGTCTGTTTTGTTGACTGTAGACAGTGTGCTTATTTATCTGAATAAGCTTCACAACATGAAGTATACAAGTTTAATGTTGAAATTTATTTATTTTTTATTTAACATTTGTTAACCGAGAAAGTCCGACTTGAAGCCAATTTTCAGCAGAGGCTGGGGGAGAAACGCTCCAGACGCATGTCTTTGTAACTTGGGAGGACACTGCAGCACCTTAAGGAAACCCACATGAACACAAGGAAGACATGCAGACTCCACAAAGAAGGCACCCCAGCCGAGAATCATGTAGTTTTTTTTAGTTTAACTTGTTATTTCCAAGCACAAGAGCACAAAGATGTAAAATACATTGAGTTAGACTACAAAAGTTTGGTACTTAAAATAGATGAATTAAGGCTGTGAGCTTTGTGCTCTGGGGCTCCCTTTGAAAGGAGACATTTGTGTCCAGTAGGCTGTCCGCAGCTGTTAGCAAATTCATTAAACATTTTTCTTTTGAACTTCTGTACCCTTCAGATAGTCCCTAATTAGTGTTTCAGTATATGCTATTTAGCTATGAATCCATGCTTATCTGTTGTATTTAATGGATTGCTGGATGCATTTTCAATGAATGTAAGTTTCAAAGGAAGAGAAGTTTGTTGCTGCTAATACTCTCTTTTCAATGTGAGAGTGTTTTGTTTTACTTTCAATTATTTTGCAGTAAGCTCTTTAATAAAAGATTTAAATTAAATCAAAATAAATGTGATCATTGTAAAAGTAAACAATAAAATAGTATGCACACTGACAGGTAGCAACAATGCCTTATGGTAACTGAGGAATGACAGCCGAGTAATGGGATATTGGCATAGATGCAGGTTGGTGGGGGATCTGGTTCATTTCTCTCCCTTGGCCTCATTACACCATATTCCTGCTCTGCTCTTAGTGTTCAGAAACTGCAAACATGTATTTAGGATCAGACATATGCCTTATGTTTTGTTTTTCTATTTTTTAAAACAGGTAAAGAGGCAACCAGAAAGCACTTTCTGTTAGGTGACTTACTCTGTAGACAAGTGGAGGTAGAAAGAATCAAACCATGTACCCTTGACTACAGGACATTGCTCACTAAGAGTTCAGAGACTTAATCTTCTGCATTAACTGCCAGACCTTCATGTGCCTTCATTTTCTGATAAATAATTGAGTTTAAAATCACTACTGTTTATAATTAGTCGCAACGCTAGTTATCTCAGTTTCATAGTTTTTGTTGTTCAAATGGTCAGAAAATGTACATTGATACAAAATACATTTTTTTCCTCAAACATATGCCCTGTCTCTATTTAACTCATTTTTTATAGCAAATCACTGAGGATTACTGTCAGTCAGCAATGCCAGTCATTACAGTTTCATAGTTTTTTTATTGTTCAGAGAATGCATATCCGTGCAACACTCATTGTTCTGCTAACATTTTAAGAGATCTGGACTTGTCTGGCACTTATTTTAATGAACTGTTTCCTGTAGTTTAAGGTACGAAGGTTTAATCCTTTCACCTACTTCGTGACTCTAAGCAAGTCACTTTACCAGATAATTCTTCTGTGTCACCCTAATAAGGAACACTTTGCTCATTGGATTTACCTGATTAAAAAATACATGAAATAATATTTAAAATTTGTCCCTTTCATCATTATTATCATCTTAAACCCCCTTTTTCCTATTTTCTACATGGGATCAGGGTGTTGTGTCAACTGTCACCATCTCTCTCAAGTCAATGCCACTATCTTATCTTCTTCAACAGTCATGCCCCATTCTTGCAGGATTTCTCTCACACAAGCCATTCATGTCTTTGCTGGACACTCATTTCTTCTTTTCTTCTTCCTGTCTGTAACAATTCTTCTTTAAAAGAGTTTACCAGATTAAAATTTGTATGTTGGTGAATTCATCTGTACTTGTTTAAAATATTTTCCTTAACGCTGCAGCACAGAACACAATAAGTCGAGCTTTCTACTCCTGAATTTGAGTTTGTGGTATATTTTCTCTTTCTATTGAGACACAAATGTAAAAAAAAAAAGTAGTGGAAGCCAGGTTAAGAAGGGACGTGATGATTAACGATCAGCAGTATGGTTTCATGCCAGGAAAGAGCACTACAGATGTGATCTTTGCTCTGAGAGTGTTGATGGAGAAGTACAGAGAATGTCGGAAGGAGTTGCATTATGTTTTTGTACTTAGAGAAAGCATATGACAGGGTGCCTAGAGAGGAGTTGTGGTATTGTATGAGGAAGTCAGGAGTGTCAGAAAAGTATGTAAAAGTGGTACAGGATATGTACGAGAGTTGTGTGACAGCAGTGAGGTCTGCGGTGGAAGTGACAGATGCATTTAAGGTGGAGGTGGGGTTACATCAAGGAACAGCTCTGAGCCCTTTCTTATTTGCAATGGTGATGGACAGGTTGACAGATGAGATCAGACAGGAGTCCCCTTGGACTATGATGTTTGCAGATGACATTGTGATCTGTAGTGAGAGTAGGGAACAGGTGGAGAAGACCCTGGAGAGATGGAGATATGCTCTAGACAGAAGAGGAATGAAGGTCAGCAGGACTAAGACAGAATATATGTGTGTGAATGAGAGGGAGGATAGAGGAATGGTGAGGATGCAAGGAGTAGAGGTGGCGAAGGTGGATGAGTTTAAATACTTGGGGTCAATAATTCAGAGTAACGGTGAGTGTGGAAGAGAGGTGAAGAAGAGAGTACAGGCAGGATGGAGTGGGTGGAGAAGAGTGTCAGGAGTGATTTGTGACAGACGAGTACCTGTAAAAGTGAAAGGGAAGGTCTACAAGAGGGTAGTGATACCAGCTATGTTATATGGATTGGAGACAGTGGCATTGACAAAAAGGCAGTAGTTTGAGCTGGATGTGGCAGAATTAAAGATGTTAAGATTTGCACTGGGTGTGACGAGGGTGGACAGGATTAGGAATAAGTATATTAGAGGGTCAGCCCAGGTTGGAAGGTTTGGAGACAAAGCCAGAGAGGCACGATTACATTGGTTTGGACATGTGCTGAAGAGGGATGCTGAGTATATTGGGAAAAAGATGCTAAGGATGAAGCTACCAGGTAACAGGAAAAGAGGAAGGCCTAAGACAAGGTTTATGGATGTGGTGAGAGAGGACATGCAGGTGGTTGGTGTGACAGAGCAAGATGCAGAGGACAGGAAGAAATGGAAACAGGTGATCTGCTGTGGTGACCCCTAACGGGAACAGCCAAAAGAAGATGATGATGATTGAGACACAAATGTCTATGCATGACATTTGCCCATTTCTGTTGTATTAGAAGCTACATCTTTGACTTGTTACACTGTAGAATACCAACACTTCATAATTACTCAGCAAGACAAATTAGTATTTTTTCAGTGTTGTGAATACTGCCAGAATTTGTGAGATTATGGCATTCAGTTTTTTTCATAAGAAAATGGTATCTCATTTTAACAGTATATCTTGAGGGTTTACTATCAAAATTGTGAACGGCACTACGACGACTGTCATATACTCGAACATGGAAGTTCGAAATCGGTAATGTTGAAGGCAAAATAATCAATCTAGGAATGGTTTTAACATGGGTCGAGGTAGGTGTTCAGTAGTATTCCGAACTACAAGCATCTCCCCTACCACAACCCATGTTAAAACCATTCCTAGATTGATTATTTTGCCTTCGACATTACCGATTTCGAACTTTCGTGTTCGAGTATATGACAGTCGACGTAGTGCCGTTCGCAATTTTGATAGTAAACCATCTTGAGTGAGTTGTCACCATGTATCATATGTTCTATACTTTATTGAAATTGTGTTTTTTTTTCACATGTACCACCAGTTAGCTACTTACCCTTATTGTGCACTGGCAAGAAAAGAAACCTGGAATCACAACTGCCTGTACTTCAGCGGGACAGAGTATGTCACCATCAGGGAGTTTGCTGAATGCAGGCAGTCATGTTGTATGCTACATCTGTGGCACATTTATAGTCAGGGCTGTAACAAGATGCATGTCATCTCAGTTAACCCCCATCCAAAGTTTGCATGGAAGCAGTATGCCTGTTTGTGTGGCCTATGCACATAAAAATTCCTTGAGATGTCTCACATACAACCACGTATGTGTGCAAGGTCTCCTGTTCAGGGTAATTTGTCCCCACTGCCTAGTGTCAGTTTAACAGCCAGAAAAACATCATGCATTACACCTATACATGGATGCTAGCTGTACATTTAGGTAGACTGTCATCACTGTTGAAATGGAATAAGGGTCTTGTCTAGAGTGGCTAGTTTCAGGTGTTACAACATAGCAATATGCCACACATGACCTTCCAATGCTTATACCCATATTTCAGATTATTATGCATGATGGTGTTAAGCATTGTAAGAGTAACCATGGTCTGCAGATCCTCAGGCATGAGAGATCTCAATGGGGGCTTCATGCATATACATCATGGGATATTACATTGGACATCAATGATGCTGGTGGCCAAAATTGTAACTATTCAAAGGTCTGAAGAAGTGTCACCAAGATTATCAGATAGGCATAGAGTAAGGCCACCTGCCTGGCACAGAATTGGAGGGCTATGGGTGTGAGTCCTTTGACAGAGTCACCAATGACAGACACAGAGGAGATCCTTGTATATCTATCTGGAGGATCTGTCAGTTCTGGAATCCACAGTGATGTGCTGGAAATTGGTGCTGGTTTATATGTGGCACCAGACAGATTAATTGATGATGCCACAGGTGGGTATGTCTGAACATGAGGTATTGTCTGCATTAGTTGTCCAGTTCAAGGCCATACAGCTTACAAGCATGACCTCTTTGAATCTGCAGGAGCATTGGGACTGCAGTTCCAAAGGCCTTTTGCCCAAGGTGTGCTGAGCATTACTTTTAGTACTGTGTTTTATAATAGTTTCTCTGCGGATGGGTGTAGGTGGGTTCATTTACAGAATGAGTAGTTCTTTGGTGTCCTCAAAAGTCCTATGTTATATGGGTCCTCCACTGTGCATATAAGCCTGCCTAATGCAATGGAACTGTCTGGTCCTGATGATGGCAGAAAAATTCTGGCACAATTGGAAGTCAAGTAATATTGGTAGATTCATGGTTGTCAGGAATGCTGAGCAGTCTAAGGTGCTATGTTAAGGTTACAGTCTCCACTGGAGGCATGTATTCAAGTCCCACTTCTAGCAAATGAGTTTTGAATCACTTCCACTCTATGTAGATAATTCAGATAATGTGATGGCCACATCCCCACCCCCTTCCAGAGACACAGTTTTTATGTCAGTGCATCCCACCCCTAAACCCAGGATGCAACTCAGAGACAGGAAGGGGTAAATACATCTTCCCAGGGAAGACACTAATCTCTAGAGGAAGAGTCATCCTTGGTTGCTGCCAGTTCCACTGAGTAAGATGATGATGATTGGAGAAGATGTGTTGGTGTGACAATGGAAAATAAACTGTCGATACCCCACCCCCTTCAAATGAGTGTTTCCATGGAAACTACTCATCATTTATGCAGATTTATAATACAGTGGTAGGAAGGGACTAATACAGCCATAGCTAAGCTGGCTGAGGTAGTATGTGCACTGCATGAAGACTTGCTGGAGTGCATGGACCAGATGAGCAACTTTGTGGGCATGTGGCATAAGGAATCTGTATATAGCAGGTACCCCTGTACAGCCTCACATTGTAAGCAGCAAACTTCACATGTCTGGTCCATATTCACCTCCAGTGTCGAAGCGAAAAGTAGGAGGGTCACAGTTTAGGACATGTAGGGCCACTATGTGCACTACATCATCCAATGTTGAGTGCATTGTGGGACAATATGGACATGCATCCAAGTGTTTGTGCAGATATCACCTGCAGCTAGATCTGTCTTTTATGATCACAGACCACTCTGTCCCTTGTGCTTATAGAAACCTTGCCTATGACCTTGCAAGGAGAGGACACCCCATGGGCAGGGATATTATGGTCAGAAGACATAACTTCTGTGCATACCTCTCAACTGTCCAGATTTTTGCCTCATATTTTTGGTCTGTTCCTCATAAAATTTGTGTTTTTCTGGCAAATCATTAAGGACTAAAGTCATTAAATAATACTAAATAATGGCAGACATTTAAGGTTTGGACTTCCTATCCTTCAGAAAATACTTAATAATGCAAAACCTTTTATTCTAACAACTTTCTAAGTTTATTGGTGCAATATTTAAAATCTGTCTCTATTTTTGGGCCTTTGTCCCCCCATTATTTCTGGCTTTGTCTGGATTTTTTGCACTGAGAGGTTGAGAGGTATACTTCTGAGGGTGCCTTGGACCTACTCATCAGACCCAAGCAAAGTGCTGCATCATCTGCTGATGCTGAAGCCACTGTGTCTCTGCACACAGACACTCACACACACACACACACACACATACACACACACACACACACACACACACACACACACACACACACACACACACACACACACACACACACACACACACACACACAGCATTAACTCTCAGCCCCAGCCTCCCACATACATCCCAGTGTTGACACTTGTCATTTTGACCCTCCCCACCTGGTCATATTATGACAGCTGTGTATTCTGTTACCCAGGAAACCTGTGTTGGATGTACAGTCTGGCCAGCCTATGCACTGTATAGCACAGCCTATGTATAGTTTTACATTCATCATTTTTATTGTACTCTGTAATGCTTAATCTGGCTCTTAATTATTAACCAGGCACTGTCTCTTAACCAGTGACACAGCATATTGTGGCCATCTCCATTTTGCATAATTATCCTCTGTGGCTGTGTCCTCGATAGCTCCCCAACAGCACTTCTGCTGACTCTGGGACTTTTTCTTCCCTAATGTATTTGCTCTGCTGCAACTGTTTGTGTATCAGCATACTGTGTAATATTACACATACTGCAGCGATTTTTCCACAAGACCCAGGATTGTGCTGCAGTACACCACTAGAGACATCAGGACAGCAGAAGCAGGCCTTTAGAAATTCAAACACATGTTCACCTATAAGTATGGCTTGTGATAAGTCATTGTTGTAGGCATTCTGTGCCATGGTCTGTGGGTTTCTAACTGATGTCATTAGGCATGGCTCCGGGGAATATTCAACATCACCAATAGAATGGTCCTGTGGAAAATGATGCACGACAAATGGTTGATATAAGGCACGTGATTGTTACATATTTGAATCATGGGCAGTGCCTGGGTGGTCAAGTGTCGTATTGTAAATTATACCCTTTGCATTGCAGACTACTTGGTAATTGATACTCTCCAGGATGCAGGCCTTGATTTATTTCATGAAGACCTAGTTCAGTTTAATTTTTTTAACTAACAGGCAATCTTTCTTGCTCAGGGATTTCATGGGAATAGTGCTTGATAATAATTTAATTTGGTTTTAGGGTGAAATTTATAATCAAGTCAAAGGTATGACTATGGGCACAGTCTATGTGCCCATCTTTGCCAACTTAGTTATGTCATGCTGGAAGTGCCAGGATGTCTTTCTGCCCACATATTTTAAATCTATTAAGCTTTATTTGAGATACCTGGACAATATATTTATTTTGTGGTCTGGCAAAATCAAAGCTATCCCAGAGTTTATTAAGTTCCTGAATGAAAAAACTGCCTTTTTAAAATTCACTCATCATGCTGATAACCAAATCAATTATCTTGATACTACTATTTCCAAAGGCAGAGATGATTTTCTTTCCAATTTATATAAAGAACAAACATTCTCTAATGGCTACCTTCACTTTAAAAGTGCCCATCCATTCTCTCAAAAAAAAGAGCCTTGTTAAGGGGCATTTTGTGAGGTTAGCCCACGTGATTTCAGATTTAGATTTATTTAATCAAGAAAGGGCCAAATTAGAGACCGTTTTTCTGGAGAGGGGATACCCAAGGAACTTAGTTTGCACTATAAGTGATGATATTTACAATGGTCAGGGTACTAGATATGTTTCCCTTTTAGGCATTGGTCTAAATGGTCCTTAGTCTATTAATATGTCCAGTCAACTCACTGACTTGACATTATCCAGTTTACAGATGGATGATCAAACTGTTGATGTTAAAGAAGCTAGGGGCAATGGGGCAATACTCATTTTTCTGGGGCTCTAGTCCTGCAATACAATGCTGGTGAAAATGTAATTAAACATATTATTCACAAGAACTGGGACATCTTGTCCAGTAATGAGAAAATAAGAAATATAGTGGGACTTAGACCTAAATGTATTATGAGGGCCAGCAACGTTAAAAATATACTTGAATCTAATAAGTCTTCTAATGTCCCAAAGAACATGAAGGGGACCACCAAGTGTGGTTGTTCATAGGTTCATAGGTTGGTACTAGGCTATCAGCCCTAGGGCCTATACAAGCCTAGCATTAACAATTCCCTAGCTATTTCTTCCCACACTATTTACTTCCCTGGACCCCTGTCTAGCAACTGACGACTGACGTGATCCCCGGGGGTGAATTTCCTTTCTCCCATCCAATCATCAAGGTTCATTTTGAAGGGGGCCAAAGAGGCACTCTGCTTGACATGTATGGGCAGTCTATTCCAGAATCTGGGTAGTCTCTGGATCAGGAACCTATCCCCTCCAACATGTTTTATTTATTGTGATGACAAGGTTTAGATCCCTGGAGTGTGTGGCTCTGAGGGATTGGGATTTCTTTAAGTGTAGCATGTCCAACAGCTCTGGGTTTGACATGGCCTTGTATGTTAAGCAGAGATCGCCTCAGCGTAGACGATATGCAACAGAGTATAGCTGGAGTTTTTTTAAGGTGGTCAGCATAGGGCATCTGCTTTAGGCCTGTGATTCTTTTAGTGAGGTATTTTTGTGGTCTTTCTAGTTTTTGCAGTTGTCTTGAGAGGTACATACTAAATGGGGCATTGTATTCTATAATGGGTCTAATGAGGGATGAGTACAGTGGGACAATGACCTCCTTTTATTTGGATGAAAAGCCCTTAGTGATGAGGTGTGCCACATAGAAGGACTTCCTGACTGTTGTGGCAATGTGGTTATTGAAGGTGAGACCACTGTCCACCTGTGTCCCTAAGTCTCTTATCACACCTTCGGTGTTTAGTGTACTGTCACCTATGTGGTAATTCATGGGTACATGTTTTTTCCCAAAGGGGATAACTGTACATTTCTTGGCATTGAGCTTGAGCCCATGGCTCTGGCACCAAGCATCTGTTTCTGTAAGGCCCTTTTGTAGAGTATCCACATCATTTGGGGATTTAATAATGGCTCCCAGTATGCAGTCATCTGCGAACTTTGTTAGCCAGAGTCCCTTAGTGTTGGCCTGTACTTCAGAGAAGTAGATGCCAAACAAGAGAGGTCCCAGGACTGAACCCTGAGGTACTCCACTTGTCACTTTTCTGGAGCTGGATTTGGAGTCAGCTACTTTTACAGTGTGGGTTCTGACAGTAAACCAGTTGGCAACCCATTGAGTGATGTAGGGATTAATGCCCAGTTTAGTAAGTTTATCTATGATTCCAGAGTGGGGGATGGTGTCAAAGGCCTTGGCGATGTCCAGATAAGCTGTTTGGACTGCCTTACCCTCATCCACAGCTCTGGAGACTGATTCAAATAAGTCAATCAGGTTCAGGAGACAAGATCGGCCATTCACAAACCCAAACTGGGTGGGGTCCAGTGTTTAAAGGTTGCCAATGTCTTTGTTTATAAGTTCCATGATAATACATTCCATGGCCTTGCAGATCAGGCTCATCAGGCTAATGGGGTGGTAGTTCCCGGGATCCAAGGTGGATCCCCCCTTGTGGAGTGGGATAACTATAGCTGTGCGCCACTCAGTGGGCACAAAGCCTGAGGTGAGGGTATGATTAAACATGACACTTAGGTGAGGTGCCAGTTCATTTTGTAGTTCATCTAGTACACAGCCCAGGATGTCATCTGGTCCCATGGATGCTGTATTCTTAGCTTTGGAGAGTACGTTTTATACCTGTGTGGCCTTTATTACCAGAATTTGGCATTCTTTTGGTATTGAGATGGGCCTTTTAGGGGGTGAGAGGGGGGTGAAGTTGGCACTGAATTGATCTGCCAGGATATTGGCAATATCCTTGGGATCAGTATATTTAATGCCATTCTGCTGTAGCTCAGAGCAGATCTGAGCATTGCCATTTAGATTCTTGACATAGTTATAGAATGCAATGTAGTTGTCTTTGGACTCGTTGGCAATTTTATTTTTGCAACTAGGTTTGGAGGATTTAATGAGAGTTTTTTTGCATCATTTGGATTTTCCTTTTTTCTGCAACAGTTTCTTCCTGTAAATCTATTTGTGACAAAAAATGTATCTATCATGATAATAATTTAAGATCTACTATTTATACACAGGATGGTAACTCTTCCACTAAGGATTTGGTTTATTTTCAGTCTGCTCTACTTGCCCAGAGTTCTACATGAAAAAATATGAGAGAACTTAGAAAGCAAATCTATGAACATAATTATGATATTTCTAAATGAAATGAAAACAATGTCCTTTACAGACCTTCCATCCTTTGCAATAATGTCAACTGATTCCTTTTTTCCAATTTACAAAAGGTATCAGTGAATCCAAGAGGTGGCCCTTCGAAATATTTTTTGGAAGCTAGAGAGGTACCTTGGATACTTAGGTTAGGGGCCACCTACATGCTTGGTATTAATGACAATGACTCTATAGTTCCTATCTTAAAGAAAAAAGCAAGAAAAAAACTCTCAAGTTATAAAATACCTCACAAGGTTTTAGGCACTGTCTTATACACACACACACACACACACACACACACACACACACACACACACACACACACACACACACACACACACACACACACACACATATTCAATATTTTTAGGTTCACAACACAAACTAGATTGTTTTAAATATTTTTAAATGTTCTTAACTTGTTCATTTTTTATTCTTAACACTCAAGTGTTTCTAATTCATAAATTCTTTTTGTGACATTGGCTTTAAAATGACTTTAAAATTACTATTTTTGTATGGCTTTAAGAACCATATTTTTGTATGGTTTTATTATCTGTATTTTTACGGCTATACCTTTAAATTTGCTCAATTTATCCGATTACTCATTTAGACAGCTTTTTATAGAAATTTGAGTCCCTGGCATTGTAGCTTTTAGTTCTGAAGAAGTCTGCTTTGTACCTGATGGACGAAAAGCATTGTGCTCGATTTGGTGCTTAAACTCTGTTATTCTGTGGACTAGTGAAGTACCATTGTTTTTACATCTTTTGACTTCATTTCTGGAGTTGGTCATGTTGCTGCTTGACTCCCTGGTGGATTTTTTTTTTAAGTTGCTTGTGGGTATAGGGGTTCTGATGCAATGTAACAATTGCCTTATGCTTGCTAACAACCAACTTACTCTCAAACAAACTGATAAGGCATTTGAGAGATGTATTTACACAATGTCACTAGAAGCAGAGCTTTCACACACAAGCACTCATAATATCAACCAAGCTGATAAAAATTCACATACTACACCTGGCACATGCAGTATGAATCAGACACATAGACTCACATATGCCGAGGCACATAAAAGTAATTTTCCTAAATCCCAAAGACATCCCAGACATTGGACATACAACAAATATGTTCAGCAGCACTAAAAGGTCTACACTAAAATAACACCTACCACAAGACATACAGCCACATGGCATGAATCCTCAACTTCAAAACTCATAAGAAAAGCCACAAAAAAAAAATATGCTAGTCAAAGGAGGCTCCATTGTTAGAGACACAGATGACCCACTCATGAGGCTAAATAAGGAGAAAGTCATGATCAGTTGTCTGTCAGGAGGCAGGATCCATCAGATCACGCATGTACTCAGGCCATTGGACCACAAATGCCAGTACGAATCTGTCATAGTCCAAGTGTGTGTAAATGGCCTGAAACATACCTCCTTAGACTATGCAAAGACAGACATTATGAAGCTGTTGGAGTCAGTGTCTCAGGCTGGTATGAGACTAACATTGAACATCATTCTACCTTCACCAAGGATGATGACACAAAATGAACAGAAGATGATTGACTTTAATAATTGACTTAGCTTCTGCTGTCATTCCAAGGGGGTGCAATATTTGTAAGTATGGGAGGATATGGTTGACAGACCACATTGCATTTCCAAAGATGGTCTGCACCTATTCCCTCTAGGCTTACAATAACTGGATAAAACATTGTCCTTCTTCATAGTGCCTTTTTCAGGCAATGCCAAAGTGACAAACCTTCTGCCTTAGCAAAACCAACCAAAGGGAATCTAAAGGTGTTATTGCTCAATGCCAGGAGTCTAAACAATAATCTCTACTCCATACAGGTTTTCCTCTCCCTGGAGAATGCAGACATCTCTGCAGTTACTGAGACATGGTTTAAGGCCGTAGAGGGCACACCAGCAGTTCTACAATGCTACAAATTAAGGCCAGTTACTGCAGTGACAGGTACTAAAGGTGGAGGTGTCTCAATCTACATCAAGAACAAGTGCACCTTAAGGCTGGTTAAACAGAATGATGGGCTTAAGCTTCTCCACATCCAAATTGCAATAGACTTACTGTAGACTTATACCATATCCTTGTTAGCCATAGATTCCCCTCTATGACCCGGAAAACTCACAATTCATACTTAAACCTACTGGATACACTCAGCATTCAAACCAACACCATATTCATAGGCAACTTTAACCATCTCACTATTAACTGGGAATCACAGATGACTTCAAACTTGTAGGCTGGAGATTTCTCAAACACCCTGGGCCAGACAGTCCATACCCACTAGGGGTACAAACATACTGGACCTGGTCTGCACAAACATGGGAGAGCACTGCACTCTCACAGTGTAATGTCATCTCTGGTAGGTCATACTGTAAAGCTGTCTCCTTTGAAATAAAAATAAAACCCATGACCCCAACTAATCCTGTAGCATTTAGGAACTATTCTTAGCCAAACTTCATTTTATTAAGTGACAACCTGGCAAAATGTCAAGCCCCCCAAACCCTGTGATGATAAACATAGAACAGTTCACTCCCCTACCAGACTTCTCCGAAGCTCAGCCTAAGA